>NW_006399856.1:1874569-1900786 GCF_000299155.1 Elephantulus edwardii | reverse complement strand
AGGTTTGAATTTGTTCTTCAGTTCCTTGAGCTTAAAAAATGCTGAACAAGTTCGGCCCTTTTGATTTTCTGACTCCAGCTCCTTGCACATTTCAAAACTTTCTTTAGATAACAATATTTAGATATCTTGATAACAACATGATAATTTTTACTCAATCCCTTCTCATCATGGGGAATAATATCATTCAGGGGGCAGGAACAAGAAGAGAGCCTAGAAAAGTAACCTCCAAAAGTTTAGGGGATGTGAACCTTGGCAAAATTGAAATCTCTCTTAAGAGCTTTGGCTCTAGGGTTCCCAACGTTTATTCTTAGACACAAAAGAGGAACAAAGTTCAGACAAGATCTACCAGGGCTCAGGGGAAAGGTATTTAAGGACAAGGGAACAGCAAACAGAGAAAGGAAAGTACACCAAAACCAAGGAGTTCAATACCAAACAGACACAATGGAAGTCTTCTGATTGGATTGGCTCTCCACAATATTAATCGTCCCTCATCCCTGCCCTCAAATCTCTAAGAAATAAGTCATCCTCCCAGCAGTAGGGGAGCTCTGGTGGCTTTAAAGGAGATTTATTGTGTTGTGTATTCTGGTGATTCTTCTTAAAAGGAGATGATAGTAGGGAGGAGTGTGGAGAGTAAACTTGTGGCTGTCAACTCCCTGCGAAAGCTCCAGCAGGTCTCTGCAGCCGTAAATAGCATGGGAGGAGATTGCCTTTGAGGCTTGTGGACTTGAACCATCAAAGAGGCATAGTCTTTAGGGAAGAGTATAATATGAACTATCACTAGATGACTCTGTTGTGCTTCTTCCCAAGTTACTGCTCTACGAAGGGCGCTCCTGCATACTGCATTTAATTTTTTCTTTATTGAGATTTTAATGAAAGTTTACAGAGAAGTTGGATTTCTAGTCATTCATTGTTGCCCATTTTCCTCCCTGTACTCCCCCTTCCCAGAGTTCACTTTTCTCTTCGGTAAAAATAATTCATTCCTTGTTATGTAGTCTCTCCCCCATCCCCCAGTCCACTTTACTATACGGTTCTTATTTTGGACCAATAATATCTAATCATATATTCCTTTTATACAGTTTTCTCCCTCATCTGTTTCAAAGCCGTGTACATTATTTATCCCCTCTTTTCTTAGTTCCCCCTAAGCCACATTTCAATCCTGTTTTACAACAGTGGCACTATGCAGTATTTGTCCTTTTGTGACTGAGATATTTCACTCAACATAATGTCCTCCAGGGTCACCCATTTTGTATAATATTTCATGAGTTGGTTGTTTTTCAGTGCTACATAGTATTCCATTGTGTGAATATACCACAGATTTTCTATCCATTTGATTTTGATGAGCACTTGGGTTGTTTCCAACTCTTTGCTATTATAAACAAAGCAGCAATAAACATGGATGTGTATATATCTGTTTAGATGGCAGTTCTGGTTTCTTTAGGATATATTCCCAGTAGTGGAATTGCTGTGTCAAATGGTATTTTTATTTCCAGCTTTTGGAGAAAGCATCATACAGCCTTTCATAGTGGTTGCATCATTTTACACTCCCACTAACTGTGAATAAGGGTTCCCGTTTCCACACCTTACACCACACACAAAAACCAATTCAAAGTGGATTAAGCACCTAGGACTAAAACCAAGGACTATAAACTTCATTAGAGAAAAGCTTGGAAGAATTCTAGAAGCCCTAATCCACAATATGAACAGTCTTCCAACCATCCTGAAAAATCTACAACCAGGAAAGGATAAAATAGATGAATGAGACCCTTCTGAGAATCAAATCCCTATGCACATCCAAAAACTTCTCCAATAGGGTAAAAACAGGAAAGCCACAGGCTGGGGAAAAATATTTGGTCATGATATGTCTGATAACGGACTTATATCTAGAATGTATAGAATACATGAGCACCACAACAAGATAAACGTAAACAACCCAATTGCAAAATTGACACAGGATATGAACAGACACTTCACCGAAGAAGACATTCAGATGGCAAATAAACACATGAAGAAATGTTCGCATTCCCTCGCTCTCAGGGAGATGCAAATCAAAATAACTATGAGGCATCATCTCACCCCAGTAACAATAGCAAAATTCAACAAAGCAGCAAGCAACAAATGCTGATGAGGTTGTGCATACTGCTTTTAAAATAACCTTGGATGAAAAAACAATAATTTTGGAGCACTTCATTCTTACTCTCTTCTGACTGTGTTGGGCATATGAGGTCCAGAGCAGTAGATATGACTTTCGTAACTAAGTGCTTTCTGCAAGTTGTTTTGCAATCAGAATTATTTTCAACTCATTTTAATCTTCCCCACCTAAAATCTCTCAACCCCACAAAGAAAACTTACTCAAATCCCTAAGCCACTTGCCAAGACTCAACATGCAAAATTTTCCGTGAGCTGACACAGAAAGAGGCAAGAGTGGGTGTGTTTGCCACCCCCTTTCTTTCTCTGCTGTGTCCGAAGCACTTGTTTCCACTTGCTTATAGATTACTGGAAGAATGGGTGGCCATTTTTTCCTATCTGTGCATGGCAGAGTTTTCTTTTAGCGAGATTTCTAATTATGTTAAAATTCCAATTCAGCAAATCATTTGGAAAAACCTTAATGTTCGTTGCAAGTTTTTCCTACATAAGAAATTGTTACTTTTGCTTAATTAGCATCTAGGCCATGGCTGTTCAGTTCTTTAACAACTACCAGTAGCCTTCAGTGGTCATCCCACTCTGGTGGTCATTGCATACTTACTGAGACTGCAGGATAGAGGGAAACACAAAGCAAGGATTTCTGATCTCCGGTGAATGTGGTTGTTATGTGCTGTAAAGTCACTTGTGACTTATATCGACCCTGTGTACAACAGCACTAAACCCTGCTCTATCCTGTGCCAATCTTATTGTCTCCAACACTCCTACCCTCATTACCCCAGATATGGAATCAATCCATCTCATTGAGGGGCTTTCTCTCCTGTGCTGTCCCTCCACCCTCCCAAGCATGACGTCCCTCTCTAAGGATTGGACCCTCCTCGTAACATGTCCAAAGTATGTCAGAGGAAGCTTCAGAATCCTTGCCTCAAGGAGCAGCCTGGTGTCACACTCTCCAGGATGAACTTGTTTATTCTCCTAGCAGTCCATGGTATATACAATACTCTTCTCCAGCACCACAGCTCAAAGCTATCAATTCTCCTTCTATTATCCCTAGTCACTGTCTAGATCTCTGATGCATAACAAGTAATGGCAAAGACCATGGCTTGTATCAGGTGTACCTTAGCCTCCAGACTGACATCATTGCTCCTCAGTACTTTGGAGAGATCTCTGACAGCAGACTTCCCCAATGCAATACATCTTTTAATTTCCTGGCTGCTGGTGCGAAGAGTGTTGATTGTAGAGCCAAGTAGAACTGAGGCTGTCAACAATCTCAATCTCTTCACCACCTATCATGATGCTGCCAATTGGCCAAGTGGTGAGAATCTTTGTTTTCTTGACATTGTACAGACTAAGAATTGAGCAGATGACCTTTATGGTGTTCTACTGGAGTATGCAAACAGCCTGAAGTAGAGCCACAAGTAACTAGGTCTATAAACAAGGCTACTTCCAGATATTAAGAAGAATATAACTTCTGTAAGGCTGATGTAGAAGTGTTGTGGTAACAATCTGAAAGACAGTGTTACATGAAGATGCAAGGAGTGTTGTTTGTTGTTGTTATGTGCCGTCGAGTCGTTTCCGACTCATAGCGACCCTATGCACAACAGCCCTAAACCTTGCTCTATGCTGCGCCAACCGCACTGCCTCTGACACACCCATCCCGATTACCCCAGTCACTGAATCGATCCATCTCATAGAGGGTCTTCCCCTCCTGCACTGTCCCTCCACCCTCCCAAGCATGATGTCCCTCTCCAAGGACCCGTCCCTCCTGGCAACATGTCCAAAGTATGTCAGACGAAGCCCCAGAATCCTTGCCTCCAAGGAGTAGCTTGGTTTAATCCTCTCCAAGATGAATCTGTTTGTTTTCCTGGCAGTCCATGGTACATTCAGTACCCTTCTCCAGCACCACAGCTCAAAAGCATCCACTCTCCTTCTGTCCTCCCTAGTCATTGTCCAACTCTCTGATGCATAACAAGCGATTGCAAAGACCATGGCCTGTATCAGGCGCACCTTAGTCTCCAGAGAGACATTTTTGCTCCTGAGTACCTTTGAGAGGTCCCTAACAGCAGACTTTCCCATCGCGATACGCTTTTTGATTTCCTGACTGCTGGTGCCAAGAGTGTTGACTGTGGAGCCGAGCAAACTGAAGCTGTGAACACTCTCAATCTCTTCGTCATCCATCCTGACACTGCCAATTGGTCCAGTGGCGAGAATCTTTGTCTTCTTGACACTGAGCCTCAGTCCATACTGAAGCCTGCAGTCCTTGACCCTTCGCAGCAAGTGCATGAGGTCCTCCTCAGTTTCAGCAAGCAGGGTTGTGTCATCTGCATAACGGAGATTGTTAATAGATCTTCCACCAATCCTGATGCCACAAGTAAGATAGCAAATATAGCAGTTCTACCATTTGTATGTAGGAAGCACTGATGGGTGAGTGGTAAGAAGCAGCACTGCAGTCCCAAAGGGACGCAGTTTGAATCTACCATATGCTCCATGGGAGAAGGATGGTGATCTCCCGTGTGATTTACTGCCTCTAAAAATCCTCAAGAGGGGCAGCTATCAGTCTATTTTAACTTGACAATGAACAACACCTATGTGTGTACAAGAGGATTCACCTCCACCACAATCTCTTATTACACAGACTTATTCTCTGTGTCTTACCTTTTGCTTATATTTTATTGTCATAGAATATCCCTGGAAATACACACACGTCATATTGCTTCATTTTGCATGTTTTTAGGGTTTAAACTCATTAACCAGGAACTCTAGCACATAACTCTAAAGGAGTGAGTATATCACAGACAGCATCCTTCATAGTCATGATCCCTCTGTTCCCCTTTTAAATTATAGACATACAGTCATTCTTACTAATTTTTATCGATAACTCCATTGCCTATTATTTCTATTAAAATCTAGATAATTAAAAATGACCTCTGGGGAACAGACAGAGGATAATCAAGTGCTGGAAGAACTTGCAGAATTCAGACAACTCTGTGGGCTGAGACATCAGAGAAAGTCGCGCAAAGGAGGTGAGATAGGCCTGGAGTTGGCAGGAGACAGACACACTTAATATGAATGCGAGGAAAAACCTGGAGAATGAGCTGCTAAAATATGAGAAGGCTCTAACCCAGGCGTGGGATCTGGCAGTAGTGACCTAGAGAGTAAGACAGTCCGACCTGTCCTCAGATGTCAGATATTCAGCCTGGCCGTAGGTACTGTAACATGATTAACTATAAGGAAAGACCTCAGATTCAAAGCCAGAGTAGAAGTGGCTGGTCAGTGTCCATGAATTCCTCTCAAGCCGAGCAGACCAAAGTAGGGAGGCGAGGGTGTGGTTAGCAGTTCAGACGCAGGACTAAACCCTTTTATGAGGCTGTGTAATCAAATCCTACACTTTTCAGAATTGCCACTGTTGGTTTGGGCTTTTATAGGAGTTCCAACTCTTTTTATTATTTTTCCAGCCTCTTGATAAACTCGATCTCCTTTGAATCAGTTTTTTGTTTCTCAGGAGAAACTGACTAAGAAGCAATTGCTTTTTGGAAGTGAATTGTTCCCATAGGATTTCCTCAGTTTATGGCAAGTTGTCTCCTACTTCCACAAGAAGGGAGAAGTGCAATTCAGGCACTTCATTTCAAATGGAACCAAGAACAGGTCTCACACTCTAAGAGATTCCAGATCCACCTCGTACGTAAGTGGAGGTGCATTGGTACATTACCTCATAGGTTATTCATGGTCCAGGGATACTAGCAGTGTCAGCCTTCCACTGATGGCTGGGAGACTCTTTTGATACATTTAGGCTAATTCTAATGAAGATGGGAGTCTGTAACTAAATGTACTGTAAAATATGCAGCAGAAATCAAATCAAGGTTAACCCTTGACATCCAGGACAAACAACTTACCTCACTAATGCATTTTCTTCAGTGAGTAGACTCTACTCATTTTTACTGGAGGAACACATTGAAAGTTATTGTTCCGTTGCCAATACTTCTTGGAAAGAGTGGACACATGACTTTAAGACATCATCAGTCACCAGCAGATGAACTCGTATAAAGGATGGCACAGGTTTGAGCATTGTTTTATTCCATGGTGCAGAGGGGAATGATTCATCAGAGATGACTCAATGGCATCTAACAACAACAGAAATAACAAAGCAAACTCACCCATAGTCAGCTTATGGGGAAAGAGATACAATCTATAGTGGAAGGAACATTACGGACTATCCAGCCAAGTCCCATCGTTCTACATTTAAGGAGACTAGTTCCCAGTGTAAATGCAGAACTGGTTACTGGTGACAAGTAATTGATGCCCTCGTTGTTGGTACTTATTCCACAGGATCGATTCATGAAAGCATGCTGTGTTAGGACTGGAAGGGTCTTAGAAAAGTCAGGATGTCAGAATGAAAGACAAGGAGACAGTAAACGGGTGTGGATATGCTAGATGTAGATGTGTGACACACCACCTCAAAACTCAGTTGGCTTGAAACAATAGTATTTCTTTCATTTATGAATCTGAAACTTGGGCAGATTTTAGTAGGGAAAATTCATCTTTGTAATTCTCAGCATCAGCTTGAAGGTAGCATTGAAGCCACTAGAATGTAGCTTGAAGATGGAGATTGTCTGGAGGCTAAATCAGCAGTAGCCAGCTACATGCTCAAAGACTGAAACAGGAGACGGTGGTGTGCCTACTGCCTGACACGAAGCATCTTTATGAGACTTAGTCACACTAAGGTGGCCTGATCCTCAGGGAAAGCATCCCCAGAGAGAGAACCAGATACATCCAAATCACTGAGCAGGTCCTTGGAAATCTCTCAGCATGATATACCACGTTCTAGTTACCATGGCAGTCACAGAGTCTGGCCCTTCTCCAAGGAAAATGGAATTAGGCTACAATTGTTGATGGAAAGAGTATCAAGTTAATAATGTGTTTATAACATGTTATAAAAAAAACTATCACAGTAGATCAACTTTCAAAGCTGAGCTGGTGGGTACTTTCCAATTAGTGGAGCCCTGGTTGTATGGCAATTAAAGCTCTCGGCTGCAGAATGAAGTTTCGGTCATTTGAATCTTCTATTGGCTCCATGGTAGAAAGCTACAGGAGTGGCATTCACTTCCTAAACAATATGCCTCTGGAACCTCTATGAACTTTGATAAATGTTATAGAAAGGCTTTAGGCCTTTTGTTCATAGGGTTGCTATGAGTCATGCTCGACTCAATGGCAATCAACAACTTTCAGTCTTAGAAAATGTACAGGACTGCTGTGAATCTGAATCAACACACCAATGGCAGTGGGTTTGGTGGACGGATTTTCCCAATCAATTACTAGGAAGACTTCAAATAAATGGGTAAATAGAAAAACTTCTTTGGGACCAGTAAAAACTCCACAGTGGAGTAACACTATTTCTAATTCTCTTGGCTTCTGGGCTTTCTGAGTCGCCCAGCCTTTGTAAGCATTTGCTCTTTAAGGGCAAATAAGAATAAAAGGCAAGAAAGAGATGGCACAAACAAATTCATTCTATTGTCTCATAAATTCTATTCTCTTTGAATACTATTCTATTTCTCTCTTTGTTTATTTAGTGAAAAAAAAATTGGCCACTGTTCCCTTAGGAATCTGGGGCCCATCAACACTGGGTAGCTTCTACTCAAAGACTTGAAATTTTAAAGTTCTAGTACAATTCTTCTGTGAAACTCCCATACCTGGCAGAAGTTTCACCTCTCAGAGGACTTCTTGTGGGCATCGTGCTCAAAAGAACTCTCAGAGGAGGAAATTGAAGCTTGAGAACAAAGTCAAGCATAATTCGACAAAAGTCAAATGCATCAGATATGTATATTAAAATTCAGAAATAGAGAGAGAAAAAGAAAAAGAGGGGTGGGTGAATAGAGGAAAAATGAAGACGAGAGAGAGAGAGAAAATGCAAACATGTATAATAGAGAGGTAGGAAAAAAGGTAGAAAAAGAGAGAGTCAAGTGCATGTGTGTCGAGTCCAGAGAGGGCAGGGAGCTGTAGAAGAGAGGAGAGTGTCTAGTCACGCACATGTGGGAGTGGGAGTGAGTGTGTGTATATATGAGTTAGTGTGTGTGTGTGTGTGTGTGAGAGAGAGAGAGAGAGAGAGAGAGAGAGAGAGAGAAGGGGAAAAGAGAGGAGGGAAAAAGAAGGAGAAGAAGTTTACACCTATAAAGTCTGTATGTTCAGGTCACAGTAAATCAGAAAATAATGAGATTCTGCAACGATTAAATGGCTGTCGATGGAAAACTTGGAAGCAAATGAAGAATTATATCACAAAGCTCCAGTGTCATGTAAATCTTATTGAACAGGAAAATCAAAATGTTAGCAACAATTATATTCTTCTTATAACAAAATTGGTTCCAAAAATGGAAAAAGAAAGAAGAATGGAAACACTTCTGCAAATGATTAAAGAGGGAGTGGTGGGGGGCACATGAAGGGAGGAAGGGGTGTGCTGACAGCGATAAATATAGAAGCATAATTTAAGAGACAGTAGGAAATGCTTTGTGCGTGTTAATTGGAAATGCATTCTAGAAGCTGCTGTTTTGTTCACCATGAATGTCTTGACCTTGGGATCCTGGAGGGAATGTGGGCTCCACCCTGTCCCCATGGTGAAGGGAAGAAGCGAGAAACCATGTCATTCAAAGGATGAAAGAAGCTGCAGTTTTTATGGTGGAAGTGACCATTTTTTTTCCTCCCTATTTTTGTTTTTCTGTTTCACTCTTTGGGTTAAAGAGAAAAACACTGTGGGATTATAGTAACGCCATCTTTTTGCCAAGGGAAGAAACTCAGAGACGAGGACAGTTTGGGAACAGCCTCACTGCACATTAGGGTGATAGACAAGAAGAATTTTCCTTTCTGCTCTTGGCCATCAAAGATTCTTATTAATCAAATGAGCATTTGGATCAAGGGAAGTGGAGGTGTTGGAAAATGGATTTGGAGAAATCCAAACATCCTGCTTATCTGAGGAAGTTCCTTTTCTCATAGAGACTTGATGAGTCACGGAACAGAGGACAGTGGGAAACTCACAGGAGAAGATGGACTCACTGGTGAGCTAGAATTGAGGTTTGTTACACATGAGAGTTCCAATTCTTGATTTTTGAGTAAGCAGATCGGTGGTGGTGGCGGCAGTATGTGTCATCAAGTCACCTGTGGCTCGTAGCAGCCCTATGGCTCACAAAAGCTCTGAAGCCTGCCCTGTCCTGAGCCAGTCTCATTGACTCTGACACACCTACCACCATTGCCATAGTTATTCTATCAATCCGTCTCATCTGAGGTCTTCCTCTCTTTCTCCGTCCCTCCACCTCCACCCTTTTGAGCATGATATCCTTCTCCAAGGACCGGTCCCTCCTGGCCACATGTCCAAAGTACAAGAGACAAAGCTTCAAACTTCTAGCCTCCAAGGAGAAACTTGATTTTACCTTCTCCAAGACAGACCTATTTGTTTTCTTGGTGGTCCAAGAATGTTATGTTCAAGACTCTTTTCCAGCATCACAACTCAAAGGCATCAATTCTTCTATCATTCCTAGCTTATTATTATCCAGCTCTCTGATGCATAGCAAGTAATTGCAAAGGCCATGGCCTGGATTCGGCGCACCTTAGTCTCTAGACTGACATTGTTGCTTCTCAGTACCTTGGACAGGTCTCTGACAGCAGATTTACCTAATGCAATTCAAATTTTGATTTCCTGATAGCTGGGGCCAAGAGTGTTGATTGTGGAGTCAAACAAGATGTAATTGTTAACAACCTCAATCTCTTCATCCATCATGGTGCTGCCAATTGGCTCAGTTGTGAGAATCTTTTTCTTCTTGATGTTAAGCTTCAATTAAGCTTCAATCCACATTGAGGACTATAGTCCTTGACCTTTTACAGCAAGTGTTTCAGGTTCTCCTCAGTTTCAGCAAGCAAGGTTATGGGTTATGTCATCTGCATAATGTAGGTTGGTAGAAGTTAACTTTTCATAAATGTTCACTGTCTTTTATTCCTTTTTTCCCCAAGTTGTTCACATTCATATATGATTTGACAAG
The DNA here is from genome assembly GCF_000299155.1 of Elephantulus edwardii. Lineage (NCBI taxonomy): Eukaryota > Metazoa > Chordata > Mammalia > Macroscelidea > Macroscelididae > Elephantulus > Elephantulus edwardii. The sequence goes on along the minus strand of NW_006399856.1, from coordinate 1,890,626 downwards.
AAAAACCCCAAAACTCAAAGGTGACCCCAGGCCATGCCTATGCTGTCTTAGATACAAGCACAAATTCCCAAACCATCTCAGATCTGTCTAAGCAGAATCCCTGGGGGGTGGGGGGTGGTAGAAGGCTCAGGAAATCTGTTTTTGTAAAAATCCCTGCATAAACCATATGTGGCCATACCCACATCCACTCATCTTATCTCCAGACAAGCAAACTGGAGCCACAGAAACCCAAACATCTTATTTTTAACCATATAAACATAGAATCTAGCACTGAAGAGACCACCAAAGGCCATTTACTGCTGGGTCTAGAACTCGAGTATGTTATTTCTCATCTCAGAACTTTTATCAGGTTGCTAACAGAAAGGTTGGAAGTTCAAATCCATTAACCATTCCAGGAGAGAAACACAGGCTGTATCCTTCCATAAAAATTTGCAGGCTTAGAAACCAGATAGGGAGTTCCTATGAATGGGAACTGACTTGATGACTCCGGGTTTTATATACAAATAAGGTTTAAATCCTGCCCCTCTCCCCCACCTAAGTCAGCTCTGGCCTTACCTCTAGGAATTCCCTGTTTGTGATGATTAAGATGATGATGATGATGGTGGCAGTGCCAATGATGGGAGTTACACTTAGTTATCACTTACATTGTATTTATAAATAACTTTTTAAACTCTGAAATAATCCTATGAGGTTGGTGCTGTAATTACCCCAATGTTGTTGTTAAGTGCCCTCAAGTCGCAGGCAACTCAGAGCGACCCTATGAACGAAAGCCCTGGACACTTCCTATATAACTTTCATCCTTCCTCCAGGTTCATAGGGTTTCCAGAGGCAAGCTATTGTGGAAGTGGATGCCACTCCTGCTTCTAAGCTTGTTTTAATCCGGGAGCCTCACCAAACACTATCTACCATGGGTAACAGGATTCGGCTTCACAGAAACCACGAGTTACCTCCGTACAGCAAGTGGACACACCAGGGTTACATGACCTAGAAGAATGTTTCACCAAAAACAATTAAAGTTTGGCCAGAGGGCCTGATGCGATTCGAAGCGCAGGCTTGACCCCACCATTAATTACCCTTACTCTAGGGGTCAGGGCCGCCCACGCACCTTTGAAGGCCAAAAAGGACAGTAACACACAACACAAAGGACACCAGAAACTTCCTTTGCCTGACTGCCACCTAAGAGGAGCTGCCATGGAGATGCCAGCCATGTCACTCATTTAGCAAGCTGGCTTCCGGAGTGGAGGGGGACTCTGTTCCCCAAGCCTTGTGAGGGAATCGAAGCTAGGGCCTAGAGCAGGCTCCGCAGGCTTGACCCCACCCTTAATTAACCTTACTCTCGGGGTAATATTATCCCAATATTATATATGCCTTCGAGTCGTTTGCGACATAGCTAATTTAATTGAGGTACAGGGTTTCCGAGAGGCTGGGCTCTATGAGGAGAAGTGTGGCGTCAGGATTGGTGGAAGATCTATTAACAATCTGCTTTATGCAGATGATACAACCCTGCTTGCTGAAACTGAGGAGGACCTCATGCACTTGCTGCAGAGGGTCAAGGACTGCAGCCTCCAATATGGATTGAGGCTCAATGTCAAGAAGACAAAGATTCTCACCACTGGGCCAATTGGCAGCATCAGGATGGATGGTGAAGAGATTGAGATTGTACACAGCTTTAGTTTGCCTGGCTCCACAGTCAACACTCTTGGCACCAGTAGCCAGGAAATTAAAAGGTGTATTGCCATGGGAAAGTCTGCTGTTAGGGACCTCTCCAAAGTACTGAAGAGCAATGGTGTCTCTCTGGAGACTAAGGTGTGTCAGATACGGGCCACGGTCTTCGCAATCACTTGTTATGCATCAGAGAGTTGGACAATGACTATGGAGGATAGAAGGATTGATGCCTTTGAGCTGTGGTGCTGGAGAAGAGTATTGAATGTACCATGGACTGCCAAGAAAACAAACAGATTCATCCTTGAGGGGGTTAAACTGGGCTACTCCTTGGAGGCAAGGATTCTGGGTCTTCGTCTGATATACTTTGGACATGTAAGGAGGGACAGGTCCTTGGAGAGGAACATCATGCTTGGTAGGGTGGAGGGACAGCGCAGGAGGGGAAGACCCTCTATGAGGTGGATCGATTGAGTGACTGGGGTAATTGGGATGGGTGTGTCAGAGGCAATGAGATTGGCACAGGATAGAGCAGGGTTTAGGGCTGTTGTACATAGGGTTGCTATGAATCGCAAGTGACTTAACGGCACATAACAACAACAATAAGGTGTAGTGTACAGTCATACAGATTACACAGCTAGAAGGAGGTGAGATTAGGATTTAAGCCAGGGTTGGCTATATCAGCATGTTGATGTAAATGCTTGTACTTCTTTCTTAATGGTATAAACAGAGGATGGTGAAACTATCCTAGAATGAAAGAGACAAACTCAGTTAGCCTCACATAGAGCCCAAAGGTAATCACTTTGGCATATATGTTGTCCTTGGAGGTAAGTACTAAGAAGATCATGATTTATTTCCCTTGTGTTAAAATTCCTCCACAATTGAAAACAGGGTTCATATTAGGATTAACTTTAAAATGAATGTTCACTTTATCTTCTCACCTCCAAATACTGAAGTTCTGGTTTATTGTGTCTGAACAGATTTTAAATCTTCTTTGGTGCATAAGATTATAGGACGCTTCCTTTCATCATCCTTCCCGTCTTCCAAATAAATACCCATCTTGGGAAAAGTGTAAAAGGCAGAGATAATTGAGACAGTTATCACTTTTGTGGGTGCTATGCTGCAAATAGTCTGTTGAGTGTAGAAGAATAGACACTTATTTGAAGAATATATTGAGTAGGACATATAGACTGTGCAGTATCTTATTTGTTCAATTTAACAATTGTTTCTTGGTCTACGTTCTACAAGACCACAATTAAATGTTCTTGAATTTGAACAACAAACCAACTAAGTGCAAGCTTTTTCAAGTCCTTTTCTAATTCTTTATATACATTATTAAAAACAACTTGAGAAAGAAGACAACAGAGGAGGAGGACGAGGAGGAGAGGAGGAGGAGGGGAAGGAGAAGAAGAAGAAGAAGAAGATGACGACAACGACAACAATCCTAGAGGAATCCCCATCCAGGTAAGGTTCATCATGACAATGACCTTGGAGGTACTGACAAGCCATTCTTCCTGAGGGAAGAGGAGAAAGAACTTGGTGAAGTTTATAGAGAGAGGAACCCAGTATTTCTCCAATTCCTTTACTTCATGGGGCTTGAAGTAGAAGTGTCATCAGGACAAGTTTTGACTGTGGTATGCATCATGCCTGTTCATATGCTCTAGTACCCCACCTACAGCTTCCTTTCTGTCCTTCATTTCCCAGTTGCTGAGATAAGCTTGAGTCATTCACATTTTATTCCCCATTACAATCAAGAGAATCTTGATAAAAAATAAATCCAGCTCTAAGACACTGGCTTGGCACATACATGTTGCTGTTGTTGTTGTTATTGTTAAGTGATATTGGATCAACCATGATGCATAACAACCTTATAAACAATAGGTCAGAACCTTGCCTGATTCTGTATTATTCTCAGCATTTCCACCATGCTTAAGCCCATTGTTGTAGTCACTGTGTCAATACATCTCATTAAGGGTCTTCCTCTCTTTCACCGACCCTCTCTATCATAGCATGATGTCTTTCCTGAAGAACTGGCCCCTTTTATAAACATTCCAAAAGTATGTGACATGAAATTTTACTATCCTTGCCACTAAAGAACACCCTGAATGCACTTCTCCCAAAACAGATTTGTTTATTCTTTCGGAATTCCATGGGATATCCAACACTCTTCCCCAACAATACAATTGAAAGGCATTGAGTTTATCCCATGAGTCTTCCATATTTATTGTCCAAAGTTCAGATGTATAGGAAGCAACTGAAAAGACCATTGCTTGAATCAGCCATAACTTAGTATTGAAACTGAAGTCTGTGCTCTTTAGCATTTTAAAGAGGTCCTTGACAGTAGACTTCCCCAATGCAGTGCTTCTTGAATGCATATACCTAGATCACTTAATTCAACCTTGTTGCATTTTCTCCTAACAATATGAAAGATCAGTACAAAGCATGAACTCATTAGGATATGTTGTTTTCTTGATTTTTCCCATTTGCTCAAAATAAGAAAAAGTACGCCAGGGTAAGAAAAAAAAAAAATCAAACAAAAAACAAGACAAGGAGTTGACAGAAGGTTCCTAGCGAACTTTGAGATCTATCAACACCATTTTAGCACAGAGCTGAATCCGTGCAAGCTGGTCCTCGTGTCCAGGGACGCCACCTCTGCCTTCCCTTCGGCATCCCCAGCAGGAAGATAGCCTGTGATCTGCCTCCACGGCCTCCCGGGAAGGCTGTATTATGAGCATTTGGTATCATTTCATGTTTCATAAATGGGTTTAACTCACACTCATGAGGTCAACTGGAAGTTCTACTGGATTTAATTAGGCTGGAATGGGAGGCAGCCAAAAACATCTCCCATGGAGCAGAATAGTGGCAGCGCCGAGACAGCGAGCCAAAGGGAGATTGGATTCCATGTGAGTCATTCTCCTAAGGACGAGGGGCTGACACCATGCTGCACCCCAAGGAAACAAAATAGCAAAAGATAGGACAAGGAAAAAGAACGGCTAGGAAAATGAGAATAATGTAAAGTCAAAAAAGAGTCATAGATTCCCCATGAAAACAGTTTCATGGAACAAAACACCCACAATAACCAAGGTAACACATGCTATTGTTGTTAAGTGCCGTCAAGTCGTAGATGACTCATAGAGACCCTATGAACAAAGGACGTGAACACTTGTATAACTCATTGTTTCTCCACATTTACAGAGTTTCTGGAGGCAAGCTATTTCGGAAGCAGATGCCACTCCTGCTTCCAAGCTTGTTTTAATCAGAAAGCTCCACCAAACACTATCCACCGTGGGTAACCATTATCACATTTGACACATTAGTTTTGCAGTTTTTAGCATCACAGGAACCACAAGTTACCTTTAGGATTTACACTCCTATCAGTGACTCTGGCAGGGACTATTCAATGTCCTCTAAGATCTTTTCTATCTTCATTAATAATTTTAGTTGAGTATTTTGTTCCTCATAAGCAGTCAGGAAATCAGAAAACTAATTGCATTAGGTCAATCTGCTGTCAGGGACCTTTCCAGAGTACTGAGAAGTATTGATGTCAGTCTAGAGACTAAGTAAGGTGCGCCTGATCTGGTCCATGGTCTTCACAATTACTTGCTATGCTTCAGAGAGCTAGATAATGACTAAGGGTAATAGAAGAAGAATTGATGCCTTTGAGTTGTAGTGCTAGAGAAGGGTCTTGAACATACCCTGGACAGCTAAGAATACAAACAGGTCTGTCTTAGAGAGAGTGAAACCAAGTTTCTCCTTGGAGGCTAGGATTTTCATGTTCCCTCTTGCATACTTTGGGTTTGTAGCCAGGAGGGACCGGTGCTTGGAAGGGTGGAGGGCCAGTACAGGAGAGAAAGACTCCTAATGAGATGTAACAATACAGTGAATATGGCAAAGAGGGTAGGTGTGTCAGAGTCAGTGAGAACGGTTCAGGCCAGGCCAGGCTTCAGGGCTGTTGTACGTTGGGTTGCTCTGAGCCACATATGACTCAATAGCACGTAACACAACATAATAAAGATTACATTTTCTAGCTTCTCTTAAAGCTAACATTTAACGATTCAAGTCCTCTTTAATTTCAGCAAGTTGTGTCATCTGCATCTTCTAGTCACTAATTAGCCTTTTTCTAATCCTGATGCCACTCACATACAGCCTTCAGAGTGGAATACACTTGAACATAAAATTAAAATCCTCTCAGATTGATAAACAAGATTATAATAAATAAAAATGCATGTGAGTTGTCAAGGATTTCATTTTACTTGGATACAGAATCAATGCCTATTGACAGTGAAGTGAAGAAATTTTAAAAAATAATTGTACTGCTTCGAGTGATGTTGTTGCAAGATATCTTTAAAGTGTTAAAGAGCAAGAATATCACTTTTAGTGTGTCTATGCCATGCCATGATGTCTACAATTCCCTCATATGCATGCAACAGCTCGATAGGGAATAAACTTGAGGATTTGGGTTTTTTTTAATGATTGTGCTACTAAAGAAAATGTAACATGCCCTAGAACACAAGAAGAATTAACAAATCTGTCTAGGAAGCTGCACAGCCATAATTGACCTTAGAAGGGAAGTTAACAATATTTCATGGCATGTAGTTTGTACAGCTTATCAAGGGAGGAACGTCCCTGGAAGTGGGTATCATGCTTGGCAGAGAATCAGCAAAAAAGACGACCTTCAGTGTGACGAGCTGTCACACAAGACTGCTAGGAGTGGAATCTGATCCAAAGGCAGAGAGTTTGAAAATAGAAGTTTATTTTTTCTCCACATAAACAGAAGTTCGCATTCGATATTTCAAATCCTTGTTTTATTTATCTAGTAATGAGCTAAGTTGCTCTTTGGAGGCAAGGATTTTGAAGCCCCATCTCACATACTTTGAAGGGAGGGATCAGTCCTTGGAGAAGGACATTATGCTTGGAAGCGTGGGGGGAGGGGGACAGCACAGGAGAGGAAGACCCCCCCGGATGAGATAGATCGACACATGACTGGGGTAATAAGGGTGGGTGTATCAGAGTTACTGATATTGGCTTAGGATAGGGCAGGATTCAGAGTTAATGTGCATATGGTCACAATGAATCAACAGCATATAAGATCAACAGTGAAGAGTACTGACATTGTGACATAATCAAAACCCAGTGGAGGGTCAGCTATGAGTCTGTTCTAATTTGATGGTAATGAACTTTGAAGTTTTTTAATTGAGATCTCTTTTCATCTCTGTGTCACCTCTTTCTCTCCAAATGTCCTCTCTCCTTCCCCATCCTTTGTCACCTTTGAGTCTGCCAAGTGCCAAAGCAAAATCACATGACACTAGCACCATTGACCATATAATTTGATGATGGACCCTACAAGTCAGCAGACAGGAATTGGTGGTTCAGTAGTTGAATTCTTACCTTTTACACCCAAGACTAAGTTTGAACTCAAAGCCACCATGCTTCTACAGTGGAGATTTATGTGCTATGATGCTGAAGAGGTTTCAATGGAGCTTCTAGACCCAGAAAGAAGAGGAAGAAAGACCTGGCAATCTGCGTTTAAAAATCCTGCATATCACAATGGTCTGCTCCACACCCGATAATGGGGATGGCCCAGGGCTGAGCTGTATTTTGATCACTTGTGCATACAACCAGCTCTACGGCAGCTAGCAACAACAACACAACTAAGGGAGGAATAGACTGGTTTAAAAGTAATTCAAAAGTAACCCTTAGCATGATACCAAAAGCAGGGCAGTGCTAAGAGGAGAGAGAGAAAGAAAGAGAGAGAGCAAGAGAGAGCGAGAGAGCACGCGCGCCAGAGAGAGAGGCCTAGCTCTGGCTCAAATGCATGTCACCTACACGCATAAACAGTTCTGCAGGCCCAAGGCCAAGAAGCACATCACCTCAGCAGCTGCCTCCTGACCCCATCATTTGGAATTGCCCGAGCCCTGCGCTTTTTCATTACCTAATCCAAAGACCCCCTGAGGCAAATAAAGTTCTCCAACGTAGGGTGAAGTTATTGAAGCAAAAAATAATAAACTTTCACAAGCGTGTTTCAATTTTCACTTGTGTTTATGGCTAAAGGTGGTTTTTATTTTCATAATCGCTGCTGGAACCAGGGCGAGCCACATGCTGCTAACTTGTTAAAGAGAAGAGGAGGGAGGTGGAAGAGGAAGAGCCCAGGAGGGCAAGGGAGAGTCTTCCTCCCTTGTAAATTTCCCAGCGGCTCAGTTGTACTCCTATCCATTTCGAATCCCGTCCTTAAAACCTTAATGATAGAGAAAGGGATATAAAATATTATCTGGACCCTGTGCTATTGACAGTTTGCCCTGGGCTCATTTTAGCCATGACAATCCAATAGAACAATTTTATTGTGTTTTTTGTTGGTTTTTTTTTAAGAGGGAGACATCAGTGTTCCGTGGTACCATTTCATAACGGGGAGTGTGTAAAAGGGAAGGAATGTGGAGGAACGAGACTCTTTCCAGTTGGACATCAACTTGACCGTTGTTTTCAGCGCACTTTTATCTGGCAGAATTTCTGTTTGCTTTTAAATGTCAGAAAAGGTTAAAAAGTCTTTGAAATAGACAAAAGAGTTCCTAGACTTCTGGGGAGGATGCCCACCCTGTAATAGCATAAATTGATTACCCCTCCCACCTTCAAAATTGCTTTTTAGAGGGAACATATTTGAGGAACCAAATGAAAGACACGAGGATTGAAGAAAATGCTCACTTGTGGGTCAGAGTATTTTATTCCAGGATGACTGGAACTTCAAATATCCAATTACAATATTTTTTTCTGTCATTCTCATCCGTTCCAACTCACATTTTCTTAAACCATGTAGGATCAATAGTGTAGCAAGGAGAGCATTCATACACCCTTTTCTCGGTCCTTACTCTGAAGTTGGTTGCCATGAAGAACGACTTGAAGCTAATGAGTGAGGAATTTAGAAGGGGCTCCACTGAGCATCACAGGTGTCTAACAGTCTAAAACAGACTTCAGGTCCCCATGTCTTAAAGCCTTTCTTAGGCAGAAGGTGCCAGCTGGCAAGCCACAAAGGGGCTCAAAAAGAAATAGCACTTTTTCTATTTTTTTTTTTTTTTAAAAACCTAAACTTCTCATTTGGAATGCTATTCTGATGTACTTAAAAGTAATCCTTTCAAGAATTCCTCATCTTCTCCAAAGCAAAGACTTCAATTTTGGGGGTTTATAGAGGACCTACACCAATTTGAACCTCAAGTCATCTATCTACAATAGTCATGTGTCTACTGCAACACCCTTGAGCTCCTGATCCTTGATCATTCACCCTAACGGATGGCTATTGAGTCGTTTTTCAGTCGTGCTACTTGCCCATTCACATGAGTAGTCTTCTCTGTTAACTCCAGGTTATGTTTGCCACCACTGGTCTCACTTGGTGGTGCCTGGGCTGTGATGCTGACTCATTACACCGTGCCCTTGCCTACCTGAGATTCTGAGGGTTCAAGGTTTCTCTATCCAGGACCCACCAAAAGCAAGTTCTCCTCATTTTGCCTTTCATCGTCTTCCCAACTTCTGCCATCCTTACCAGTGGTGCATCTCAAAGGCATTTGTTTCTATGCTGTGAGTCTTCTCGTATTTCCTTAATGTTGTAGACTTTAAGAACCAAGACCAGAAATATTTTCTATTTCTGTCCTATGATACTACTTTAGTCATCTCCTGTCTTTGGGTTAAAAAAAGCTGTGTACATATGCACAGACAAGCATTTAAGTATACACATAAGCTGGAGATGAAATAAGGTACATTTTATAGGAAGGATTTAAATGTACTTTGAAAGCTTGAATACAGGGGCAATACAAAATAATATCACAGAATGCTGGGAATCTAGAATAAAAGACAAAAGAGACAGGGGGGAATCAATATCATTACATTCTTCTGCTGAATTTATACAGATACAGATACAGATACAGAATAAGTACTTGGTCTTGTAAAGAAAAATACTGAGGATATTTCAATACTCCTAGCAATGAAAGAGTAAATATAAAAAATTGTCATTTATAGCTCTTATCAAACAATTAGGTAATTAATGTGAGCTAGAGATGCTTTGTTTGTCTGAAATTGCTCCTGCTGAATCTGCAATGCATCTATGTGTTTAATAAACTCAAATGAGAATAGAGCTGGAAGAAGACACTGGTTTTCTCACGTGAGCCCTGGAGGACAGAGCTGAAAAGAGCTATCCTAAAGTAACCTCATGAGGACTGCCCACCGGGACTGGCCAGCCCTCTCCCAGAGGTCAGGCTGTGTCATTATCCCAGGAGGAGAAGGTAGTGTGTGCAGGCTGGGTGGTCAATGTCAAGAGCAGAGGGAGGAGGGTGTGGTGGGGCTCTGACGCTAAGGAGTTGCCCGTTTTCCAACAGTCAAGCCTGGCCCTGAAGTCAAAGAACTAATCTCACAACTTGGCACCCAGGAAAGGAAAGGCACGAGTCACAGTATCCTCACAAAGCACTGAAGTGCCAGTTTCCACCTCATCTCCAAGTCACAATCCTCCAGGCTCAGATCACTCAGCCTAACCACTCCTGACAGCCTCCGGCTTCCTCACACCCTATTAATCCCAGCATAATGCAGGACTCTGCTGCACATGGAAGCCAAAGCTCGTGGTGAAGGCTGCAACCAGTCTTCATCCAGACCCATGGCAGAGAAAACTTTGTGAAACGTCAATGTACTTCAGGGCTATCTCTCAGTACTTCTAGAATCCTTTCTCAACTCCCTTTCCTGACATCCTTCTGTCCACAAGGTCAGAATACTCTTGTTCTAATCTCTTCCAGAAGGTGGGTGTGGCTGAACCTGGACTCTGTCAAATCTGGATGGGTCTGGAAAGCTCAAGACTCGGTATATAGGAAGCTCCCTTATATTGTGTATTGAACCTATCAGCCTAGACTCTGCTATCAGCAATTGGAACCTCAAAATGAATTTATTCCAGACTGTTGTTGTTGTGTGTCATCAAGTCAGGACCAACTCATAGTTGATTCTCCAGGAGGTTCTCAGAGGCAGGAGCTTGCCCATCATTGTCTGCAGAGCAGCTTTGATATTTCAGTTTCTCACCACTAGGCCACCTTGTATACCACTGAGTCAGAACAGACCCATAGCTGACCCTCTGGTGGGTTTTCAGAGGCAGGTAATCCGCGGAGATTGGCCATCCTTTTCCTGAAGAGCAGCTGGTGGCCTCAAACCACATGCCTTCAGGATAGCAGTAAAGCTTCTGGTCACTGTTGTCGTTGTTGCTGTTAAGTGTTATCAAGTCAAGCATGCTTCATAGGAACCCTAAGAATAAAAAACCCGAAGCCTGTTCTATAACTATCATTGTTTCTCTAAGTTCATAGAGATTTCCAGAGGCGTGTTATTTAGGACGCGGATGCCACTCCTGCTCCCAAGCCTGTCTTAATCTGGGAGCTCCACCAAACACTGTCCACCGTGGGTCACCATGACAACATTTGACATAGCAGTGGCACAAAGTTCAGCCTCACAGTAACCCCAAGTTACTTCAATACAGCAAACTGTGCCATACCACTTAGAAGAATGTCAGTCCCAGACACAGTTAACACCAGGGCAGAGGGCCCAACCTATTTTTAAATACAAAGGCTCTAGATAAGGTTCTTGGACTCTAAAGAAGAGGATTCCAGCCCACAGTTCATTGTTTGCTAAATCCAGCAAATCCAATCAGCTCACACAAAATTGTGAACCAATTAAAAAACAACCAAACAGTTAATACCCAACCCTCAACCAAAACAAAACAGCCCATCTTTCAGAATCCAACCACTTTACTCATCAGCCTCCAAACTGGAGACCTAGGGCCCAACTTTCCCCAAAGCCACACAAATTTTTCTAAGTAAGTGTACTATATTTTAAAGTTAATAAATGTCATGAGATTCTAGAGGATAAGCCTCTCATAATTTGAACATGCATAGTTTTAGGTTCATGGGTATCCTTAGGCTAATTCTTATTATTCCAGATTTCCAGGACTCGGACTGAGAAACTAAAAGTAGAGTCCTATAATTTGCATTGTAGCAAGTTCCACATGTACGTGCGTGTGTATATTTAATTGTGATGCTCCACGGACCACTAATGAGAAGCTCTATCTCAGAGAGACCTACTTGATTTATCTTTTTATAGACTAGGATGACTTTTCATAATCTTACTAAAAAGGATTTTCTTTACAGACTATTAATAGTATGTACTATAATGTACTAGCTTTGCTTATCATCTGTCCATAACATCATCTGAGGTCTGAGAAAGTAGCCATTCTGAAAGCCCATGGGAAATACTGAGTTAATAGTTGGGTCATCACATTGAGGAAGTGATAAAAGATGGAAGTTAATGCCTTGTGAAAGGCATTTAAAGAACATGATTCCTAATTGTCTTAGTCTTCCACGGTAAAGGCTCAAAGCCCGCAATCATTTGTAGTCCTGTTATGAGAAACTGAACGAGTCTTACAAGTCTTACATTACTTCTCATTGGCTCTGGACCAGTTTTGCAGACCCAATTTTGGCCAGAGTTATCCCTTAATTGTGTGTATTCCAAATCATACAATCCAGAGGTCCATAATTGGACAGCTCGTGTAGTACTAGAAGTTTAACTGTCCTTCTATAATAAACATAGGCAAAACTATGGCGTCACTGTTCTTGGTCTGGGCATGGCCTTTGGCTCGTCCATCCACGAGTCCAATTAGAGAATATGGATGGTTTCAGAATCCATTTTGTCTAAGCAAAAGAGACTTGCCCCTTTCAATAATGCCATGGAATTTCCGACCTGATTATTAAGAGCTCCGATGAGTCAAACTTAGGCTGGGCTCCTGGCTCTGTACAGCTCCCAAATTCTTAGAGTTTTGGATTCCTCTAGACTTCATCAAGCCTAAGTTCACACTGACTCCAGTTCATATATTATATTGGTGATCCAAGGAGTGCAGCAAGAATTTGCTTCGCTAGCCCAAGTTTCCATTTAACTCAGAAAACAGAGCTCTTAATTTATATTTCCCTTGACAAACAATGGTTTAACTTACAGGGAAAAGGCGTCTCAGGAACTTGGACAAACTTGAGAGGAGAACTAAATTAGAGGTTAGATAAAACTCAGTCTTCCCATTTCAGCCAGGTTCTGCCATCTCCAGTTACTATAAACAATTGGGATTTTGAAAGCGTTGAAAAAATACTCTGACAATCCCCCTCAAAGGAGAAAAAGATTACAAGACCATTTCAAGCCTCTGTGCTGCTCAGTGGTAATATGGTTCCACAGCAGAACACTAGCTCCAGACAAGAACACCTGGCTACTGTTCCACTGAGTCCTTGGAAAACAAGGAAATGGTTCCAACATTTGTCATATGTCTGGAAAGCTTCATTATAGAAGACACAGAGGATCCATGCAATGCTAATGTCTTCTGAGTTCTCTCTTCCTCCATTTCTCTCATGTTCACACATACACACAGAGCCCCAAAATGCACACCACATACATGTGAACGTACATGCACATGGGTATCACAAATGCTAAAGCTAGATTGTCATCTCACTTTATAAGCATTTGAAAAGTGCCAACCTAGTGTTAGGAATTCTACAGCCAAAAATGTTGAATGTCAGAGCCAGAGAGGACGTGTAACACAATAGTTATCATCTTAGAGATAGAAATTCAAAGGTGTTTTTTGAACTCCTACGTTTTCTATGAAAGATCAAATTACTATTCAGTGTTTCCAAGATATGAAAGCCAGAGAAGGGATGCTGATGAGCATTACCTTGGCTTTGGAAATGAACTATAGCATTATGATGCTTTCTTCCTTTAAGAAATCCATTTACAAAGACAACTACCATGTTAATAAAATGCTAAATTTGCGCGGGGGGGGGGGGAGAAAGAAATCCATTTCTATCCTGTAAAAGTGCATATACAGAAATATTCAAGGACCCCAGACAGCAAACTGAGTAAAGATGAGTAATTTCTTTTCTGTAAGCTCCCCTGTGCATTTAGTCATGTCTGTTCCATTCTTGGTTTCTTATCTGTGCAATGAGTGAATTAGACTGGACTTTCAAGGCCCTTTCCAACTGGGATTGTCCACAAGTTTGTGAACTGATACCAAGACACCACCCACAGCTCCCTTCTTTGCTGTGTTAATATCCTAACTCCTCTGTTTATCTTCTTTGCTTTTATTCCTAGGATCTCAAAGCCTCAGAGGTAAAAGGATGAAAGTAAGTCAAACACACTGAACATTGAGAATCTATCTGGCTTGATAGTGTCCGGTAGAGGACAGGAGAACTATTTGCATTTTAAAAGGTCTGGTGGCAGTTCTTAATCCATTTGATAGAATAAGGAAGGGAAAATGGAGAACAGACTTTCAAAAGACCCTCAGCTCACTACTTTTGTCCTAATGTGACATTTTTATGAATAACATTGTCCTAGAACAACAACAAGAAAACTCTAGTCCATAAAAAAGGGAGATCTCTCGTCTTTAACCTATTTCTTTCAGTTATTACTTATATTTCAGAACAGAGCAGGGAGGGAGACATTGGATGGTTCAAAATCAAGAAAGGCGTCTGTCAGGGATATATTTTGTCTCTATACATTTTCAATCTGTATACAGAACAGATCATCCAAGATGCTGGGTTGCACAAGGAGGAATGTGGCATTAAGATTGGTGGAAGAATCATCAACAACCTGTTATGCAGGTGACACAACCCTGCTTGCTGAAACTGAGGAGGACCTGAAGTGCTTGCTGCAGAAGGTCAAGGACTGCAGTCTTCAATATGGATTGAAACTCAGTAACAAGAAAACAAAGATTCTCACCATTGGGCCAATTGGCAGCATCAGTCTGGATAGTGAAGAGATTGAGATAGCTAACAGTTTTTGTTTACTTGGTTCCACAGTCAACACTCTTGATAACAGCAGACAGGAAATCAGGAGACGAATTGCATTGGGAAAGTCAGCTGTGAGGGACCTCTCAAGAATACTGAAATGCAATGACATCGGGCTGGAGACTAAGGCATGCCTGATCCAGGCTATAGTCTTTGCAATTACATGCTATGCATCAGAGAGTTGGACAGTGACTAGGGATGATAGAAAGAGAATTGATGCCTTTGAGTTGTGGTGCTGGAGAAGAGTGTTGAATATACCATGGACTGCTAGGAGAACAAACAGGTTTGTCCTGGAGAGGGTGAAGCTAGAATGTTCCCTGGAGTCAAGGATTCTGAAGCTTCATCTGACATACTTCGGGCATGTTGCAATGAAGTACTGGTTGTTGGAGAGGGACATCATGTTTGGGAGAGTTGAGGGACGGCGAAGGAGAGGAAGACCCTCGATGAGATAGATTGATTCTGTGAGTGGAGTGGTGGGAATGAATGTGTTTGAGACGGCGAGGTTGGCACAGGATAGAACGGCATTTAGGGCTCTTGCACATAGGGTCGCTATGAGTCGCAAACGACTCGATGGCACACAACAACAACAACAACAACAACTTATATTTCAGAACCTTTGGAAGACATAAAGTAGTGAACAAAAAGACTGGCGGGGATTGCAATAAAATTAAATATTTTATTTAAAAAGTATCTGTTTAGCATATGTTTTTGTTATGTGCTGTCAAGTCACCTGTGACTTACAGCGACCCTACGCACAATAGCTCTGAACCCTGTCCTATCCTGAGCCCGCCTCAGTGTCTCCAACATACCTGCCCCCATTTCCTCAGCTACTATATCAGCCCATCTCATCCAGGCTCTTCCTGTCCTGTGCTGTCCCTCCACCCTTCCAAGCATGATGTCTTTCTCCAAGGACTGATGTCTCCTGGCCATATGCCCAAACTATAGTTTTCACATGAGCACAATCAAGTGGTCTGTAATACAGAGAGATAAAGAACACAGATGGTCAGGGAAGTAAGTATGTGTCAAAAGCCTTCCAGGCCTGGAAAAAATGACTACATGATTACACCTTCCCATGATAACTTAAATTGCCTATCAGTGTAACTTCCAAGAAGCTTCCATAAATGATCTGTGGGCAGAGACGGCTTCATCTATTTGCCATTACCTAAGTGACATTTAGTAATTTCAGATACTGGCAGACAGACAATAAGAAGGAGCATGAAGCCCCTCTGGCATACCAAGAGGGATAACATAAATAGGTGCCTTAATACTGAACTATCTGTCGAAGACAGAAAATGTATGAATTATTGTTAATCACCAATTCTAATTCTGAATTCAGAAGAGGCTGTGACACAAGGGATATAATTCCAGACAGCAGGTGGATATTGGCTAAAAGCAGACAAATAAAAAAATGTTTATCAAGGAATTCATGAAATAATATGCAAAGTGGATGACCCTAGAGCTCTAGAGGACATTCTGCTGAGTGAAATATCTCAGTCACAAAAGGATAAATATTGCATAGGGCCACTATTATAAAACAGGACTGACATCGGGGTTGAGGGAAGACAGAGAAG
>NW_006399856.1:1839311-1870589 GCF_000299155.1 Elephantulus edwardii | reverse complement strand
GGCAGCATCAGGATGGATGGTGAAGAGATTGAGATTGTTCACAGCTTTAGTTTGCTTGGCTCCATAGTCAACACTCTTGGTACCAGCAGCCAGGAAATTAAAAGACAATTGCATTGGGAAAGTCTGCTGTCAGAGACGTCTCCAGAATACTGAGGAGTAAAGATGTTATTCTGGAGACTAAGCTGTGCCTGATATAGGCCACGGTTTTTGCAATCACTTGCTATGTGTTGAGCTTTGGTGTTGGAGAAGAGTACTGAATATACCATGCACCTCTAAGAGAATAAACAGGTTCTTCCTGGCGAGGTGAGACCAGGCTGCTCCTTGGAGGCAAGGATTCTGAGCTTCATCTGACATACACTGGACATGTTGCAAGGAGGGACCAGTCCTTGGAGAGGGATGTCATGCTTGGGAGGGTAGAGGGACAGTGAATGAGAGGAAGATCCTTGATGAGATAGATTGGTTCAGTGACTGAGGTAATGGGGTGAGTGTGTCAGAAACAATGAGATTGTCACAGGATAGAGCAAGGTTTAGGGCTGTTGTACATTGGGTTGCTATGAGTCGCAAGAGACTCAAAGGCATATAACAACAACAGCAACTAGAAAGCTCTTCCTTATGTTGAGGAAAAGAGTTGTTGTTGTTGTTGCATATCTTCAAGTGAGAACCAACCACAGCTGACTCCCACATGGATTTTCAGAGACAGTAAATGTCACAGTAGGAGATTGCTTATCATCCTCCCACGGAGCAGCTGCTGGATTCAAACCATGTGCCTCCAGGTTGGTAGATGCCACTAGACTACAGGCGTTCCATTAGGCAAAGGGGACTTCTCTGTAACCTGTACCCACAGAGTCCAGTTCTGTTCTGGAGATCCACAGGAAAAAGCATTAGTTCCTTTCTCCAGACTATATCTTTAGGACCTTGGTCATCTCTCATGTTGGGCATTGTCTTCTTATCCATAGAGCAGACACAGTTTCTCTTCCAGCTGTTCTTCATACTACATGTTAAATAATCTGGCTATGGAAAATTACTTATATTGTCTGAAATAAAGAAAGGATAATCTTTTTCCTTCATTTTGACCTTAAAATAGAAAACTTTTACTGTCACTCGACTGTGTCCCATGTAATAGCTATGGTGTTAGGGTATATTATCCTCTCTCTGAACTTTTCAGTTTGAACTTCATGGCTCCCAGTCTTTGAACTTCATCCCTCCCAGTTCTTTAAACCTAAGAAAGTATGCGTCAGCATCATCCCCATAGTCAGGACTGTGAACAGATGAAATCTGAAGACCACTCCAGTCTCCTGTGGAGATGACCCAGTTGCTGGTACTAAGAATTTCTCAGGCTCTTTGGTATAGAGCATGACTTTTATTCTTCTTATCTCCACACAACTCCTAGTTTCCAGGGTTCTTCAACAATGTCTGTTCTCCTTCAAGGCAACTTTCCACTTTAATCTTTCCACTGATAAAGAGAAAAATGAAGAGTTTCTATGGCCAGAAGAACTAGGCTAAGAAACTACCTTTTAAAAAAAAATTATTATGTACTGGTTTACATGCAAAGTTTATATACATTGAATGTTGATAGCTAGGAAATAAGTAAAAGTCCTGTTTCTGAAGGTTTTGTTCAGATTGTTGGTGTTGTTGTTATGGGCTATCAAGTTGCCTGCGATGCATAGAGACTCTGTTTAAGAGCTCTGAACTCTGCCCTATTCTGAGCCTGTCCCACTGGCTCCAACACACCTACTCCATTGCCCTAGTCACTGAGTCAGTCCATCTCATCCAGGGTCTCCGTCTCCTGGGCTGTCCCTCCAGCCTGCTGAGCATGATGCCTTTCTCCAATGAATGGTCTCTCTTGGCCACATGCCCAAAGTATGTGAGATGGAACTTAAAATTCTTGCCTCCAAGGAGAAACTTGGTTTCTCCCTCTCTAAGACAGACCTTTGATATCTTGGAGGTTCATGGCAAGTTCAATATTCTTCTCACAACTCAAAGGCATTGATTCTTCTTCTATCATCCTTAGTCATTGTCCACCTTTCTGATGCATAGCAAGTAATGGTAAAGACCATGGCCTGGATCAGGTGCACCTTAGTCTCTAGACTGACAACATTGCACTTTAGCACTTTAAGGTCAGAAAAAGAAGCTAAAACAAATTAATTGTGTACAAACTAGTCTGAGGCTACTTAAAGTCTTATTTATGAACAAGATAAATCCCAAAGTTTAAGGCAGGCTAAGCCAAGAAAAAGTGGCCAGAGATATGGAATTCATAAATCGAGGCACTAAGAGTTGTTGTGTACTGTAGCATCAGCCCATAGCTGATCCTCCAGTGAGTTTTCAGAGGGAGTGAATCATATGGAAAATTGCCCATCCTGTTCCCACAAGAGCAACTGGTGGCCTCGAACCACCTGCCTCTGGCATTGCAGCACAGCATCTTGCCACAAGGCCACCAGATCTTCCTAGGAACTAAGAGTAGCAAAAGAAACTCTCAACAACCAGTCATATAAAATTTAGGTAAACAGTCATTCCTATTATCTTTATGTTTAATTTGTTCTTAATCTCTTCTTAGCACCTATAGCAAGGTCTGACATATAGTAGATGCTAAGTAGATACCTGTAGAATAAATTAATATCTAATCAGGACCTTGTTAATAGCGCTAGGGTTTTACAACTAAGTCCAACCAAAATTCATGAAGTATAGCCTATTTCCTAGTCACTATACTCAATCTGATATGAACTCAGAGCTCAAAGTATGGTGGAATAGTTAAGATATTTACCAAAATGGCAATAAATGCAGTTGTTGTTCTTGTTAAGTGTTATTAAGCCAAATCCTAAATTATAGTTCAATAGATGGAAACCTTACCACATCCTGTATCATCCTCACATTCTTCTCTGTGCTCAAGTTCATTGTTGAAGTCACTGTGTAAACAAATCTCATTGAAGGCTTTCCTCTCCTTCTCTGACCCACCACCTTTCCAGGCATGATACTCACTCCAAGGATCAGCCCCCCTGACATGCTCAAATTTTATGAGACAAAGTCTCACGATTTTTAGCTTCTAAAAAGCACCTTGGCTGTACTTTCTGCACAGAGATGTGTTTGTTCTTTTGGCAGTCCACAGTATAGTCAGTATCCTTTGCCAACACCATAACTCAAAAGCATCAATTTTTTGGTCTTCCTTAAACACATCCAACTTTCAAATGAATAGGAAGGAAGTGAAAATACTATGGCTTGGATCAGGTGTACTTTAATTTTTAAACAGACATCCTTTCTCTTTAGCACTTTAAAAAGGTCATTCAACAGCATATCTGCCCAATAAAAATGCAATGAAAAGGGATTAATGTAAGACACAGTGACCAAGTAACATACGGACATGCTGGTTTCTAATGTCAAGTAGATTAGCAAAAAGTCATCATGTAAAAGGACTCATTTCAACTTGTCTCTGTAAAACCTGAAGGTCAATATCCCCTCTTCACTTACAAGAACCTAGTCTGTTTATTAAAACTGAAATTCCTAGACACGAATTTCCAGTCAGAGTTGGAGGGAGATCACTTCCTCTGGAGGGTCTTTGTTTCTAGCTCTCTCCCCACTGCTTGGCGAGACCTCAATTGGCGTTCCTCTAGACAGCTCACCCCACTATAAACCTTTCCCTGGCAGTTCACCTTCCTTCTCCCTGGACTTGCAACAGTGAATATACCTGGCTGCAAAGAAAATATTTCAGGAAATAGTACTTCGAAAACACATCTTTAAAATGAAAACAGATAAGGCAGCTGGCAGTGAAGCCAAGGAAAACTCTTACTCTTCTGAAAGGAAAGCAATGTACTGGCACTGAAAACCGATCTGCTCTAAGCCAGGACCGCATCCTCTAATCAATGCCCCAGCACAGATGGAGACACATGGACACAGACTTTGCAACAACTAAGAGCCTGGGTACACCCTTCAAAGCCGGAAAAACTTTTCCCTGCCAGTCATTGGAGGGCCTTCCAAATAGCACAACCATTAGGCACTCAGAAAAGTTGTTGGTTCAAATCCACCAGCACGTTCCCAAGTGAAAGGCTTAGTGACCAGCTCTTACAAAATTTATATCCTAGAAAGACTTGTGGTGTAGACTACTCTCTCACATAGTGTCACCTTGAGTCAAAGTCTGCTCAGTCACTTAACAACAACAGCATTCCTGCTAGCGTCGGAAGTCCTTCCAGACCTTCTCCCGGGACCTAGATCACATCCTTTTTTCTGGAGAAAGGTATATAGCTTCTTCCTTCATGCTACAGTGAATGTAGACTAAGCCGTGTGGATTTTTTCCCCTAAGTGTTTTGAAGGTATATGAACCGTTGTAGCAAATTTTACTTCAAGCAGTAAAGATTTTCTTCCTAATTTGGAAAAGAAAACAGAAAAGACAAAAGTCGGGACCATTTCACCTACGTGGATGACATTATTAAGCTGCCTCTCATTTGTAGGAAACAATTGAACTCTTCTATGAAATCCAGTTGAATAATAGCTCCTGTGTGTTCGTAATACTACACAATTTATGATGTGCATTCGCTTGACTGAATTGATATGAGCCTAAGGACAAAGCTGTGTAGGTGTTCACAAGGGTCATCAGCACTGCTGGCTACACGCGAGCAAACTGACCAGCAAATAGTGACTGGGTCGAGCGCCTGTGAAGAGTCAACCACACACAAAACCTAGGCTGTGCAGATCTCCTTGGGTTGCATCTTGGGTTCTGTCCATTAAAGCCTCCCACTGCTTTGTAGGCTTGTGGTTGCTTGAAATCTGAAGATAATTCCGCAGACCAGAATTGATTATCTTTATGCTGAATATAAATAGGTTACTTGAGAACCCACCTCCACATGTCTAAATAACCCCCAACTCACAAATGTCATGCCAGAAAAACTGAATCACATTGATTGTGCCATCTTCCTGCTTACCATTATTTGCTATTCATGGAAGTGGAAAAGAGACTCCCTTTTTCTCTCCTGCTCTCCTTTGTATCCCTTCTTCTCTTTTCTTTTTCTCTCTCCCCCTCTCCTTTTCTCTGTATTTCTTCTTTCTCTCTCTTTCCCTTTTCCTCTCTCTTACCCATATGCTGCTGTGTTATCTTTATTCTCTCTTTCTCAGATTCTTACTTTTACCCCTTCATCTCCACCCCTCTGTGTCTGACTCCCTGAGAGAACTCAAATGGGAAGACCGAGTGGAGAGGGAAGTCCTGGGTGATTGTTGGCTTCCCTGGACAAGCTATAGGGACAGAGATAGTGCCAAAATGGAAACATCACACTGGTAGGAATACACTTCAGTGCTTGTCCACACACACACACACACACACACACACACACACACATGCACACATATGACAAAAAAACCAAACAAACAAACAAAAACCCTACCACTCAGACCAACCCCATCTCCGCTGAAAAAGAAGACTCACATTCTTGTCAGGGAAGACATCCCCTTTCCATATGTACTGAGTTTTTAGAGACTAGAGTTATAGTCAGTAGCAATACAAGAAAAAAATTATGCTGAAGTGATCCCCCTCCAGGATGAGAAATAAAGAACCAAGTAGGACGATGTATTTACTGAGTACCAAATGTGGAGATACCCGCAGGGAAGATGACCCATAGTTAAACATGAAAAGGACGTGTTTTAAGAATTGTAGAGTGTAAGCTAACATTGACTAGATGAGCACAGGTCTTGGACTTTGACCCATAATAAGCTCCTTGCGTGTTGGAGGAGAATTGTCCTCCACAGGATTTCAGAGACTGAATGAATGTTCAGCAGTACAGTTGGGTTATCCACTCCTGCTAGAACAGAGATACCACAGACAGACGGTGTTATTTTCCTATAGCTTAGGAGAGTAGAAGTATAAATTCTAGGCGCTGGCCCAAGGGAAATGTTTCCTTTCTCTGTAACTCGTGGTTCTGAGAACTTCTCAGTACAGAAGCCTAGGTCCCAAGCATGTCTTCTACCCTAGGTGCTTCTGCTTTGGTTTTACTGAGGTTTTGCATCTTGGTTCACTTTTCTCTCCTTTTATCTCTTGGGGTACAGCAGTCAGCTTCCATCTTTCTCCGGTGGAGTGGCTGGTGGCCTCGAATTGTGTGCCTTCAGGATTGCAGTGCAGCGTCTTGCCACTAGGCCATCAGAGCTCCCCATAAAGATTGATAGTCTTGGAAACCCTGTGAGGTTAATCTACTCTTTTCTACCAGGTTGCTGTGAGTTGGAATCATCTCAATGCAAGTAAGTAAGTTTTAACGTTGTAGACATTTGGTGTGTTGCAAGAGCTCCTTCAGATTCATTGTCCTTTACAAAATGGAGTAAATAATGCTGTCTGATAAAGTTACATTGTAGAAACAACTCCTAAAACAATTTGTACACTTCAGAATGAAAGACCTGAGATGTGAGTAAAATCCAAGTTCTTCTAATTATTTTTGTGTTGTTGTTGACTCTTTGATCGATACAGAAGGGACTTTCTTAAAATTCCAAATAAAGAAATCAACAAAGATGTGCATGGAAATTGAATTTTTCTTTATGAAATCTGATGAGATTGTCCTTTTCGATGTCAAGGGAAAACAGTTCTTACATGAATTGTTTAAAGTCCTGAATATTTTTTTTTCTTGAGACTCCTGAATATAAGAGACTTATCTGGGGGTTCCTGGTGTCTCAAAAAGAAAGGATTTCTTTCCTAGACTTCCCCTCCCTTCCCAATAGCACGTGTCACTGAGATCAGTCTTCCTGGAGAGGCATCCAGTAGCAAACACTCACTGGGAGATTGTGAGATCTTGGTCACTATGTCAGGGAGGAGATAATATGTGTGAATCAAGGAAGACATACATTAATGATAAAGAAGATGGTTGAGGCTACAAAACAGATCCCACAGAGAAAGAAGGTTGAAGTTCTATCTTCACTGCCTCTTTGTTCTGAAACAGGAAGACATTGATCTCTGAGTGTTCAATATTCCACTCACAAAAATCCTTTCCCCCAGAGACCCTCTCTGGGTCATTCAACTGATTCCAGAAACCAGCCCTGCCCCCCATTCCCTTCTATAGCACTAACTGGTTTTCATGAGAAAGGTATTGATTGATTCAGGAACTCTTGATGGCTCCCTGCTAAACCATTGATTTTTATTAAACACCCTGCCCTCCAATGCTTTGGCAGGTCCCAGATTTCTGTTCTTTGTGTCCTTTTCCATTTCCTTCATTGTAAGCCACTCCTCCATCAAATAAACCCTAACTTGAGTTTAAGACCTTCCTGGAAGATGATTCTATAGTCTCCCTTTTTAGACCTTCACAACCCTTACTCTCATTCAAATGAGAGAAAATCCCTAAAGGCCTCGTTGTCCTTGCCCCCCAGCAGACCCTCATAAATCCACAGTGAGCTTCTTTTTTTTAATTAAAGCGTCCAAATAATTAATGATCAACTCCATTTGTGCCATTGAAAACCGAAATGTCACACGGTTGAAAAGACCCAACCAAATAATTCAGTGTACCCTATAAAGCTTAAAAAAGCAGAGCCCAAGATGCCTGGATGACTGGTTTCTGGGCTGTCTGAAAAGCTTGGTTGGGTTTTGGAGCACTTGATTGGATTCCAGGAATAATGTGCCCCAAACACAAAGGGCTCTTTTGATGTGTCTGTGCTCTAGCTCCTCCCCTTTCCCTCCTCACTTTACCTGGGATACACATCCTCCTTGTCTCCCAAGCTGGAAAAAATAACCCATGGAAGACAGGGAAAAAAACAGCAGAAGGAAAATCAATGGTGGGGGTAAGGGAGAAACTTTAGTTCTTAGTCTGAGTTCAGCTCCTACAGTCTAGTCATTCCAGAAAGAATCAAAGAAATTGTCATACAATGTCTGTGACTAGACACTGAAGAAGTGGATTCCCCACCCCCACCCCCAAAATGTCTGTTTGAATGTGGGCCCTTGAACTACAGTTAATGAATGAGTCTCTTCAGTAGGATCTCTTGGTTTCAAAGAGTCAGAGGTAGTGCTGACCAACCCTGGGAAATCTGCACGTATTTTTAAAACAACTTAAGGCAGAGAATCTCTGTGATACAGTGAGCTTAGACTACTGTTGTTCCATGGGTATCAGAAGTTTCAAAAAAGAGGGTCACAAAGAAGATAGAGCTTGCTTTCCACCATTAGAATTGAACTAAGGGGAGTCATAGAGCCAAGAAACGTGAATACCGGGTGAGTATTGGCACTTGCCTGGAAGACAAGGGTGTGGTTCTAACCCTACCTCTCCTCTGGGTATTCAGACTGACATCAGAAGGTTGTTATTACTAAGGGTCATTGAGTTGAGTATGACTTAGAGACCCTATGGATAACAGTTCTAAACGCTGTCCTATCCTGTGCCATCCCCATTACCTCTGACACACTTGTATGCAGAAGACTGTTGTTGTTGTTTGGAGTAAAGAAAGAAACACCCCATAGCTGACCCTCCAGCAGATTAATCATATTAGAGAAGTTTTCTCATCTTTCTCCTGTGGATCAACTGGTGGATTTGAACTATCTGCCTTTGGGTTGGCAGGGCAACTCCTTACCACCAAACTACCAGTGCATCTAGTGATCCAGTCATAGTAGAGAAGTACTTGATCTTTTCTGAGCCAGTTTAATAGACTATCGTTATAAACGACTTGTCTACAAAATTTTTATAAATTTTGTACTATTAGTTCTGAGAATGTTTCAGAAAACTGTTGCATTATCCTGTAGAGTTTATCTACACACACATCTTTCATTACACTTATTCCAAATATTTGGTATTTTTTGATGATAGTGTTACAATTGGCATTATAGAGCAATATCACAGAGTTTATTTAAAGTAAAAGCAGCAGAGACTTCTTGGGGGATAGAGATGGCAATGAAAGAGAAAATACTTCTGGACAATCGGCGCAAGAACTAAATGTTACCACCCACTAGTTGATTAAAAGACAACAGCAGAAATCGAAGGCAGGCTACTTAAGAATGGAGACTTGACAAGGATACAGGGCATTATCTGACTGATTAAGGACACATCACTGTAAGCATATATGCTTTCAGTTTATATCATATCATGGTCACAGGCAATTACAGGTCAGGGTCTTTTGTAACATCTTATTAAAATTATTTTCTCACTTATTCCTGTTGCTAAAGGTCCATTGGAAAGATCTACCAATAATGTTGTGAATCAAGACCCTTTGATAGAAGCTATTACCGTTTGCATTTCTTTGACTAGTTTTCCACTAGAGTGGAAGCACTCTCCAGGAATATGTTGTAATATTTCCCACCTGCAAAAACGCAAAGCAAAAGGATGTCTGTTTTAGAATATATGGTTAGATCAGCATCAAGGTTAGAAGAAATACTATTAGAAAAGGTAGATATAAAATTCAACATGGACTGTAGACTAATATCAGTTAAGACTCTAAACTAGAGTTAAGAATATTTTCTTTACACACAAGTTCCTCTGATTTTTAGTTCTCTTTCAATTATATGTTTTATTTTTAATATGTTGTCATTTATGTACAGAAACACAATTGCTTTTGTGTATTTGGTTTGTGTACAGTAATTTCACTAAGATCACTTATTAATTGTAAACCTTTTATGTAATTCTTTGTCTTTTCCTCATTATCTACTCACAGCTGGTGATACCACAGAAAAAAAGGTTTCAAGTATAGCTTAGGTTTCTTGCCTTGCAAGCAACAGAGAGAAGGTGCTGGCTAATTTAAACATGTTGCTGTTTCTGTTAAGTGCCACTGAGTCGAGCACAATGCATAGCAACCCTATGAACAAAAGACTCGAACCCTATTCTATAACTACTGTCATTTCTCTAAGTTCATAGAGTTTTCAGAAGCATTTGGTTTAGGGAATGGATGTCATTCCTGCTTCCAACCCTGTCTCTCTCTACCAAACACTGTCCATGATGGGTAACCATTATGGCATTTGACATATCAGTGGCACAGTGTTCAGCTTCACAGTAACCCCAAGTTACTTCAGCACAGCAAATTGACAGACCAGTGCTGTACCACTTAGAAGAATGTTCATCCCAAACACAATTAACACTGAGGGTCGCTATTAGCTCACACCTGATTGAAAATGGGGGGGTGGGAATCAACCCCATAACCAGCCTACATCCAACCCTCACCAAAACAAGAGAACACCTTCCAGAACCTAACAGCTTCACACATGAGCCTCTAAACTTAGACATAATATAAAATTTATTTTAGAGCTATAGATTAGCTTTACGAGTCATAGGAAAAGAAAAGCTGTCAAGGCTCAGGAAAAGACAGGATCCAGGAGAAGCATTAGGCACCCGGGAACCAATTGAGTACCTCTTTAAGATGCTCTGTCATGGTGAAAGAACTCTGGACTTCACTTACGTCACTTTTCTCAAGGTTCAAATTCCTCAGAAAGTAAGCATCCCTGTTCTACTTAGGGCCAGCCTTCAGCCATGTTGCCAGTTGATTGATGGTCCCACCAAGACTGCATCAAACACTAAGGAGAGGTTCCACTGAAGAAACTCATTGCACATTATAAGAAGGGAGAATTATGTTGCAAAGGCAAAATGGCACAGGGTCCCTGTGTATGGTACCTAATTGAATAACTCTGTACATTGTGCACCTCATCAGGATACAGATTAGTACTTAAACATGCTGGTGGCACATTAGTGGTGATGGAACTGATTATGATCTTAGATAACCTTATATTCCTAACTAGCCATCAAAAGCAATTTGGTTCACAATGTCCCATGTTATTCATTTTACATGAAAGTAAATCTTTAGCCTAGCTTGGCTTTTTCTGGGCTTCAATCCACCTCCTTCTTCTCCATTAATAAATATGTGCCGTCTGTTGAAATAGGTTTGATTAATAACCAAATACATATGTTCTCTGCCTTGCTTTCTTGCCGCCGTCTTCTGTCTCTCTGTAAGGGTAAGAATATGTTTACTTTGCTGTGGTTACTTTGGAAGAAGAAACCCTGCATTTATCCTGATACAATCAGTAACTCCACTGAATTCTCTCTGCTTGTTGAACTGCTGACTCTAGGCTTGAGCACACAGAGAGCATGAAAGATGTTTGTGGGTTTCGTAGGTGTTTTTAATCCATAAGAAAATGGATCGAGGTCATCATGATCCATTTTCTTAAGGAGACAATTATAGTGAAAATAAAGTGAGGTAAAAAGCCTTGTACCCTTGCCATCACTCATCTCCACCTTTATTTATTGCCCTCTCTAGTTTTCATTAGCATCCGGACAACCCAGCTATAGACATTTTTTGTATCTACCCTCCAACTTGGGCCTTGATTTCAGTTCCAAGTTATGAAATGTAATCTAAACCTTAGAAAGGAAGCTACAAACTGTAACTTTTAATTCCAGTTTACAGAGTGCTCCCCATATGATTCCAGGAATCAAGCTGGGAGGGGTCCTGGGAATCAGAAACCAAACTACTACGTCCTTCCTCTTCTAAAAGGACTGGAGGACATTTGGAACAAAGCTCATAAAATGCCATTTGCACAACATCTCAACTAAGAGGAATTGCAAAAGAGCATCTTACCGTCTCCTGCAACTGGTCTTCTTCACTAAACGCAGACAAAAGAAGACCTCCTCCTCTCTCCAAGATTACTTCAAAGCCATTTCACAACTTCCTTCTGTCACCTGTTTCAAAATACAAGAACCAGATGCCAGGAAAATCTTCCTCATACCCAAACACCAGTTCTTTCTCCAATTCACCCAGCTTGAATAATTAAATGATAACATTTTAGAACTGGAAGAGACTTTAAGCATTATTTAGTCCAGGGGTTAAAATAGGTGACTCAGAGACTAAGAAAAATTTTACAAAGATCTCGGAAAATTTAATTTCTGGATTTTTGTACCCATTGCCAATGTTCAAATATTAAGATAGAGCTCTTGTGGCCTATTGGCAAGGAGCTATGCTACCTAAAAGGCACACAGTTTGAATCTACCAACTGCTCTATTGGAGAAAGGCGAGCAATCTGCTCCCACTTGATGGAAAATCCACTGGAGAATCAGCTATGAACCAATTACATCTAGATGACTCATAAGATATCAAGATAGTTTCCTTTCAATAGTCCATATAGTTGATATCTCTGGAAAAAGTAAAATAACTGGCAATACTAGGGCCCTTATTTTCATGGAAAAACCTCAGAACTGTACTTTCCTCTGTTTACCAGGATCAAGGGAGGATTAATTTGTCCAATTCATCACAGTGTCCACCTAGTACATTTATCTCATGTACCCTAAATCTCTAGCCCTTACTGGTATTTCACTTTGTGATCCTTGAATTTCACTCTCACAAACACACAAATACATACCACAAAGAAAAATATGAAAACCAGAAAATATTATTTGACTAAAGTCACCAGTTGTGAGCATGCCAAGAGCGAGAACCCATAACTGCTTCCCTAGGCCCGCCATTGTTCCTGGTAAGGCAGAGCTTTGAGGATCCAGCCAGGCTGACTTAGGACAGCTGAAGAAGAATATATTAACACTTAAGTAAAGCAGAAATTTTACAAAATGAACAAAAAATCATGATAAAAATAAAAACTTTTAGGCTTCATATTTCCTATAACTTTTTTAAATCCTTACTATCAGCTCAGAAGTATGCTGATGGAAAAAAAAAAGAAGTATGCTGATGGAAGTGTGAGAAAAGCAACTAATAAGGTGGACATATTACTAACCTTTTATAATAGCAAAATAAAGATTTGATGGGAAGACACATTTTTGTGTGTGTGCACATGTGTATGTTCAGGATTTTTGTGTTTGTTTAGGTTAGATGTGTGATCCTCAGTGTTTTTGGGGTTTTTTTTAATTAATTTATTTTTCATTTCAATGAACATCTACAGAGATTTTGGAATTCCATTCATTCATTTTTGCCCTTTTCTCCCCGCCCACCCCCCCCCCCCGTTTGCTCCTCTCCTTGGAAAGCAAAAGAAAAACTCCTTCATTGGTACACAATCCTCGCTGCATGATGCTGAGTGAAACATCTCAGTCACAAAGGATCCTCCGTGTTTTTAATAAAAAGAAAATAAAGAACTAAGTGTATATGCTCATTTCCAACTCTGTAGTGTATTCTGGAGAAGACTCAGGGACTAACAGAAATTATGAAGGTATGGCGAGAATGTTTCCAATTCACAAAAGTCACATAATCTGTTCATAGAGAATGTCTAGATGAGTCTATTACACCCAAAGGTTGAGTTTTTAAATATTAAATAGTAGACTCCTTAGGAGATTGATCAAAGCAGTGTTTGGTACTATGTGGACACAATGTAAAATAGCCTATAAATTACTAAGAGCTAGTGAATAGTAAACAAAGTTAGAAATTCATGTCATTCCTTTCCTTTAACAAGAAATAAAACAAAAATAGATTAAACATTAAGCCAGCCTCTATAACTCCAAAATACCACACTACTGCAATAAGTTTAGACTCTCAATAGTTTGGCTATCATGTGGTCAAAACAGCTGAAGTATTAAGTGCATCATGCATAACCACCAGTTGTTTCAGCCAAGTACAGACCAAGCTTTTCAGACTGTTTCTGGCTGTGAATATGGCTCAACATAGGAGAAAATAGCCAAGATAGGTTTTTATATTTCCTTCCTGCTGCTCTTCACCAAGAAGAGAACAAGACTGGAGAAAGAACTCTTCTCTTCCTAAGAGCAGCACTGTGACTTAAATTTGAAATATTAATGCTTTCTTGGAGTTTAAGGATGTCTAAGTCCTTCTATTTCTCCATACAGAAACTATCGACTTCACATAGACATCATGTTTGTTAGTTTAGCAAGTTGTGAGAATAGACTTAAATAAGAGTTCTTTCCTCATCAACTTCTTTTTAATAAGCTTGGTTACTTATGCTGTTACTACATAAAATAATTTTTTAATGTCCATTTTGCTATAGAGCTCTCCAGCAAAGAGATTGCATCTACCAACTAATTTTCTTTAAAACAAAGCAAAACAAAAAAAAAAGAAGGAATTTAAGAGAGTAGTATGGAAGGGCTAATTAACATTCTATTGACTAGTTTTCCCTTTGAAGTATGTCATTTTAAACAGCAATAGCTATGAAGAAACCAGGGATGAATGCTCATTGTGGGTCAATCTTCAAGAGTTAAACAAACAAATAAAAAAAATCAAAGATGCATAATGATATATACATTATAGTATTGATTTAACCCATTTAATCTTCCTGGCTGCTTTTCTGAATAAATGAGGGGAATCACATTTATATATATAAAAAACACAATATAAAATAGCAATGATGTAGATCAATGGGGAAAATACAAATAATAATTCAATATATGTTTTCAAATAATTAGCTAAGATTATAAGGGGGGAAACCTTTTCACTTATTTTAATAAAAATTGTATTCCATGATTCTTCAAGTCATAGACATAAAAAGAAAATGGAAAATCTGTCAGTTTAAAAAAAATCACAGTATATATTTAAAATTTCAGAATAGGAACAATTTGTTTTGTTACACAATTTAAAAAACCACCCACAACTCTAAGTATTAATGAATTAACCTAAACAAAAGGTAAAAACATCTATGCAACAAAAGATACTAAAAAAGAAAAATAATATTTAAATGAGCAAAAGATAAAAAACCCATATAACAAACATGTTACTAAAAAGGTAGTTAAAAACTCTAAATAAAAGATAAAACAACCATGACAGTGATGCTGTTATGTTCCATCACGTCAACCATGACAGCGATGCTGTTGTTATGTTCCATCACGTCACCTGACTCTTAGCAACCCTATAAACAACAGCTCTGCACCTTGCCCAGTCTTGTGCCCTGAAGGGTATAATATATGTGAAATATGACTTTTAAAATGAAAGAAAAGGGTGCATATTTGACTAGATAATGGTCACAAACTTTCTAGACTTGGTGAAAGACAGATATTATCAATTTAATCATTCCATAAAACCTCAAGTGCAAAGAAAATCTGAATAGAAATGTTGTATAATTGATAAATCAAAATATTGAAAGCAGAAAGAGAAAAATGACAGAGAAAAGACAATTATTCTAATAAAAGGGGGGGGACATTTACCAGAAATCATGGAGACTAAAAAGGCAATGCAATAGTAGCTTTGATATGTTAAGAGAAAAAAAAAAAGAAGGAAAGAAAACCCAAAAATCTCAAAAAAAACACAAAACAATCTCTATGAACTTGGAATTTTATACCCAGTAGAAATATCCTTCATAAAGGTTAAAGACATTTTCTGATTAAAAAAAAATCCAGTGACTTCTTTTCTAGTAGACATCAATATTTGAAATACCAAAAAATAATTAGACTGAAAGAATACAATGCTAAAGAAAACTTGGCTATTTAAGAAAGAAAGATGAGTATCAGCTATGGTTGATTGTATATAAGTTAGATTTCAACCATAGAAGAAAGTAGAAAATTATTTAATGATTAAGCATGTTCAGTTGGAAGCAGGAATGGCATCTACTTCCTAAACAATATGCCTCTGGAAACTCTATGAACTTTGATAAATGTCAATAGTTATAGAAAGGCTTCAGGCCTTTTGTTCAAAGGGTCACTGTGAATCATGCTCTACTCGAAGGCAATCAACAACAACAAAAACAATAAGCAAGTCCAAAGATGGTACGGTAGATAATAAAGAAGAAGGATTATAGCAAACTATAAACTGAAATCCAACTAGTTTCAAATCTCTGATCTCAGAAATATACTAAACTCTTATGAAAGGATTGACCTAAAGTAATTTAAAGTCAATTGGTTATGATTAAGTACTTTAATCACATTTTTAAAATCTTTCACAATATCATCTAAATAATTATTTGACTGAAAAACTGAGCATATATTGGTTGACAATTTGACAAATCAAAAAATATCATTACATCAGAGTCAAAAACTTTATTTTGCTTGGATCTACAATTAACACTCTTTGTACCAGCAGTCAGGAAATAATGAGATGCATTGCAATAGGAAAATATGCAGTTAGAGATCTTTCCAAATTATTGAGGAGTAATGATGCCAGTTTGAGGAATAAAGTGAGTCTGATTCAGGCCCTGGTCTTTCCAACTACTTGCTATGCATCTGAGACCTGGACAATGAAGAAGGATGACCAAAAAAAGCCTTTTATCTGTGGTGTTGGAGAGGAACACTGAACATCCCATGGACGACTAAGAGAATGAACAGATGTGTCTTGGAGAGGGTGCAGCTGTAGTGCTCTTTGAAGGCAAGAATGATGAGGCTTTGCCTCACATACTTTGGGCATGTTTTTAGGAGGAGCTATATTCCTTGCAGAAGGACATGTGAAGGATAGAGGGTTGGCAAAGGAGAGGAAGATCCTTGACCAGGTGGACTGACCTGGTGACTCCTGCAATGGGCTCTGATGCTTCAGGAAGTGTGAGGATGGCACAGGATAGAACAGATCGTCTAGGTTCAGGTCGTCTGTTCATAGGGTCACTATGAATCATTCTTGACTCAACAGCACCTAACTACAACAACAAAAATTCTCTTTATTTTCAAACAAAATCATTCATATTAATCAAGTCAATTCATAGTAACCCTAAAAGATAGGGTAAAGCAAACACTATAGACTTCCAAGACTGTAAATCTTTACAGAAGTGGACTTCTTTCACATGCAGAGTAGCAAATGCAACCTGACTACTAACTTTTTTAATAACAGCCCAACAGTTAATCTACAATGCCACCAGGGCACTTTCCTCTTAAGCTCTTCAAAAATACACTTAATTACTTAGCTCACATGTACTTAAAAAATGATGCTAGGAAAAAAAGGGCAGAACAAACTCTAGGAAAATATAATGATGAAAATAATAAACAGAATGAAAATCAAGGTACTTGGATAAAAAAAGCTAACAAATTAAAAAATAGTTATTTGATAAGAACAATATAATTGACAAACTACTAATCAGGTCAAGGAAAAAATCAAATACGTCATAATTTAGAAATGAAAATTGAATTATCAACATAAATCCTACAGCTAGTAAAAGAACAACCACAGAATATTAGAACAACTTTATGTCATTATATTTGACAAAGTAGATAAATATGATAAATTTCTTGAATATTACACTTTATCAAAATTGATACAAAAACAAACAGAGAACTGCCTTATATGAAACAATGACTTAATACTTTGGGCATGTTGCTAATAAGATATGCTACTCCTTGGAGAGGGAATACTTGGAAAGGTGAAAGTTCTGCAGAACAGAAGAAAACTTTCAACCAGAAGGATTGGGTGTGAGTATGTCTGAGATACATATATTAATAAAAATACAAAAGATGTAAGAAAAAAATTGGTAGAACAGACAAAGAGGTACAGGAAATTAAAATATCATTACAAGAGAAAGAGGGTACAGCCAACACAGTACTGGAAATAACAGAATAGCATGAAATTAAAATCCGGAATATTAAGACCAAAATGGCAGAAGTATCCAACACCCCAGTAGGACAAAAAAAGTAGAACTAAAGAGATGGAACAGAGAGTCAGTGAGCTGGAAGATAAAAGCCTCACTATATGTCTACTTGAAGAACAGATGAGATGTAAAGAAAATGAAGGAAACATTAGAATTATGTGGGATGACATCAAACGTAATAACATGCATATGAATGGAATTCTAGAACACGGGAGGAACAAGGAAATCACTGAGAAGATATCATAAAGGCAGCACAAAAAAAGCAAAGAGTTACCTACAAAGGGGAAACAATTAGATTAAGTTCTGATTTCTCAGCAGAAACCACATTGAGCTAGAACGCAATGGGATGCCATATACAGAAAGTTGAAAGATAGAAATTGACAGACAAGGATCCTATATCTGGCAAGACTGTCTATCAAATTTAAAGGGGAAATTAGATTCTTTGCAGAGAATAAGGACCTTAAGAAATTTGGGAAAACAAGACCAAAACTGCAAGAAATTTTAAGTGAAGTCCTAAACACAGAGATGCCAAAGGAAAATGAATGGACCATAGTAACCAACCAACCAACCAACTTTTAAATACAAAGTCCTGCCCACCAGGTCCTGATAGACTTAAACAAGCGCTTCCAATCCCACAGCTGATGGTTAACTAAATCCAGCTGATTGTTATAATAACTCGTTATAACTGTTGTTGTTTGTTGTTTAATGCCGTCGAGTCGTAGACGACTCATAGCGACCCTATGGACTGCATGAGAAAGCATTTCACTTATCAGATAGGCAATAATTTAAAGCCTGATAATGCCAAATATTGATGTGATATGAACTGGGAACACTTACTAACTTCTGCTAGAAATGTGAACTATTGTACTGGGAAAGTGTGCAGTTAGGGACCTCTACAAATTATTTGAGGAGTAACTATGTTGGTCCTGGAGAGGGTAAAGCTGGAATGCTCCTTGGAGTAAAGGATTCTGAAGTTTCGTCTGTGATTGGAGTGTGGGAATGAGTGTGTTTGAGACGGTGAGGTTGGCACAGGATAGAACAGCACTTAGGGCTCTTGTACATAGATAGGGTCACTATGATTTGCAAGCGACTCGATGGCGCATAACAACAACAGTGATGTTGGTTTGGGGATTAAGGTGTGTTTGATTCAGGCCATGTTCTTTCCAGTCACTTGCTATGTATCCGAGATCCAGACAACGAATAAGGATGACAGAAGAAGGATTAATGCTTTTGAGCTCTGGTGTTGGAGAAAAGCACTGAACATCCCATGGACAGCCAAAAGAACAAACAAATATGTCTTAGAGAGGGTGCAGCCAGTGTGCTCTTTGGAGGAAAGGATGATGAGATTTTGCCCCTAGACAGGGCTGTTCCTTGGAGAGGGACATGATACTTGGAAAGTTAGAAGGTCGGATAAAGACAGAAAGACATGGTGTTGACACAGTGGCTGCCTCAATGGCCTCTAATGTGTCACGAAGTGTGAAGATGGCATAGGATAGAAAGGGTTCAGATCTGTTGTTCATCGGATCACTATGGGTTGTAGTTGACTCAACAACACCTAAGAACAAGAAGTGTGAGCTTATAAAAATAGTATAGTTAGCAATTTAGTAACATGTGTTAAGGTTAACAAGGCAGGTTATCAATCATGCAGCTATTCCACTCCTAAATACTTGTCTAGGAAATCTCACACATGTGCACAGGGAAACATTTATAGGAATGTTCATGGAAGCATTGTTTGTAAGGGGGAAATGTTAGAAATAAACTAAATGATCACCAAGAGGAGAATGTGATCAACTGTGATGTGGAATTTTAAATAGTAGTGGAGATAAGGAAACCAGAAATGCAGGCTCATTGTGAGTCGATCTTGAAGAGTTAAGGGAAAAATAAGTTGTGGAATGATATATACCTTACAGTACTGATATAACCATTAATATATACAAAGTATGCTATATCATTTTAAGGAGGCACATAGAGATGTTAGATATATACAGACATTGAGGTGATAAAAATCAAGATACTGCTCTCTCTAGTGAGAAGTAGGGTCATGGAATCCGAAATGGATATGAGAATCTTCAACAATATTTGTAGAGATTTCTTTTTCTTTTAACTTGGCTTGTTACATGCAAGTATATTCACCAAAGTGCTCATTGTACCTTTATTTATGCTTGAAAAGTTCTGTAATTTTAAAACTAAAAAAGAAACTGAAGTCTCAAATATGGCAGCTTGGCAAAAGGAGGCTCTAGTCAATTGAGGTAACAGACGCCCTTGCTGAAATGCCCTCAAATGTTTTGACTTCTGGAGGGGCGGGCCGTGATTACAGCTGCGATTAGGTGACTCACCATAATTATGTTTTGTTGAAATTGAATTTATTTAAGCATGAATCATTCTGCCCAAGTCCTACCTAATTGCTCCAACACTGTGGATGGGAAGGATGGCGGAGGAGTTTTCCATGGAGGTCATTATAGAATGCGTGTGTGTGTGTGTGTGTGTGTGTGTGTGTGGTGTGTATGCCTGAACACACTCACTCCCCTCTCACCTTACATAAAGCCAACCATGTCATCCTGTCTTTCGTGATGGTATAAGGTTGACAAGAAATCTTGGCATGTTTAACTATTTCTTTTATATCCTCTCCTCCACTTCTGTGTGTGAACAAATCATTGAGTGCTATTCTATTTGCTGGTGTTCTCTTTATTTCAAAACCCCTCATTCCAGAGTGTTTTGCTCCCTTATATTCTTCCATTTCAGACTTCCCACTAGTCAGTGAGAACTCAAACATGCTCTGAGAGTCAAGTATCCACAGCAGAGCTGCAATTTGAATCAGCATGGGTGCTCTGAGGTGGCACACAGTGGACCTAGAATAACAAGAGCCTGTGGCTCATGCACAGAGAGACGTGGGAGTGGTGACAAGTCTGGGCTCTTATACACTCTGAATCACCCTAAGTCTCATGCAGGGAAAGAGCTTAGAGTCGTCTCAGACTCTTGTAGGTGAAGATGGGGAGACATCAAACCATTTGGCCATTCCTTATCTTCTTCTCATAAAAATGGAACAAACAAAATGGATTGATTGGTCCCAAAATTAGTAGTTGAGCATGAACTCTCAAACTCCTTGCAGCCATGAATGTCAGTGTGTCAAGGGCTCCAGATTAAGCTCAGTTCTTACATTTTACAGATCAGGAATCTGAAAGCTCAATTACTATCAGATTTTTCTATAGTTCCATAGCTAGAAAAAAGTCCTGATGACATTGTTGGTAAAGGATTTAGCTGCCAACTACAAGGTCAGCAATTAGAACCCACCAGCTAGTCCTTGGGGAGAAGAATATGTGGTCGTCTGCTCCTCTGTGAAGATACACAACTTGGAAACTCCATGAGCAGTTACATCAGTTAGGTTTACAGCAGTGGGTTTGGCAGGTTATTGTTGTTGTTGTTGTTGTTTTAATTTTGACCTAGCCAGGATTGGAGGAAAACTCATCAACAAACTATACTATGCAGATGATATAACCCTGCTTGCTGAAACTGAGGAGGACCTGAAGCACTTGCTGCAGAAGGTCAAGGGCTACAGCCTTCAATATGACTTGAAGCTCAACATCAAGAAAACAAAGATTCGCACCACTGGGCTGATTGGCGAAGAGATTGAGAATGTTATGGTGAAGAGATTGAGATTGTTAACAGCTTTAATTTGCTAGGATCCACAATCCACATTCTTGGTACCAGCAGCCAGAAAATCAAAAGATGAATTGCATTGAGAAAATCTAATGTCAGGAACCTCTCCAGAGTACTGAATAGCAACGGTGTCAGTCTGGAGACTAAGGTGCACCTGATCCAGACCATAGTCTTCACAATTACATGCTATGTGTAAGAAAGCTTTACAATGACTAGGGATGATAGAAAGAGAATTGATACTTTTGAGTTGTGGTGCTGGAGAAAAGTGTTGAAAATACTATGGACTGCCGGGAAAACAAACAGGTTCGTCCCAAGAGGGTGAGACCAGACTGCTCCTTGGAGGCAAGGATTCTGAGGCTTCATCTGACATACTTTTGGCATGTTGCAAGAAGGGACTGGTCCTTGGAGAGGGACATTATGTTTGGAAGGGTGGAGGGACAGTGCAAGAGAGGGAGACCCTCAATGAGATGGATTGATTCACTGACTGGGGTAATGGGAGTAGGTGTGTCAGAGACAATAAGGTAAGCACAGGATAGAGCAGGGGTTAGGGCTGTTGTACATAGGGTCACTACAAGTCGTAAGTGACTCAATGCACAGTACAAGGTAGTACCAAAAAAAATAATAAAAGTTACAAATAATTGTTCTGAGATAATAAACAGCCCTTAATCACTAAAGGAAAAGATTATACACTTTGACCTCAGATTTATTATGTTCTTTAAAGAACCATTCTTCTTCAATTGTTCCATAGCAAAGTCTTTCTAACAGTGGTAAAAAAAGTCTTGTACATTAGAGAAACACAGAGTTTGGAATTATTGACACCAAATTAACTTCCAACTCTGATGCCCAGAACTTGTGTTATCTTGGGTAAGATAACACCCCCAGAGCCTCAGCTTTCTCTAATTCCCAATTAGAAAAAATAATAATAACCTTTTCTTCAGCTTACTTTGTCCATGAGACAAAATGCAACATTTGTAAACACATAGCATATTTTATGATCCATTTTAAGGACTGAATGAATGCTATGTCAATGCATATTTATTGTTGTTGTTATGTGTCATCGAGTCACTTGTTACTCATAGCGACCCAGTGTACAATAGCCGTAAACCCTGCTCTATCCTGTGCCAATCACACTGCCTAAAACACAACCATCCCAATGACACAACCATCCCAATTACCCCAGTCACTGAATCAAAAAATGTTTCCCTTCTGCGCTGTCCCTCCAACCTCCTAAACATGATGTCCATCTCCAAGGACGAGTCCCTCCTTACAACATCTCCAAAGTACGTCAGACAAAACCCCAGAATCCTTGCCTCCAAGGAGCAGCCCAGTTTAACTCTCTCCAGGTTAAATCTGTTTGTTTTCTTAGCAGTCCACGGTGCCCTCAATACTCTTCTCCAGCACCACAGCTTAAAGGCATCAATTCTCCTTCTATCTTCCCTAGTCATTGTCCAATTCTCTGATGCATAACAAGTGATTGCAAAGACCATGGCCTGTATCAGATGCACGTTAGTCTCCAGAGACACCATTTACTCTTCAGTACTTTGGAGAGGTTCCTAAAAGCAGACTTTCCCATTGCAGTACGTCTTTTAATTTCCTGGCTGCTGTTGCCAAGAGTGTTGACCATGGAGCCAAGCAGACTAAAGTTGTTAACAATCTCAATCTCTTCACCATCCATCCTGATGCTGCCAATTGGTCCAGTGGTCAGAATCTTTGTCTTCTTGATATTGAGCCTCAATCCATATTGAAGGCTGCAGTCTTTGACCCTCTACAGCAAGTGCTTCAGGTCCTCCTCAGTTTCAGCAAGCAGGGTTGTGTCATCTGCATAATGTAAATTGTTGATAGATCTTCCACCAAACCTGACGCCACACTTCTCCTCATAGAGCCCCGTCTCTCAGATAATCTGTTCTGCTCACAGGTTGAAAAAGTATGGAGATAGGACACATCCCTGGCATACACCCTTCCCAGTTTTGAACCATGCAGTGTTTCCTTGCTCTGTTCTGACTACTGCCTCTTGGTCCAAGTATAGGTTTCCCATTAGCACGATCAAGTGTTTTGGGATTCCCATTCTTCTCAGAGTCAGCCACAGTTTGTTATGATCTACACAGTCAAATGCCTTTGCATAATCAATGAAACACAGACATTCCTCTGATATTCCCTGCTTTCAGCTAAGATCCATCTAACTTTAGCTACAATATCCCTAGTACCACGACCCCTTCTAAACCCAGCCTGGATTTCTGGTAGTTCTCTGCTGATGTGCTGTTCCAGTTGTTTTTGGATAATCTTCAGTAGAATCTTGCTTGCCTGTGAAATCAATGATATTGTTATGTAGTTTCCACATTCTGTTGGGTCACCCTTCTTTGGGATGGGAACAAATATGGCTCTCTTCCAGTCAGTGGGCCAAGTGGTTGTTCTCCAGATTTCTTGGCACAATTTGGTCAGCATGTCCAAGGAAGCATCTGTTAGCTGAAATACATCAATTGGTATACCATCTATTCCTGGGGCCTTATTTTTTTACTAATTCCTTCAAAGCAGCTTGAACTTCTTCCTTCATCACCATAGGCTTTTGCTCATATGTTATTTCTTTAAATCTTCTGTGTCTGTCAATTCCTTTCGATACAGTGACTCAGTATATTCTTTCCATCTTCTTTTAATACTTCCTGGATCATTTAATATTCTGCCTAAAGCATCCTTGATTATGGCAACTCGAGGTTTGAATTTGTTCTTCAGTTCCTTGAGCTTAATTTATTAGAGGTGGAAAATTGAAAATACATAAGAATTTTAGCTTGATTTTTTCCCATCTCAAATGTGCCACCAATTTTTCACCCTTTTCCTTAGTTGTACAGGGAGTCCCTGATTCCCAAAAGGGATCTGTTCTGATGATTCCATCATAAGTAGCTTCTGACCTAAGTGATATATCTTATTTTGTTTTGCCTTGGTTTTGTTATTATTACCTTTTATTATCAGTATCTTTATAAATCATAACATTGAACAACTGCAAGTGAACATCTGAGAATGATAACATCAATAAATCCCATGCTTCAATACTGTATGTAGTGCATCTTACTAAAAATAAGATGTACTAAAATAACCAACCACAAAACAGACAATTTTAAATGCAATTAGTCATAACTCAGAAATGTGGCAATCTGTGGAGAATCATCCCTGTCACTTCTTCTTCTCAAACTTTAATTTGTTCTACTTTTCCAGACTAATATATCTACTATTAGTTTTAGTACACCAAGTACAGATGATAACAATTATCTTATGAATACTCATCTATCCCATCATGAAATTGCCTTCTTGAAAGTAGACTCCTAATTATTAGAAAGCAGCCTGGGAAGTCAACGCAGGCATCACACGTACCAGAAGGTAAGACTAGTAAGATTTTTTTTTTCCCTGTTATTTGTCAAAAATACATATATCTGGAACTCTGGTGTCCGGGTGGTAAGGAATTAGGCTACCAACACAAAGATATTTTAATTCACCAGCTGCTCTGTAGGATAAAGATGGGCAATCACCTTCCATGCAATTTATTGCCTTTTAAAACCTGCTGGAGCACCAGTTATTGATTGGTTCCAACTTGACGGTAAACAATGACATATATTTACTCTCATCACTCTAATTCCTCTTCTTCCCTTTC
Organism: Elephantulus edwardii; assembly: GCF_000299155.1. Classification (NCBI taxonomy): domain Eukaryota; kingdom Metazoa; phylum Chordata; class Mammalia; order Macroscelidea; family Macroscelididae; genus Elephantulus; species Elephantulus edwardii. Next base: position 1,845,933 of record NW_006399856.1, on the reverse strand, counting down.
TTAAGTTTGATATATATTCATTTGCTTCACTTTTTTTAACTACAACAATGGCAATCCATCACTATTCTTCCTTGAAAAAACTTCTTATCAATAATAAAGCTTTTAGGGAGCTCTGGTGGCCTAGCATCAAGAAGCTGCACTGCAATCCCAGAGATATGTGGTTAGAATTCACCAGATGCTCTGCTGGAGAAGAACAGGAAATCTCCTCCTGTACCAGTCAGATCCAATTTGATGGTACACACAAAAATAATAAGTAGTAATAACAATAAATCATGTTTTACTTCAGCCATTATTTTAAAGTTATACTGAATATTTTATTTAAAAGTAAGGCTTTGTTGATATTAGATACCACCAAGTCGAGTATAACTCATAGCAACTTTGTGAGCAACAAATCTGAACCCTGTTCTATCTTGTACCGCCTACATCTCTGACACACCTGAGCCCATTATGACCTTGAGTCTATTCCACCTAAATTTCAAGATCATTTCCAAAATAGATTTGAGGAATTAAGCACTGATTGAAGACCAGAAAATGTACGGAATGCATCAGAGATTATCCACAAAGACAGCAAAAGATTGTTTCAGAGAAATAAGAAAAAACAAAAATGGATGACAGAAGAAATTGAAAATTGCACTAAAGTATTGAGAAGTCAAATAAAAAGGGAGAAATGTTGAAATAAAAGAGATGAACAGAGGATTTCAAAAGGCAGCTTGAGAAAATAAAGCAAATTATTATAATGGAATGTGCAAAGAAGTGGAGTTGAATACTAAGAAAAGAAGAACTCACTTGGCATTTAACTTTAAAGAACTGAACAGCAAATTCAAGCCTCATGTTGAAATACTGAGAGATGATATAGGCGAAATGTTGAGTGATCCAAGAAGCATCAGAAGACAATGGACAGGATAAAGAGAAACAATATCAAAAAGAATTGGTTGACACTGAAAATTTTCAGGAAGTACCATATGAACAAGAGCCAATAGTAACAAAGAAATTTCAAACCGCACTGAAGACTTCAGAAAAAAGAGAGAGAGAGAGAGAGCAGGGGAAAAAAGGCCCCAAGCCTCAACGGAATTCCAGTTGAAAGTAAGGCTGAGAGTCTGAAAATACAGAAATAGTATAGAACACTCTGCATCTGCAATTTAGGGAAATCTGGGAGAAATGGAAGTCTAATAGGAATGTTTGTCACTATTAAAGGAAGTGGTCACGAAGCACTAGTTTCTAAGAGTAGAACGGTGTACCATAGATTAACAGATTAATAACAGATTTTCAGGCCTTTCTTCTATATTTATATATACTGATTAATTTACAAAGTTTGAAGACATTGTTTTTCACACCAGATCTTTTCCATTTTCTTTTCTTCACAATTTGGTGAGTAAGGGTGGTGAAGGGAACAGGCCTTTTTTTGAGGCATCTCCAGGTGAACTGAGCTTCCACTGTTTTGATTAGCAGTCAAGTCTATAAGCCAATTGCCCTGTCCAGGAACTCCAAACAAATAGATGAAGAAAATCCCAAGAAACGGAAGGGAACCAGAATCAGGAAAAACAGGATATCAGAGATTAAATTGACCATAAAAGTACAACTTCCATGCTCATTATCTGTACTAAAATAGTCATTGTTGTGTGCTGTTGAGTTGATTACAACTCAAAGCAACTCTATGAACAACTGAACCCTGATCTATATAATCATAGCAAAGGAATTATACTATTTTAGACACTGGATAGGGGTTTGGGATCATTTCATCTATTTAAATTCCAATTACAACACTGTATAAACATAACATCAGTTCTATTTTGTCCTACTATAAATCTTCGATGCTGACACTCTTTTTAAAAGACATCATCCCTGTCCATCATCACCTCATTTCCATTCTCCATCTCCAGAAATGAACCCTCAATCTGCCCACCACAAGTCTAATTACTTGGAAGCATCTTCATTCTCTTTCACCCCTCAAATCTACCCAAATCCTGTCAACACGACAGCGTGTGGGTAAGTGTGATCACAGTAGATTTAGATATGATCAGTGTGTTGATTGCAATATGCCAACTTTAACTTAAGACAATCTGCTTGCAAAACCCAATAAATTTCCATTCTTAGTTTTCATTATGCAAACTGGACAAAATAAATCAGACTGGTGAAAGATTCACTCTTTGCTGCCTGCTGGTCCAGGATAAATAGATTCAAAGACCAGTTGCTTGCTATGCCTTTGAGAACTGGACAATGAATGAGGATGAAAGTGATACCTGAGTTGTGGTGCTGGAAAACAGTATTGAACAATATCATGGATTGTCAAGACAACAAATAAATCTGTACTAGAGATGGTAAAATCTGTTTGTGTATTGGAGGCAAGGATTTTTTTTTTCCTTAAATATTTTTTTTAGTTTTAATTGTGATTTTAGTGAAAGTTTACAGAGAAGTTAGATTTTCTTTCATTCATTCATTGTTGCACATTTTACTCCCTTCTCCCTCCTCTACTTCACTTTTTTTTTTAAATATTAGTTCATTGTTGCACAATTACCTCCTTTCCTCCTCTCCAGTCCTCTTTGCTATATACCTCTTATTCAGGAATGTTGTCCTACATATAATGCCTAATGCAGTATTCATTATTTATCTCTTCTTTTCTTAATTCCCTCCCAAACTCCATATCAGTCCAGTTTCGTAACAGTGGTGTTACTCAGTATTTATCCTTTTGTGACTGAGATCTTTCAATCAGCATAATGTTCTCGAGGGTCACCCATGTTGTGTAATATTTTATGTGTTCCTTGTTTTTCAGTGCTATGTAGTATTCCATTGTATGACTATACCATAGTTTTTCTATCCACTCATTTGTTGGTGGGCACTTAGGTTGATTCCATCTCTTTGCTATTGTAAATAACACAGCAATATACATGGATATGCATATATCTGCTTGGATGGCAATTCTGGTTTCTTTAGAGTATATTCCCAGTAGTGCAATTCCTGAGTCAAATAGTGTGTCTATTTCCAACTTTTTGAGAAAGAGCAATACAGCCTTCCATAGTGGTTGCACCATTTTACACTCCCATCAGCAGAAAATAAGGGTTCCAGTCTCTCCACAACCTCACCAGCATTTGTGGTTTACCAAATTTCATACTGTTACTGGGGTGAGATAATAGCTCACAGTTGTTTTTTATTTGCATCTCTCTTAGAGATAGAGATTTTGAGTATTTCTTCATGTGTTTGTTTGCCATCTGAATGTCTTCTTTGGTGAAGTGTCTATCCATATCCTGTGTCCATTTTATGATTGGGTTGTTTATCTTTTTCTTTTTGAGGTGCTGGAGTATTCTATAAATTTTAGATGAGTCCCTTATCAGATATGTCATTGTTGTTGTTATGTGCTGTCGAGTCATTTGCGACTCATAACGACCCTATGTACAACAGCCCTAAACCCTGCTCTATCCTGTGCCAATCGCACTGCCTCTGACACACCCATCCTGATTACCCCAGTCACCAAATCAATCCACCTCATAGAGGGTCTTCCCCTTCTGCACTGTCCCTCCACCCTCCCAAGCATGATGTCCCTCTCCAAGGACCTCTTCCTCCTTACAACATGTCCAAAGTATGTCAGACGAAGCCCCAGAATCCTTGCCTCCAAGGAGCAGCCTGTCTTAACCCTCTCTAGGATGATCTGTTTATTTTCTTGGCAGTCCAGGGTACATTCAATACTCTTCTCCAGCACCACAGCTCAAAGGCATCAATTCTCCTTCTATCCTCCTTAGTCATTGTCCAACTCTCTGATGCATAACAAGTGATTGCAAAGACCATAGCCAGTATCAGATGCACCTTGGTCTCCAGAGTGACACCATTGCTCTTCAGTACCCTGGAGAGGTCCCTAACAGCAGACTTTCCCATCGCAGTACATTTTTTTATTTCCTGGCTACTGGTGCCAAGAGTGTTGACCGTGGAGCCAAGCAGACTAAAGTTGTTAACAGTCTCAATCTCTTTACCATCCATTCTGATATGTCATTATCAAATATTTTTTCCCAGTTTGTGGCTTTTTTTTTTAACCCTGTTGGAGTAGTTTTATTTATATGCATAAGGATTTGATTCTTCGAAGTTCCCTGTCATCTATTTTATTCTTTCCTGGTTGTAGATTTTTCAAGATGCTTGGAAAACTCTTCATATTGTAGATTAGGGCTTCTAGAGTTCTTTCAAGCTTTTCTCTAATGAAGTTTACAGTCCTTGGTTTTAATCCTAAATCCTTGATCCACTTTGAGTTGGTTTTTGTGTATGTGTGAGGTGTGGATCTGGCTTGAGTTTTCTACAGATAGTTTTCCTATTTTTCCAGCACCATCAGTTAAAGAGGTTTTTATTTCCCCACTTAGTCAATTTTGTTTCCTTGTCATAGATCAGTTGACCATTGATAGATGAATTGATTTCCAGGTTCTCAATTCTATTCCATTGACCTATATGTCTGTCATTGTGCTTGTACCGTGCTGTCTTGACCACTATAGCTGTATTTGAGATTAGGGTGTGAGATGCCTCCTACCTTGTTTCTCTTTTTCAGGAATGCTTTACTTGTTCAGGGTCTCTTTCCATTCCAGATGAAATGGGAAATTGAGAGGCAAGGATTTGAAGCTTTGTCTCACATACTTTGGGCATGTTGACCAGTGCTTGGAGAAGGACATCATGCTTGGAAGGGTAAAGGATCAGTGCAGAAGAAGAAGGCCTTGGATGAAATGGATTGACACAGTTACTGTGGCAGTGGGGTCAAGTGTGACTGAGATGCTTGGCTCTGGATAGGGTATAGTTCAGAGCCATTGTTCATAGGGTCACTATGAGTTGTAGTCAACTTGATAGCACATAACAATGGCAATAACAAAGGTTTCTTGGGACTTCATCCTCCTTCTAGTTCAAATGCCTTTACCATTCATTCCATTACTTTTATCCCTAGGTGCCTACAACAAAACATATTCCTTTCATGTTCCTTTGTCTTTCTCTCCAGACTGTATCCAGATTCTATAAAAATGGAAGTGCATTTTCACTATTTGTGAATTTCAACTCAAATACACCAATATATATCAACATACTACTAATTGCAGAAGAGGTCAAAGTAAATATTTTTACCTAAAAATTTGAAACACTGGTTGTTGATAAATGCCAAATATCTTTCACTTCATCAGGATGTATATTTAAGAAGACAGCAGGTAAGAGGACATAGGTATCTGAAAATTTTTATTACATATTTTGTGGAAAGACGATTAAAACTCTCTCACTAGACCATATGGGAAAGTAAAGTTATCTGTACCAGAGACCAAAAGATTACAAGTTTGAATTCCAGAAGATGGAGCACCATTCTCTGTGCACCTATCAGCATACATATGTAGACAATCACTCCCATGTAAAGGAAAACTGGGAAGCTGGCTTGATTTATTGAGACATCTTGAACTATTTTTGGATGTTTGGGGTTTAGCAAATAAATGCATTATGCCTCAAGCACCTTTTTCCACTTCATTTAAAGCCCATGTGTATTGGAGAGGAAATATAATCCTTATGTTCCTGATTTATTTACACTTAACCCATTGAAATCCAACTTAGTGGGAGCCATTACACGCCCATGAGTCTTCAGAATCTTGTATAATAAACCACCTGGGAAACATTTTTTTTTTCCCTTTGGATCTCAAACACCACAAAAATAAACTCTTTTCAGTGCTTTAGTCCAGGGAGATGAGTTCAGGTGGCATACTCAGTAGGGAATTGAGCTTCTAACCCAAAGGTGGCACCTCTTTGACAGTTTAAATTCCCAGCCACTTTGTAAGAGAACGATGGGCCATGGGTTTTAGTTAAGGGACCAAGATGGGACTTCTATTTGGCTTTCAGATTTGACGAATTCTAACCCTGGGTCAGACACATTGTCATGTGTTGTACTGTTCTGTAAAAAGACAACATTATGGACTAAAATCCGATTAGACACTCAGCACTGTGTGGATCTCTCAACCCGGGCCCTGATGTTTCCACTGTTAGTTCCTCCTTCCTTGGATCACAGGCTGCCTCTCATGTGACCTTTTTTAGTCTAAATGTGGAGCAGTTGCTTTTCCACTTGGAAAGTATAAGGGAGAAGGGGATAAAGGGGGAAAGTATCAGAAAATATAATCCCATAAAGTGCACAGAGCGTTATAACCTGTACTCTGATAGTGTGAATCAGAGAATCCTTTCCAAGATGACAGAAACTCCGATAAACCATATGTTTACCAAGAAGTGCATCATTGGATCAGTTCACACTCAAGGTGGAAATTGAGATTTCTTTAGTCTAACTCTACTACTTACACTATTCAACAGTGGGGGGGGGGGAAGAAAGAAAAAGCATAATTAGGTACAATCTCTATACACACTTAGCTTTTGATTTCTAACAATCACGTTGTTTCTGTCGTTGATTGTCTTAGAGTTGAGCACGACTCATAGTGACCCTATGAACAAAAGGCCTGAAAGCCTTTCTATAACTAACGTCATTTATCAAAGTTCATAGAGTTTCCTGAGGCATGGAAGTGGATGCCACTCCTTCTTCAAAAACAATCATAGACAAATTCAAATATCTGCTTCTCTGACTGTGTCTAAACTTGACCTACACATTGCAGATGGAAAGTTGTTGTTGTTGTTGTCATGTGCC
>NW_006399856.1:1826950-1837596 GCF_000299155.1 Elephantulus edwardii | reverse complement strand
CCGACTCCAACTCCTTGCACATTTCATTGTAATATGAGAGAGCAATTTATTTCTCACTCAATAGGGGCAAAGTTTGTTGTCCAGCTGGAAACGTAGTAGAAGCAGGGGCCAGGTGATTCTGACCTGTTCACTGATAACTTGTTCACCAAGCAAAGTGAGCTCAAGCCAGGGCTTAGAATTTCCTGATTCGTGCCGACCACATTTCCAACCTGGTGTTTTATTAAGATCAGAGTGCTCATAAACATCATTCCTGGAATTCACATTTTCCCCCAAGCCTCCCTTCTCAAGGCATACTCTGACATTCCACTAAGTCCCACAACTCCTAACATGTAGTGGAGTAAAGAATGGTATCAGAGCATTTTTCCATATTTTCATTGAAACCTCAGGGCTATATACACCTGTTCATTTTATCCAGATCCCTGTTCTGGACTACTCAACATTAAAAATTCATTCATTTCAATGCTTGTGAAAGTAACACTTTCTGGTGGAACTGTGATTTTATTTATATTTATTTTTTTAATAGTGTCCCCTGTTCTCTGCAGGAACTAAGACTGTCCAAAGAGTTCAGGGTTTCTCATCATCTAAGCTCCAAAATGCGAAAAGGAGCTTAAAAGTCAAAGGAACACAATAAAATAATTTTAAATAAGGACTTGTAAGAAACTATTTGACTAAAATGAAAACTGGGTGCAATGAAACCAAGATTTGAATTCCCTCCAAATCTACCCTAAAGAGTTATTCATTCTAAATGTCCACTGGCTAGGGGAGCTATCATGAGAATTTTTATTTTCTTTACAGTGACAAGTAATTCATACAGAAGACAAAAGTCTTTGATCTTCTTCAATAAATGCTTTAAATCCACTTTACCTTCAGCAAGCAAAGTTGTATCATCTACATATTTTCATATTGCATTTTCCTCCAATCCTGATACTACATTTTTCTTCACATAATCTGGTTTCTTGGATTACTCACTTCATATAACCATCTTCTAAGATTACTTAGTATAAAGATTGAATAGATGTGATACAATAATACAACCTTGATTCACATTTTTCCTAATTTAAAGTCAGGTAGTGTTCCCCTTGTTCTGTTTAAACAATGCTTATTGGTATTTGAACATGTTTCACATGAGCAAACTTAAGTGTTCTGAAACTCCCATTTTTCTTAATATTATCCATAATTTAACATGATTGATTCAGTCTAAAGTCTTCCCTCACCAATAAAGCACAGATAAAATCTTTTCCTAGTATTCTCTACTTTTAGTCAAGATCATCTGACATAAGTCCTCATCTTCTGCCTCTTCTGAAGTCAACCTGAATTTCTGGCAGTTTACTATCTTTGTAGTGTTTTAACTATTTTTCAATTAATCCTTAGCAATGGGCTCAATAAACAACATAATGATAAATGGAGGAAAGTTTAAAGTGTTCAAGAATGTCATTTAATATGGCTCCACATTCGACAGTCATAAAATTAGCAGTCAAGAAATAAAGTGACATACTGCAGCCTGCAAAATCTGCTGCCAAGGACTGCTTTAAAGTACTGAAGAGCAAGGATGTCACTTTAAAGACTAAAGTGTGCCTGACCCAAGCCATGGTGTTCCCAATTGCTTCATCTGTTTGTGATAGTTGAACAATGAATAAAGAATATTGAAGAGGAATTGAAATAATTGAATGCAGTGTCAACAAAGAATGTTAAATATCCCCATGGGCTGCCAATAGGAACCAACGAACCTGTGCTGGAAGTACAACCAAAGTGCTTCTTAGAAGTAAAGGTGGTGAAACTTGATCTTGCTTACCTTGAGAATATTATCAGAAATGTTCAGCTCTTGGCAAAGGACATCATGCTCAGAAGAGTGTTGTTGTTGTTGTTGTTAGTTGCCTTCAAATTGAGTATGATGCATAATGACCCTATGAACAAAAGATCTGAACTCTGTTCTATCCTGTGCCATCCTCACACTTCCTGACACATTACAGCCCATTGAGGCGGTCACCGTGTCACCGTGTCAGTCCACCTCATCAAGGCTCATCTTCTCCTTCATCAACCTTCTACCCTTCCCAGCATCATGTCCCTTTCCAAGGAATAACTCCTCCTAGCAATATGCCTGAAGTAGGTGAGGTGAAGCCTCATCATTCTTGTCTTCAAAGAGCACTCCAGCTGCACCATCTCCAAGACATATCTGTTTGGTCTTTTGGCTGTCTGTGGGATGTTTAGTGCTCTCCTCCAACACCACAGCTCAAAGGCATCAATTCTTCTTCTGTCATCCTTATTCATTGTCCAGTTCTCAGATACATAGCAAGTGATTGGAAAGACTATGGTCTGAATCAGGTTCACCTTAGTCCTCAAACTGACGTCAATACTCCTCAATAATTTATAGAGGTTCCTAACTGCAGAGTTTCCCAGTGCATTGTGTCTCCTTATTTCCTGACTGCTAGCCCCAAGGGTGTTAATGGTAGATCCAAGCAAGACGAAACTTGAAAGTTCCAGTCTACTCTCTATCCATCATGATGTTGCCTATTGTTCCAGTGGTAAGAATCTTTATTTTTCCTGATAGTAGTTACAATCCATATGAAAGGCTGCATTCCTTGATCTTCTGCAACAAGCAGAGATCCATATTTGTTCCCATCCCAAGAAGGTGATCCAAATGAATGTGAAAACCATTGAACAATATCATTAATATCACATTCAAGCAAAATACTGCTGAAGATCATGAAAAATATGGCTATAGTACTGCATGTATAGAGAACTACTAAAAGTTCAAGTGGGATTTAGAAGAGTCCGTGGCACCAAAGATAGCCTTGCTAATGTCAGATGGTCCCTGGCTGAAAGTAAAGAATACCAGAAGAATGTCTATTTGTGCTTTATTGACTATGCAAAGGCATTTGACTGTGTGGATCATGACAAGTTGTGGTTGACATTGAGAAGAATGGGAATTCCAGAGCACTTGACTGTGCTCATGTGGAACCTTATACCTGGACCAAGAGACTGCTGTGTGAACAGAGCAGGGGAACACTGCATAGCTTAAAACTGGAAAGGGATTGCATTCATCACGGTTGTATTCTTTCTCCATACCTATTCAATCTGTATGCTAAGCAAATTATTCAAGAAGCTAGACTCTCTAGAGGAGTGTGGCATCGGGATTGAAGGGAGACTCATCAATAAACTGTGTTTTACAGATGACACAACCTTGGAAAAGTACAGGGCCAGCCAAAGAGAAGATTTCAATTAGATGAATTGATACCGTGGATTGAAACACAGTGCAGATTGTGAAGACAGTGGCACACTGGGTAGGATTTCATTCTGTTTTACACAGAGGTGATATGAGCTGTAGACACCTCAGCAGAACGTAACAACATATTACAGTGGCTAGAACAAAAGGAAAAGAGGTTTAGAAGATACTGGGAAAGCAAATTCAAGTGGACACTAAATGTTGAGAGTCCAGGAAGTAAAGATGCTGAAGGCCAAGTGCAGGGAGAAACATTGGAAGGAATGAATGGCTCTGCACAAGGAGAAACTTCACAATTTTGCCTAGAAGTCATAGAATGATCATAGTGATCCCACTAATTCCAACTTACATCACTAATGTATCACCTCCCTGAAGACAGCAATGTTGTCTTCATCTGCCACTCTGCCTGCAGTTGAGTTACTTCATAAGGCCCCTCACCACAATAAACATAATAAGAATGGAGTGAATGTGGTTGGTTATTCCAAGAACTCAGCAGGATCCCTAGACATCCACGGACAACAGACAACATTCTCACCAATTAGGGTATTAGAACTGCATTTTTATGGCAAGCAGCGCAATAGAACTTCCACTCCAAAACCTTTGACTAGTCAGAACACAAAATGACTACTTGGGCCTCATTACGTAAATGATGTTCACGGGCACAGTAGGGAGGGAAGGTACTGAGATTCCGCTGGCATGGGGAGATGAAAGCGGCTGGATAAGTGACATCTTAATGATTGTTTTCTGGAGCATGATAAATTTGCCAACCACATTCAATTTATTCCTTCTGCTTGGTCATAAATTCACCATCTACAGGGCCCATTTGTTTTATGAAAAGGGGCTATTTGATAGAGGACTGACTCATTTCATAACGGTCTTTAGTTCTGTGAAGAGGTGCTTTACAAATGATAGTGTCAAACTGTTCTTCAGCCCTACCAAAGAATGCTTGGAAAATGGCAACACACACACACAGAGACGTATTAAAGTGGCCGTCAAAAAGCTCTGGACGAAGAATAACTCAAGTGTCTCAAAGACCGTCTGTTTATCTTTCCTGTTCGTTAGAATACCTGGTGAGTTTCAATGAGAGATGTTGTGGCATTCTTATCTGCTTCAGTCCCACCCTCTACTCCAGTTGTTGCTGTTATTTTGTACCATTGAATCAGAACTGACCTATAGCTGACTCTCTGGTGGGTTTTCCCATCCAAGTACTAACCAGGCCCGACCCTGCTTAGCTTCTGGTAGGTTTTCAAGGCAGTTAATTGCACAGGAGGAGAGTGCCCATCCTCTCATGGAGCAGCTGGTAGATTTGAACCTTATGCCTTTGAAATTGCAACACGACTTCTTACCAATAGGCCACCAGAACTCCCTGACCATGGAAAATACATCTTGCTGTAGCTCTTTTCAACAATATTTTGGAAAAGTGAGCATGATAATCCTAAAATTAATACTAACACCTAAGGATCCAAAGTAATCTTTAATGAGAAAAAAAGTGATCATATAGACATATTTCCTGTTTCCAAGCCTTACTATGTGGTTGTTGAATACTATCGAGTCAGAACCAATCTATAGCTGACCCTCCAGTGGGTTTTCAGAGGTTGTTAGTCTCATGGAAGCAGATTGCCTATTCCTTTTCCATGGAGCTGCTGGTGGATTCTGATCACTTGCCTTCACTATTGTAGCACAGTTTCTTACCACGAGGCCACCAGAGCTCCCTAAGCCTTACTTTAAAACTATACTAAAGTGCTTGCTGCAGAAGATCAAGGACTGCAGCCTTCAGTGTGGATTGAAGCTCAAAATCAAGAAAACAAAGATTCTCAACACTGGACCAATTGGCAGCATCAGTATGGATGGTGACGAGATTGAGATAGTTAACTGTTTTAGTTTGCTTGGCTCCATAGTCAACTTTCTGGTACCAGCAGTCAGGAAATCAAGAGATGAATTGCATTGGAAAAGTCAGCTGTCAGGGACCTCGCCAAAGTACTGAAGCGCAACAATGTCAGGCTGGAGACTAAGGTGTGCCTGATCTAGGCTATAGTATTCACAATTGTGTGCTATACATCAGAGAGCTGGACAGTGACTAGGAATGATAGAAAGAGAATTGATGCCTTTGAGCTGTGGTGTTGGATAAGAGTGTTGAACATACCATGGTCTGCTAAGAGAACAAACAGGTTTGTCCTGGAGAGGGTGAAGCCAGGCTGCTCCTTGAAGGCAAGGATTCTAAGGCTTGTTTCTTTGGGCATTTTGCAAGGAGGGACTGGTCCTTGGAGAGGGACATCATGCTTGGGAGAGTGGAGGGGTGGCGCAGGAGAGGAAGACCCTAGATGAGATGGATTAACTCAGTGATTGGGGTAGTGGGAGTAGGTGTGTTGGAGACAATGAAGTTGGTACAGAACAGAGCAGGGTTTAGGGCTCTAGTATATAGGGTCACTATGAGTCACAAACAACTCAATGGCACATAACAAGAAACAATCAATCAAGACAATGTGGAATTTAGATCAACAGAATATAACAAAAACTTTATAAATAAGTCCATACATCTATGGTCAAATAATTTTCAACAAGTATACCAACATCATTTAGTAAGGGGGAAGTAATTATTTCAACAAATAAGGCTGGCACAATAGGATAGCTACATGTGAAAGAGTGGGCTTGGAACTCTGATCTCACACCATTAGAGCTGTATCTTCTCTCCACACCTATTCAATCTGTCTGCTGAACAAATTCTGTGAGAAGCTGAGCTCTATGAAGAAGAATGTGGCATCAAGACTGGAGGAAGAGTCAACTTACGTTATGCAGATGACAAACTTTCTTGCTGAAAGTCAAGAGGACTTTACATGCTTGCTGAAGATGATCAAAGACTATAGCTTTTAATATGGATTGCACCTTAACGTCAAGAAAACAAAAATTCTCACAGCTAGACCAATAGGTAACATCATGATCGATAGAGAAAAGATTGAAACTGCCAATTTCCTCATCTTACTTGGATCCACCATCAACGCTTTTGGTACCAGCAATCAGTACTGGAGATAAATTGCACTGGGAAAGTTTGCAGTCAAGGTTCTTTCCATTTGCTGAGGAGCAATGATGTCAGTTTGAGGAGTAAGGTACACCTGATTTAGATCATGGTGTTTTCAATCACTTACTACACATCTGAGGGCTGGACAATGAAAAAGAATGACAGAAGAAACGTTTTCCAGCTGTGATATTGGAGAAGAGTACCAAATATCCCATAGACTACCAAAAGAACAAATAGATATGTCTTGGAGAGGGTGCAAACAAAAGTGTACCTTGGAGGCAGAGATGATAAAGCTTTATCTCATATACTTTGGGCATACTTTGGGAATAGAAGTGGTTATTCCTTAAAGAGAAATATAATGCTTAGAAAGGTGGAAGGCTGGTGAAAGAGAGGAAGACCCTCAACCAGATGGATGGACACAATGACTGTAGCAATGGGTTCAAATATGTCCAAGATTGTGAATATGGCATAAGATAGGACAGGGTTCAGATCTCTTATTCATAGAGTTGCTATGGGTAGTACTTGACAGCATTTAACAACAATAAAATCTCACATCACATACTAAAAATTAACTCAAAATTGATCAAAGATGTATGAGTTGAAACTACAAAATCCTTAATATTGTTAAAATCTGTGACTTTGATTTAGATAATGATATCATAGATAAAACACAAAAAGTACAAACAATAAAAGACAAATTAAGCTTCATCAAGGCTAAAACTGATTGTGTATCAAAGGATACTATCAGAAAAAGTGAAATACAACCCATAGAATAAAAATATATTCTAAAATCATGCATTTGATAAGATTGTAGTATACTAAATATATGAGGAGTCTTTACAATATACAAAGAAATAACACAGCTTTAAAAGTGAGCAAAGGATTTTAATAGTTATTTCTCCAAAGACATTATTTAAATGGCCATTAAGTCTATGAGAAAGTATTCAGTATAATTAGTTGTTTTAAAAAATACAAATAAAAAAACCCCGAAAAACAATGAGATCACACTTTACACAAAGTAAGATCACTATACTTTTTTTTTAAGGTTTTCTTAATCCTATTGACACCATTGGAAGGAGTCCTTTCATTAAAGTCACATACTATTTGAGTGCATTTGGTTTCCAGGTAAAATCCTGATTGACTTCCAGGAATTCCCAATTGATGATGAAGCTGTGTTCTTTGAAGCTCTGATGCTAGCTAGACTCTTCTGGAGAATTACTGTTCAAAATTCAAACTCCCAAGGAACACTAGGGTTTCTCATCCTCATCCACCCTTGAATTGTGGTGTTTGTAAAGACTACTGAATACACCATGGACTGCAAAAAGAAGAAATATTTCTTAGAATTCAGTGAGCCATAATGCTCCTGGGACGTGAGAAGGGGGAGACCTCATCTCACATACTTTGCTCATGTTATCTAAAGAGCCAGTCTCTGATGAAGGAGCTCACACATGGTCAAATAGGTCAGGAAAAAGAGGAAGGTCTTCAACAAGATACAAAGACACAGTTACTGCGATAAGGGTTCATGCACAGCGATTATGAGAATGGTACAGGGCAGGGAATTATTTCCTTCAGTTGTCCATAGCATCATGGTAAGTCAGTATCAACCATATGACACTTAATATTCTCTACTCTCTGAAGAAACTCAGCCTCTACAGTAAACAATATGCATCATGCTGTTCATTCCTTAAGTGACTGAATTACATTCCATTGTATAGATATGGCTATACTCCATTATACAGATATGTTATAAACAACATTTTGTTAATCCAAATATCAGTTGTATGTACTTTATGGTGGCTGTGATTAACTAGAAATGTGGGTTTCTATTTCTGAAAAGATTCCTGAATTTTAAACAAACTTTTCCAACGGCCTTATTCAGACTTCTTCCTGAATGTCCTATATATATTTCAGTGCGGTAACAATACTTGTCTATTTTAGTGAATGACATCATCATCCATCCATTCACCCAAATTACATCTATTATCTTCATGTTCTCTTTCTCTCTCTCTTCTCCTCTCCTCTCCCCTCTAATCCTCTCCTCTCCCCTCCCCTTCCCCTTCCTTCCCCCTTCCCTCCCTCTCTCCCTCTCTCTCTGCCTTTATCTATATTCAAATGAGCATTTATCCCCTCTGAAATTTCAGAGATATTTAGGAGCAATATATCTTCAGTTGCCCTGTCTTCATCATCATATGTTTTTATTTCTAAATTTCCTTTTGGCTTCAGGTTTCTTCTTCACCAAGCGTTTCTCTATATTATTGTCATCTTAAAAAGATATTGCTTGTATGCACAGATCTTTCCTTTACCTCCCACTGCTCATAATAACTAATTCCTTGTAAATCATCCAAGCTCTGTATAGACCAACCATAACTCCTATTTCTAGCTCTTCACTAATCCTTATACATCTTGTTGTTATTGTTATGTGCCATCAAGTCACTTCCAACTCATAACAACCCTATGTCAAACAGCTCTGAAGCCTGCCCTGTCCTTTACCAGTCTTACTGACTCTGACACACCTCCTTCCATTGCCCCAGTTACTGTATCAACCTAGCTCATCCAGAGTTTTCCTCTCCTGCACTATCCCCCCACCTTTCAAGCATGATGTCCTTCTCCAAGGACTGACTCCTCCTGGCCATGTGCCCAAAGTATGGGAGACAGAGCTTCAAAATCCTAGCCTCCAAGGAAAAACTTGGTTTCACCCTCTCCAAAACACAACTATTTGTTTTCTTGGTGATCCACGGTGTGTTCAAGACTCTTCTTCAGCACTACAACACAAAGACATTGATTCTTCCTCTGTCATCTTTAGTCATTGTTCAGCTCTCTGATACATAGCAAGTAATTGCAAAGATCATGGCCTGGATCAGGTACACTTTAGTCTCTATACATTCTACACACAACATTTCCTAAACATTCCATACTCTTTCATAGTTTTATGCTTTTGTTCACGCCCTTTCCCTTGAGCATAAAAGCCTCAATGCTGTTTCTTTGTTACTATGATAAAATATTCATCCTTTAGATATGAAATTATTCATTAACTCAGATATTTCTTATGAATTGTATACACTGGGCACTATGTTGGTAAACAAAACCTGGTCTTTGTTCTCAGTCTAGTGGAAAAATGAATGTAAATTCAACAATCTCACAAATCACTTCATGACCATAATCATAAGTAAGTGCTGTGAAGAAAAATTACAGGGCACTTGTATCAGCTCTCTTCTGAAGTCCCCTGAATTCCCCCAGGCTAAGGTTACTTGTTCTCCTCTGGGCTCCCACAGCATTGTACGGAATTGTCATTTTTGCCTTGTCTGCCTCAATAGTTATTAAATCAGAGACTGGGCCATGTTTTTCATTTTCATTATTGGGCAACTGAATATTGTTTGGTCTAAAGTAGATGTGCAGCACATACTAAGAGAATGAATAAATGAATAAGTAAATTGAATTCACAATTTAAATCAAAAGACTGCATTGGTTTAAATCCCTTTGAAAATTATGCAAATTAATAGAACTAATAGATCAATTTTTACTGATGCCTCCATTTTCTCTAAGGCTTAACAATCTTCAAAGTTTACTTAAGAAGAATAGTTCTTGAGATAGTATCATTGATTCTTTAACTTAAGATAGTCTCCTTTCAAAAACTCTTTTGTGGTTTTCATTTTCAACTGAAATAATCCTAAGTATTTCCAGGAATCCAGACAGGACTGCTATGGGCTTCCATGGAGTAAATATCTCTGGATACTTCTCTCTGTAACTACAAGCCACCATACACGTGGTTTTATTGATCAGAGTGCTACATTCTTGTTTATATATCTGTTTTTAATATTTTGGTTTCTATGTATGTATGTATGTCTATTAATTTTTAATTTGAATCATTAGAATGAAAGTTGGGGATATTAAGATGCTTTTTATCCAATATCTATGATATTTCTTTTAAGAACAAGTATATTTTCCTATGAATCTACAATACCATTACCACTCTCAATTTAACATTACTGTCACAGTATTATTTAACTCAGTGTAAATAATCAAAATTTCCCAATTGTCTCAGTAGTGGGACAATTATGGCTACTTATTTTTCAGTCAAGGATTAAATTAAACACCATGAATTAAGGCATTTTTACACCTAGATCAAATGTTTTAAAGCCAATCCTACAAATTTAGATTTTTTTTTCTGCATGTTTAAATTTATTTTAAAAATATTAAACATATTTTGCTAGACTATAATGTAGTTCTGTTGTTCTGTTGTACATAGGGTTTTCAGAGGCCTGCTATTTCAGAAGTGGATGGCCAATCCTTCTTCCTAGTCTGTCTCAATGTGAATGTTCAGATTTAGAGAAGTATTAGACAGATCAGCAAGTTAAAGGTATATCCCTTATTGAGGAGTTAACTTTAGTGTCAGTGTTGTCCCTGCCTTCC
>NW_006399856.1:1817975-1824890 GCF_000299155.1 Elephantulus edwardii | reverse complement strand
GGACAGAGCGGAGTTTAGGGCTGTTGTACATAGGGTCGCTATGAGTCGCAGGCGACTCGACGGCACATAACAACAACAACAACATAATGTAGTTGTGGTTGCTGACAAGTTGAGTATGACTCATAATGGTATGGTTTTCTCAGAGAATTACATCAGGAAGCGTATAATGTCAGAGTATTCCCTTTAAAGAGCTGGTTAAGGTATCCTATTTAAACAAGGTAAGACCCAAAGTTGGACTATTTTTTTAACAACAAGCTATTTGTTGGCTTGGGCCTTCTCATCTAAATGAATTAGGTTCCCTAGTAGCATCCTGACTAACATACAGGCATTTCCAATCCACAATGAAGCTGTGTTCTTTAAAGCTCTGATACTAATTAGATGTTTCTGGAGACTGGTTATACAAAAAATAGGATTCCCAAGGAATATTAGTAGTTTTCATCCTCACTCACCCCTTGAATAGTGGTGTTGGCAAAGAATATTGAATACATGATGGACTGCCAAAAGAACAAATATTCACTCATGAAGAAGGAGATTGTCAACAGTTTCATCTTACTTGAATCCACAATCAATATCCTAGGTACCAGTCATCTGGAGATCAGCAGACATATTGTACTTGGAAAGTCTGATGTCTTGGGCTTCTCCAAATTATTCAGGAGTAATGATGGCACCTTGAGGACCAACATGCCTCTGATTAAGGCCATGGTCTTTTCAATCACTTGCTATGCATCTGATAGCTGGACAATGAATAAGGCTGACAGCGGAAGAATTAATGCCTTTGAACTGTAGTGTTAGAGAAGAGTGCTGAATATTGCATGGTATGCCAAAAGAGCAAACAAATATGTATTGGAGAAAGTGCAGTCAAAGAGCTCCTTGGAGGCAAGGATGATAAACCTTCATCATGTTGTTGAAAGAGGCTATTTCTTGGAGAGGGCCATCATGTTTGGAAAGGTAGAGGGTTAGTGAAAGAGAAGAAGACCTTCAACCAGAGAGACTGATATAATAACTGCTTCAATGGGCTCTAGTGTGTCAGGAAGTGTGAGAATAGCAAAGGATATCATCAGGTTCAGATCTGGTATTGATAGGGTCACTATGAATCATACTTGACTCAAGAGTACCTTACTAAAAGGCTTAGGTTTAGGTCCCTCAATTGGTTCTAGCCCAGAGAACATACCAACAGATGACACTCAAGGCCACATACAGGAAAAATGCTGTTTACTAGGCACCCATGGTATAAAATGTACAGAGGCCCAAAATGGTGTGAGAACAGGTTGAGGCCAAGTATGGAGACAGCACCAAGAAAAGGCAAGGCAGCAGTATTTAGCCAGCAGTGGTTTCTGCGTCTTCTGGCCAGCTTTCTTCATTCTTCTGTTATTTGTTGGTGCACTCTGCTTAGGATGATGTCCACTATATTCTACTCAAATAAAAATTTTCTTTTTCCTTTATAATTAATAAGTAAGTTATAAGATAAAATTTTAAGGCTACATTCAATATCCAACAACTTGGTAGCTAAAGATTTTTACACTCACAGTTGACACCTGCCTGAACCAATTATTACAGGTGGTTGCTGTTGTTAGGTAGCATTGAGTCAACTACACCTTAAAGTGACCCTTTGAAAAACAAATCATAACTTTGCCCTATTCTTCATCAACTACACACTCGTCACCATTCTCAAGCCAATTGTTGCAGTCTCTCTGACAATCCATCTCACTGGGAGATTTTGTTTATATAACTTAATTGTTGAGGCTATCTCGGTTTCTCTTGATTAAAAAGTCAAAAGCATATAAAAAGATATTATTTAGGAAATTCTCTAAAATTTTGCTCAAGATTATTCAAGGGTGGCTGGAGCAGTAGTATGTCAACAATTTCTGATAATGCCAGAAATTCACGATGGATTCAGGAGATGCTACGGTACCAGGGATATTACTAAGATTTAATGTAACGTAACGTAACGTAATGTAAGATGGAGTTAGCTGAAAGCACACAATACCAGAAATATATTTACATCTGTTCTATTGACTATGCAAATGATTGACTATGTGGGTAATAACAAATTATGGCTATCATTGAGAAGAATAGGAATCCCAGACCAGGTAATTGTGCTCATGAGAAATCTATACAAAGACAAAGAAGCAGTTGTATGAAAAGAACAAGGAAACACGTCATGGTTTCAAATCAGAAAAAGGGCTGCATTCTTTCTCCATACATATTAAATCTCTATGCTGAAAAAATCATTTGAGACGTTAAATTATATGTAGAACCATGTAGCATCAGGGTTGGAGGATGACTCCTCAACAACCTGGATTATGAAGATGAGAGATCCTTGTTTCAGAAAGTGAAGAAGACTTGAAACACTTGCTTTAGAATATCAAAGATCATTACTTTCCTTATGGATTACATCTTGACATCAAGAATACAAAACTCTTCATCACGACAATATCATAACAGGTCAAGAAAAATTAACATCAATGATTTAATTTTATTTAGATCTACAATCAACACATTATGGTATAGCAAACAAGGAATCAAAAGACATGTTTCATTGATGAAATTTGCTTTTTCTCTTTAACATGTATCTAAAGAGGGGACAAAGTGACAATGGGGCCTAAGGTTATAAGCATCTCTTTGATGCTCCCCGGAGGGAGTAAGAACAGCACATCCCCTCTCTGTCCCAGAGTAGAAAGATGATAAAGAGCCTGTAGCCCAGCCCTATAGTAGCTCTAGAGCCACAGCAGCAGAGATTTGTTTATTTGTTGCTCACTCACAGACTCAGAGTTACGGTGCCAACAATGGAGTTTACTAGGGAAGTAAAGGGGGAGGTAAATAATTTCTCACAATATAAGTCCAGGCTTTTCTCCCACAGTTCCAACACACAATTCCTCAACAAGTCCAGGCTCTGGTCTCAATTGAGCAGTCAAATCCAAACTATCCAGCAAGGTTTACTTCAGAGCAATTATAAGCCTTCTCCTTCAAGCATCCAGTAAGAACAGCCAAACCTTAACTGTGGCCAACACAAATGCAAGAAGCCTCAGGTCACACCTTGCCACGGGTCCACAGCAATATCACAGTCTCTCCACCACCAGGGTCTCACACTCACCAGGGTCTTGCTACCACAAGCCTTGCTTCAAGTATTTCTCACCTTAAGTCTTGCTGCCTTGTGTGGGAAGCCCTCCTCTTAGCCTAGTCCCACAGCTGTTGGTAATTTTCAAGACCATGCTAATCTGCAAGACAATGTGTCTACAGTTGTTGTTGTTGTTGTTGTTGTTAAGTGCCGTTGAGTTGCAGGCGACTCATAGTGACTCTATGAAGGAGAGTCCTTGATGCTTGGATGCCTTTCATCCTCTCTACAAGTTCATAGGGTTTCCAGAGGCAAGCTATTATGGAAGTGGACGCCACTCCTCCTTCCAGTCTATAGTTAAGGTAGCTAAAAACCAGAGGGGGCTAACTAATGGCTAAAAAAAAGCCAACTTTTAGGTTAAAATCACAATGTACTAAAGAACAAAGATGTAAGTTTAAAGACGAAGGTTTGCCTGGTCCAAGCCATGGTATTTTTGGTTGCTTCTTATGCATTTGAAAGTGGACAATGAATAAGGAGACCAAATAAGAATTGCAACCAGCATGATCCTTAGAAACAAGGATAGTAAAATTTGGCCTCATACTTTGGGTATGCTATTAGAAGGGGCCAGTCCTTGGAGGATATCATACTATGGAAGGTAGATAATCAGCAAAGAGCAGAAGACTCTCAATGACATTCATTGACACAATTACTGTAATAATGGACTTAAGCATAGAGGAGATCATGGTGATGGTGCATGATAAGGCAAGTTTTCTTCATAGTGTCTGTTTGTTCCTTTGGTTGCTAGATCTTAATAGGATCAGAGGCACCTAAAAACAACAATATCCCCTCTCCATGTCATACATCCACAGGCAACCAATTCAATATTCCTGGCATATTCTTTCCTTATTATTATTTGCAAAAATAAGTGTATCTTCTTTCTTCCTCACTTCTCCTTTCTTGGGTGAAATGTAACTTATTTACATAAAATGTGTTCTTCCACAATTTATATATTTTCTACTTAAAATATATCCTGAAAATAACCCCAAGGGAATTATATTTTTACTTTATTTAGGCAGCTCAAAGTTACTCGAACACATAGATATATCATAGTATATTAAACTTATATTTATGTATTGGCATTTAGATTGTAACCATAATTTTAGTCCCATAGATCATGTTGCCGCTTTTTGCTTGTTTGATTTTGAAGATGAGCTTCAGGGTAAAATCCCTGAAGTCAAATTCCTAGGCTAAACAGTAAATTTTACATACCTGATTTTGTTAGATATGGTCATGTTTCCTTCCATTATATTTTAATATTTAAACTACCACCAGTAATGAATGTGCCTATTCCCTATGACCTCATCGATAACGTGTGTTGTTAAACATGTGACTTTTCTCCAATTTCATAGGTGAGAATTGTTTTAATTATCATTGTTCTTGTCATGAAAGAAATTGAGCAATTTTAATGAGTCTTTTAAAAAAATTTTTGTGAAAATTGGTGTGGTTGGTCTTTGTTATCAACTTTCAAAAATTTCAATTTATATTATATATAAATTATATAAACAAAGTATCCATCAATTCCTACTTCATTGAGTGCGTTTTTCTGAAATGAGTGTTAAATATTTTTAAAGATTTGTTCAGCATCATGGAGCTAATCATACAATTTTTCTTTAAAATCTATTTAAAGAGTGAACCATACTAACAGATTTCCTTTTCTCTAATAAACTTCCTTATAGTTTTGCAGTTTTGCATTGTTTCATGTATTCCACTAAGGTAGTTCTGGATTCATTTTGTTAGCATTCTCTGCTTGCATGTGTATTCACAAAGAAAGCTTGTAGCTGCTTATAACAGTAATAATAATAATAATAATATTAATTATAATTTACTATGTCAGCAATCTAGTCTTTTGCCTAAAACCAGTAATTTCTATAAATTGTTGTTGTTATTATGTGCTATTGACTCAATTACAATTCATAGCGACCCTATGAATAACAGATCAAAACCTTGTCCTATCTTGTGTCATCCTCACAATCTCTGCCCTTTATTATAGGCCTCTATACAGTCACGGTGTTAATACGTCTCATTTGAAAGTCTTCCTCTCTTTCTCCGACCCTCCACTTTTCTCAGTATGATGTCTTTTTCTAAAGACTAGTCACTTTTTTCTTTCACAATTTTTATTATTATTATTATTAATTTTCATTATAATTTACAGAGACTTTGGATTTCCATTCATTCATTGTTACCCTTTTCTCCCTGCCCACCCCTCCCCCCAATTCGCTCTTCTCTTTGAAAAGTAAAAGTCTTTCATTGTTATACAATCCCTCCCCCCAAGTCCACTGCACTACCCAGCCTTCATTCTGGACTCGTATTGTGACAATAATACCTAATCATATATCCTTTTTAAACAGTTCTCTCCCTCATCTATTTCAATGCAATATACATAATTTATCCTGTCTTTCTCAATCTGCCCCCAACCCTGATGTCAGTCCAGTTTTACAAAAGTGGCCCTATGCAATATTTGTCCTTTTGTGACTGAGATATTTTACTCAGCAGGGTCACTCATTTTGAATAACGAATTCATTGCTTTTCAATGCAACATAGTATTCAGAGCTTCTCTACCCATTCGTTTGCTGATGGGCACTTAGGTTGTTTCCAACACTTTGCTATTGTGAACAAAGCTTTGATAAGCATGAGTGTGCGTATATCTGCTTGGGTGGTGGTTATGGTTTCTTTGGGGTATATTCCCAGTAGTGGAATTGCTGGGTCGAATGGTATCTCTATTTGCAACGTTTTGAGAAAGCGTCATACTGCTTCCCATAGTGGTTGCACCATTTCACACTTCCACCAACAGTGAATAAGGGTTCCAGTTTCTCCACAACCTCACCAGCATTTGTTGTTAAGACTAGTCACTTTTGACAACATATTCAAAATATATGAGATAAAGTCTTATCATCTTCGCCTCTAAGGAACACTCCAGTTGCACTTCCTCCAAAACAGACTTGTTTGTCTTTTGGCAGTCCATGTTGTTGTTTTCATGGACCATGAGTCAGAACCAACTCAGAGTTGACCCTCCACAGGATTTTCAGAGACAGTTTAATTGCACGGGAGGAGATTGTTCATCTTTCTTTCATGAACCTGCATGCCCTTGGGCTGGCAGAACAACTTTTTATTGCTACCCCTTTGGCCGACCATAGCATATTCAAGCCTCCTTGTCAAAAGGTGTTAATTCTTATTCTACTATTTCCATTCATCGCCTAACTTGAAGATACATTGGAAACAATTGAAAATACCATGATAAGTTAGGTATCTTTAAACTGCCTTTGACAGTGAATTTTGCCAATGCAACATGTCTTAGTTATTTTCTCTTTTATATTTATCCCAAAGCCAAACCCACTGCTGTCTATTTGATTCCCATTCACAGAGACCCTCCATCGGATTTGCAAAGCTGTATTTTTATTTTTATTTTTTTATGGGAGGAGATTATCCATCCTTCTCCCTTGAAGTAGCTAGTTGTTTGTTGTTGTCATTATGTGCCGCCAAGTCGCTTGCAACTCATAGCGACCCTATGTACAACAGCCTTAAACCGTGCTCTATCCTGTGCCAATCACATTGCCTCTGACACACCAATCCCGATTACCTCAGTCATTGAATCAATCCACCTCATAGAGGGCCTTTTCCTCCTGCGCTATCCCTCCACCCTACCAAACATGATGTCCCTCTCCAAGGACCTGTCTTTCATTACAACATGTCCAAATTATGTCAGACAAAGCCCCAGAATCCTTGCCTCCAAGGAATAGCCTGGTCTAACCCTCTCCTGGATGAATCTGTTTGTTTTCTTGGCAGTCCATGGTATATTCAAT
>NW_006399856.1:1792676-1817675 GCF_000299155.1 Elephantulus edwardii | reverse complement strand
TCTTTGTCTTCTTGACATTGAGCCTCAGTCCATACTGAAGGCTGCAGTCCTTGACTCTCTGCAGCAAGTGCATGAGGTCCTCCTCAGTTTCGGCACTGTAAGCTAGTGGATTTGAATATTTGTGTTAGCAACACAACCAGCACAGAAAGATATTAAAATATCTCTCTTAAATACTAAAATATAATCCACATAAAGATATTAAAAATAATTTGGAAGCTCCCCTATACCTTCCATTCTCTGGAATATTTTATGGAACATTCAGATTATCTGGCCATTTAAGGTGAGTAGGCCAATACCAGAAGAATATCTATTTGTGTTTCATTGATTATGCAAAGGCGTTTGGCTGTGTGGATCATAACAAACTGTGGCTGACTCTGAGAAGAATGGGAATCCTAGAACACTTGATCGTGCTAATGCAAAACCTATACTTGGACCATGAGGCATTCGTCAGAACAGAACAGGGTAACACTGCATGGTTCAAAATTGGGAAGATGTATGCTAGGGATGTGTCCTATCTCCATACCTTTTTATCCTGTATGCAGAACAGATTATCTGGGAGGCTCAGCTCAATGAGGAGAAGCGTGGCATTAGGATTGGTGGAAGATCTATTAACAATCTGCATTATGCAGATGACACAACTCTGCTTGCCGAAACTGAGGGGGACCTGACATGCTTGCTGCAGAGGGTCAAGGACTACAGCCTTCAGTATGGACTGAGGCTCAATGTCAAGAAGACAAAGATTCTCACCACTGGACCAATTGGTAGCATCAGGAGGGATGGTGAAGAGATTGAGATTGTTAACAACTTTAGTCTGCTTGTCTCCATGGTCAACACTCTTGGCACCAGTAGCCAAGAAATCAAAAAACGTATTGCAATGGGAAAGTCTGCTGTTAGGGACATCTCTAAAGTACTCAAGAGCAACGGTGTGTCTCTGGAGACTAAGTTGCGCCTGATATAGGCCATGGTCTTTGCAATCACTTGTTATGCATCAGAGAGTTGGACAATGACCAAGGAGGATAGAAGGAGAATTGATGCCTTTGAGCTGTGGTGCTGGAGAAGAGTATTGAATATACCATGGACTGCCAAGAAAACAAGCAGATTCATCCTCGAGAGGGTTAAATCAGGCTACTCCTTGGAAGCAAGGATTCAGGGCTTTGTCTGAGATACTTTGGACATGTTGTAAGGAGGGACAGGTCCTTGGAGAGGGACATCATGCTTGGGAGGGTAAAGGGACAGTGCAAGAGGGAAAGACCCTCTATGAGGTGGATTGATTCCGTGACTGGGGTAATCGGGATGGGTGTGTCAGAGGCAATGCGATTGGCACAGGATAGAGCAGGGTTTAGGGCTGTTGTACATAGGTTGGCTATGAGTCGTAGGCCAATTGGCAGCACTGTGTTAGATGGAGAAGAGATTGAGATTGTTATCAATTACAGCCTGCTCAGATCCACATCAACACACTTAACACCAGCAGGCAGGAAATCAAAAGATGAATTGCATTGGGAAAATTTATTGTCATGGACCTCTCCAGAGTGCTGAAGAGCAATGATGTCAGTTTAAATACAAAGGTGTGCCTAATCCAGGCCATGGTATTCTCAGTTACTTAGTATGCTTCAGAGAGTTGCACAATGACTAAGAATGACAGGAAAAGAATAGATGTCTTCAAGTTGTGGTGCTGGAGAAGAGTCTTAAAACATACCATAGACTGCCAAGAAAACAAATAGGTCTGTCTTGGAGAGGGTGAAACCAAGTCTCTCCTTGGAGGCTAGGATTTTGAAGCTCTGCCTCACTTACTTTGGGCACATGGACAGGAGATATTGATCCCTGTAGAAGGACATCATGCTCGGAAGTGTGGGCAGACAGCACAGGAGAGGAAGACTCCTAACAAGATGGATTGATACAGTTACTGGGGTGATGGGGATTGGTGTGTCAGAATTAGTGAGACTGGTTCATGACAGGGAAGGGTTCAGAGCTGCTGTACATAGTGTCGCTATACATCACAGGTGACTCAATGACACCTAAAAACAACATACTGTAACAGGTTTGGAAGTAGGAGTGGCATCAACTTCCTAAACAACATGCCTCTGGAAACACTCTGAACTTTGATAAATGTCAATAGTTGTAGAAGGGCTTCAGACCTTTTGTTCATAGGGTTGCTATGAGTCATGCTCGACTAGAAGGCAATCAACAAAAACAACAAAAAAGGTTAGTAAAAATCTCCTGTGAAACCATCTAGATCTGGTGTTTCTGCAAGGAAAACACCGTTTCTCACTTATTGATTATTTTATGATCTGACATTTAACATTTAAGACAACTTTGAAAAAAAATTCTCAAGTCATACCTCTGATGGTCCAGACCTCATGCAAGACCATGACTGGACCCAGGGCACCTTCCATAGCTCACCCAGAACGACATACATGAATCCTCAGTCCCACCGTTCTTCCACTTGTCTAGAACATCCCTATCCAATCTTGGATGCTGTAGGGTGATAACAGGATGACATAAGGTTTCTGATGCGTGTGGGGGGGTCATGCAAATGCTGGAAAGTTCTAATGAGACTGTGGGCAGAAGGAAGTGGAATGAGAAGAGGGAGGGGGCTGTGTGGGGCTGCAGAGATGGAGCAGATAAAAGATTGCTGCCTAGGTGAATGGCAGAGTACATAAGCAATTTAAAATACTGTGATTTGGGTGAGGGAACTCTTGTGGCCTAGGGGTAGGGAGTTTCACTGACAATCCAAAGGTATCCAAAGATGCAAATCCATTAGTGGCTCCATGGGAGAAAGATGGACAATCTCCTCTCATGTAATCTGAAAACCCACTGGAGGGTCAGCTATGGGTCAGTTTCGACTCAATGGTACATAACAGCAACAATGGTTTGGGCCAGGCACCCTTTAGTCCTCTTTTCAGTTTTCCCAATGCAGTATCTTATTTGATTATTTTTAATTAGTTTTAATGTACATTTACAGAGATTTTAGATTTCCATTCATTCATTGTTGCATTTTTCTCCATGCCCACCCCTCCCCCCCCAGTTCACTATTGGAGACAATAGTCAAGAAATTATACCAATGATACCAATCACACCAATAGTCAATTTCTTGACTATTGTCTTCAATACCTTTAATCCAGGTAAAAGTAAATTCTTAAAAACTTTATCTTTTCTCCATATTTCTTGATATTACTGTGACTTAAGTAATTTACATATATTAAAGTGATTAATGTGGCACCAGCAGTAAGGAAATCATAAGACAAATTGTATTGGGTAAGTCTGCTCTCAGAGCCTCTCCAAAATGCTAAAGAGCAATGATGTCAGTCTAGAGGCTAAGGTGCACCTGATCCAGGCTATGGTCTTTACAATTACTTGTTTTGCATCAGAGAGCTGAACAATGACTAAAGATGATAAAAGAATTGGTGTCTTTGAGTTGTGATGCTGGAGAAAAGTATTAAACACACTATGGGCTGCCAGGAGAACAAATAAGTCTGTCTTGGAGAGGGTGAAACCAAGTTGCTTCTTGGAGGTTTCCTCCACATATTTTGGGCACGACGTCAGAAGGGACCAGTCCTTGGAGAAAGACATCATGCTTAAAAGGTTGTACGGCCAGCGCAGTAGAAGAAGCCCCTGGAGGAGATAAACTGACGTGGTACCTGGGGCAATGGGATTCGATGTGCTGGAGTCAGTGAGACTGGCTCAGGATAGGTCAGGGCTCAGAGCTATTGTACATAGGGTCACTATGAGTTGCAGGCAACTTGATGGCACATAACAATAAGATGAGCATACAGGAAGGGACACTAGTAATTTTGTACAACTCTTATCTTTATATGAATACGTTTTATAATGTTTTGGGGAAGTTCTAGTGTCCAACAGATAAAGAGTTTTACTATCAACCCAAATGCAAGCGGTTCAAATTCACCAGCTGCTCCACAGGAGAAAGATGAGTAATCTCCTCTCATATAGGTTACGGTCTTTGGAAACCTGCGGGATGGTCAGCTATGAGTCAATTCCAACTTGCCACACAGTGAGGAGTTTCGGGTTTTATGATGCATTCACTTTTTTTTCCTTGTTTTTGGTCAGTGTTAATGATACTTAAAACTTTTTTCTAATCTCTATACAACAGCATATGATTCAGATTTTGTCGAAAACAGAACAACTATGATTCTTTTCTAGGCCTGTTATCATTCCTTTTTTGGTGACAGATGTAATGTAAATATATTCAGTGTTCACTCTCAAGACTTTCATCAAAGTTTCCTGCATCTCACCCCATCTTGGTTGAATGATGATTTCCTTTAGCAGATCATTCAGAGAAACTGACTGATGATCACATTCCCTGAGTGCTTGAGTGAAGAAAAGTATTTTCCATGGTCTTGGTTCTTGAGATTAGATCATCTAGATTTAAAATACTCGGATCAGATTTCTTTTAGTTTCTTGAGAACATGGTTCCATTGTTCTTTTATTTTGTTCACTCCCTTAAGAATTTTGACACTCAATGATTTTCTTTCCTAGGAGAGGTATTTAGTCTTTTTCCTGGAGGTAATTTTTTTTTCCCTTAAGGTTAAAAGTCTAATTCTAAGCTGTGTCTTAGACTTTCCTATTCTAGATTAATGTCCCAGGTACATGGTGGACCTTTCAAAGATTTACATTGTCATTTTTTAAAAACATATGTTGTTGTTATTATGTGCCATCAAGTTGCCTGTGACTCATAGTCACCCTATGTACAACAGCCCTAAACCCTGCTCTATCCTGTGCCAATCTCACTATCTCTAACACACCTACCCCCATTACCCCAGTCACTGAATCAATCCATCTCATCGAGGGTCCTACACTGTCTCTCCACCCTCCCAAGCATGGCGTCCTGCTCCAAGGACTGGTTCTTCCTTGCAACATGTCCAAAGTATGTCAGATGAAGGTTCAGAATCCTTGCCTCCAAGGCACAGCCTAGCTTCACCATCTCCAGGACAAACCTATTCTTCTTTTAGCAGTCCAGGGTATATTCAATACTCTTCTCCAACACCACAACTCAAACGCGTCAATTCTCCTTCTATCATCCCTAGTCATTGCCCTGCTCTCTGATGCATAGCAAATGATTGCAAAGACCATGGCCTGTATGAGACTCACCTTAGTCTCCAGACTGATATCGTTGCACTTCAGTACTTTAGAAAGGTCTCTAACAGACTTTCCCATCGCAATATGTCTTTTAACTTCCTGGCTTCTGGTGCCAAAAGTATTGACTGTGGAGCCAAAAAAAAAAAAAACAAACCATATAATAGTTTCAAAAGACAATTTATTAAAAAAAACTTCACTTCAAATCTTGGGAGCTCTGGTGGCCTAGTGGCAAGAAGCTGTTCTGCAATCCCAAAGGCACAGGATTCAAATCCTACCAGCTGCTCCATGGGAGAAGGATGGGCAATCTCCTCCCGTGCAATAAACTGCCTCCAAACACCCACCAGAGGGTCAGCTATAGATGGGTTCTGACTCTGCGGTACACAACAACCCTAAATCTTAGATTATATTTTGAAATATCATCCATATTCATTACATTGTTTTTTACTTACCAGCTCTTCTTAGTCCATTGTGTATCGATCAGTTTCTCTGTAATATCTTTGCTTGCTTCCTTATTTTTTATTCTTTTATTTTTTTTTATGACTTTCCTCAATGTCTCCGGTCTTTCAATCAAATCTATTCATCAATGGGCACATTGTCACTAAACTGTCATTTTAAAGATGATTTTATCATTTTCTGAGTTTTTCATAATTCTGATTTTTTTCTATCTCTGTTTCCAACTTTGCTACTTATGATGTGATGCATTTGTTCAATTTTCTCATATTCTTGTACCAGGATCTTTAATTAAGTTTGGCTGTTGTATTGACATGTTCCTCGGCTTCGTTTGATTTAGACAAGCTCATCAGCTGAAAGGTTTTGGTTCCCTCATTTTCTCAGTGGCTTTGTGTTGGCATTGTCTGCCATTTTCTGTTTCTTTTTAAACCTCACATATTCAGATGTAGGCACAATTGTGACGCTCGGGCGACTGACAATGTTTCTTAGCTCAAGAGCACCCTCTTCTGTTGGTATGGGAAAGTGTAGTTTCTTCCACTGATGGCACCTTTTGTGGGGGAAGGGTTGGATCCATTTTTCATTCTGGGATTAATTTTTGTTTGCTAAGGTTCTGCAGTCTTAGAAGCAGGAGTGGCATCCACTTCCGTAAATAGCTTGCCTCTGGAAAACCTATGGACCTGGAGAAAGGATGAAAATCACGCAAGTGTCGAGACTTTCGTTCATAGGGTCACTATGAGTCACCTAGGACTGGACAGCACTTAACAACAACAACAACCAGATTCTACAGTAGGAGCGGTATCCACTTCCTAAACAACACACCTCTGGAAACTCAATGAACTTTGATAAATGTCGATGGCTATAGAGGGGCTTTCAGGCCTTTTGTTCATAGGGTCGCTATGAGTTGTGCTCAACTTGAAAGCAATCAACAACAACAACAAGGTTCTCTTTGGGAGTCAGGTGGCCTAATGGCAAGAAGTTGTGCTGCAACCCTGAGGGCACCTGGTTCAAGTCCATTGGCTGCTCCTCAGGAGAAGGATGGGCAATCTCCTCCCATGTAATTAACTGCCTCTGAAAACCTTCTGGAGGGTCAGCTACAGGTCGGTTCTGACTTGATGGTACATAACAACAACAAGAAGAAGGCTCTCTTATTTCCTGATTCCTCTGCTTTGGTGTACTTCCAAAAGCTCTCCTTCCTCCTCTCCTCCAGAGTGCTGTCATCCAGACGGCCAGGTCCTGCTCTGTCACTTCTTTCTACACAACTCTCCAGCTACCAATGCTCTGAAGCGATTTGGTTTAGAGTTGTTCTCACTGTCATTGTTTTTCCAGTTTGGAGCATCTCACACTGCGGGGTATTTGATCTGCAGCTTCGTTCAACCTCAGCTCCTATGCACTTCTCTTTTTGTCTCATGTAGTGGTCTGATTCTTTTTTTATTATTATTCATTTTAATGAAAGTTTACAGAGGCTTAGGGATTCCAGTCATTCATTGTTACACTTTTCTCCCTGCCCAACCCCCTTTCCCCAATTCACTCTTCTTCTTGAAAAAAAAAATATAATAAAAACACTTTCATTGTTATGCAATCCCTCCCCCCAAGTCCACTGCACTGTGCAGCCTTCGTTCTGGACTCCTGTCATGACAGTGATACCCAATCATATAACCCTTTTAAACAGTTCTTTCCTTCACTCTAACATGGTCTCTAGAATTTATTTTAGTGGATTTGGAGCTTTGTTCTCCTATTGGTTTGTAATTTTAAGTCTCAGATAATTTAATTTTTGTCCAAATTCATACTTACTAGAAATGAATGGCGAAAGATATGATGGATAGGTAGAGGAAAGCAGGGTCTACCTTGTGCTTATATCCATTGATCCCCATAAAAGGAAATCCTACATCCATTGAGTAGGTTCTGACTCATAGTAACTCATCATTTGGTTTTAAATCTTTACTGGAGGAAACAGTACATTTTTCTACCATGAAGCTGCTTGTGGATTCAAACTGACAACTTTACAGTAAGAGGCCCAATATATTACATACTGCTCCATCCAGCGCTTTTTAAAAGAAAGATACAAACAATAATGTTAAAACTAAGTAAGTGTTGATCTCCTATGCCTCTTTCTTCTCTTCTTCTATGAACATGGCAAGAACATGGCAACAGCTCAAATGTCCAACCACAAATGAATGGACTGAGAAATTATAGTACATTCACACAATGGAATACTATGCAGCACACAGGAGCAATAACTTTGTAAATTATTACCTAACTTGGGAGGGACTGAAGAGCATTATGCTGAGTGAACTCAGTCCCACAAGGATAAATATTGTATAAATCCATTATTGTAGAAGGAGTATAAGGCTCCAGGAGGAGTGGGAGAGGTTGGATGTAGAGGGATGTGGATGTGCAGGGGATGAGAAATTTATCCTTGGATTGTACAATTTGATGGGGGGGGGGTGAGAGGGAAATTGAAAGAATTTGAATTTGTATTAGAATTTTGTAAATAAACTAGTAAAAAAAAAAAAAGAGAAGAAGACATCCCATTGCACCGAGCTTCTTTGAGCCCTTCGCTCTCACTGGACATGAATGTCTATATGCATAAAAACATGGATGGATATTTCCAGTTTTTTGTTCTCATTTTTAACGTTGTGACATCAGCAAATGAAAGTCCTTCACTAGATAAAAGTTCTATGCCATCTGCTCCACTAAGATCAACTCTGCTTTATTATTATTTATTATTATTATTACCATCATCATCATCATTAATGAAAACTTACAGATATTTTGAATTTCCATTCATTCATTGTTGCAATATTCTCCCTGCCCAGCCCTCCCCTCCAGTTTGTTCTTCTCTTTGAAAAGTAAAATTCTTTCATTGTTATACAATTCCTACCCCCAAGTCCACTCCACTTTGCTTTGAGGTGTCTCCATCATGTTTTGAGTGTCTTCCAACCTGGGGCTCTTCTTCCAACCCTATATTGAGCAATGTCCCTCTGCTATTGATAGAGTTTTGAAGGCCTGTTGTTTCAGAAGTGGATAACCAGTTACTACTTGTCTTAGTCTGGAAGCCCTACAGAAACCTGTCCACCATGGGTATCAATGTTGATGTCAGATAAATCTTGACTGAGAAGAGACACTATTTGGAAGATGTTTACTTATATCACATTGATTATGCAAAGGTATTTGACTATACAGATCATAACAAATTATGGATAATATTGAGAAGAATGAGAATCCTAGAACACTTAAGCATGCTCATGGGAAACCCGTACATAGATCAAGCATCAGTTAAACAGACCAAGGAGATATTGCATGGTTTAAAATCAGAAAACGCATGCGTCAATTTGTATCCTTTTTCAACCCCATTCAATCTTTATGGGAATAATTTGAAAAACTGGAAATAATTTTAATTGTATGGAAAATTTGGCATGAGGATTGAAGGAATACTCATTAACAACCCACTTTATGCAGATAGCAAAACCTAGCTTCCAGAAAGTGAAGAAAACTTGGAGAACTTGGTGCAGAGGATCAAAGACGACAGCCTTTACTCTGTATTTCATATTAACACCAAGAAAACAAAAATTAAAAAAAAGAAAAATCATTACAACTTGACTTCACAATTGGCAATATCGTGATAAATAGAGAACAGATTGAAGTTGCCAAGGATTTCATTTTACTTAAATTAATGCCCATGGTAGCAGCAGCCAAGAAATCAAAAGATATGTTGCACTGGAAACCCTGCTGACAGAGATTTCTCCAAAGTGTTGAAGAGTGAGGATGTCAATTTAAAGACTAAAATGTGCCTGACTCCAGAGTATTTTCAACTGTCCTGAATGCATGTGTGAGTTAGAAAATGAGTACAGATCAAATAAGAATTGATCCTTTTGAATTGCAGTGTGGTGGTGAAGAGTATTGAATAGACCATGGACTGCTTAAAGAATAAACAGATGTGCCTTAGAGGAGGCACAATCAGGGGACTCCTTAGCGAGGTACAGCTAGTTAAAGTTTATCAACATACTCCAGATGTGATGTAAGGAGGGGCTAGCCTTTGGAAAAGGGTGTCATGCTTCAGAAAGCAGAAGACTAGCAATAGAGAGGATGACCCTCAATGAGATGGGCTGGTACAGTAACTGCAGCAATGGACGTGAGTGTGATGAGTTTGAGGACAGCACAGGATAGGGTAATATTTCAGACTATTAATCATAGGGTTGCTACGAGTTGGAGTCAATACAACGGCACCTAACAACATCAACAACTACAACAACAACATACACAAAGATAACTGATGATAATATGCATATGTTAGAATTTAAAAGAAGCAGTAGTTAATGTGTGTTTGGAGGGAGGAGTGGCATCCACTTCCATAATAGCTTGCCTCTGGAAACCCTATGAACCTGGAGAGAGGATGAAAGGCACCCCAGCATAGAGGACTCTCCTTCACAGGGTCGCTATGAGTCACCTGAGACTCGACGGCACTTAACAACAACAACAACAATGTGTGTTTAGTTATTCTGTCCCTAGTTCTATGTGCTTAATTATATGTATAAAGAGAAATAGCCGTGATGTCTTTGTTGACTCAGGGAATTGTTAAACTATATTTTTTACATAAGGCAAAGCACATTTTAGGATTACTAATAAAGTCATTAGTGTCAGATCTGCTGGCTCCAAGTTTAGTTTTATCATTAATGTTCAATGTGATCTCAATCAAGTAATTTAACTTCTCTGGATGCCAGTTTTCTCTTTATGGAATAGTATTTACAAATGTTATTATATTGATAGGCAATGCTTTTATACTCCTCCACTTCTCTTACCTTTTTGGCTCCCCTCCCCATATCATGCATGCAAATGAAAGTAACATGCTTCTTTAACTCAGGTCTCTGTACAACATAGAAAACAAGTCCTGTGTTAACTGAATCTTGGCAGAATGCAAACAAATTCCCCTTTTGAGGTTTGTGTTAATCTAACTTGCGGCCCTCAAAGAAATGAGGGGTTCAGTTGGAAACAGCCATGTGTCTGTGCTGGGTTTCTTTTACAAGTTCAGAATGTTCCCTCTAAAATAAATCCAAGGACAAGCCAATGACCATGACCTCATCCTTCCTTCTCTGAAATCCCTTTAAAATCCATTTTCTGTCCTAGACTCAGAACATTCAAGCTCATGGCTGGCAGATGGGAACTCACTCATACCTGACCCTCCAGTGAGTTTCCAGGGTGGTAAGTCACATGGGAGGAGATTGTCTTTCTCACTTACCATCACTGATGGAGTCACAGAGAGTCAAGACCTTTGACATATCAACACAATTCCCTACGGACTATACCATCAGAGCTCCCTTCTCCCTCAATTGTGGGAATTTACAAACTATTCTTCGCTTTATGTGCCTAAAATAATGACACGTACTCTGTAGCCATAGTGGCTGAACGTACAATACCACAGATGATTCATCACGGAAGGGTCCTCCAGAGGTCGTCTTTAGTGATGCCCTTCCTTCCCATCAAAATGGTTTTCACGCTTTATAAACAGATACAAGTATTGAGCAGGTAGGGAGACGCTCACACCCTTAAAGCTACCTGAGCCGGGAGAGAGTCTGCCCCCTTATGTCACCTGTTCCTGAGTTCCCATCATTTGACATTCAGGAAGCCACAGAGAGATAGATATCCAGCATCAGCATCTCATCTTCAATCCAATGGATTTCAAAACAATATCTGACTGTCACATCTAAGATTTTTATCTCTGCATCGGCATCCAAAGCAGTGACTTGATTGATGAGATGACAACAATAGGTAGTTACATACATTTAGACCCATACAACACCACATAGCAGTTGGATAGCATGTCGGAGACAGGGGGGAATATGTTGGACTTGAAAATATTCCCAGAGAAAAGATTAGGCAACAAGAAGCAGTAAAAAAAAAAAGAAAAAAATTCCCATAGGCTCCTGAGCGCCCCAAAATATTAGGGCTCCCCCACTAGCTTTCATTATCTTCACCAATTCAGTTTTATTCTAAGAGTCAAGAAGATTCTTCCAGTCCAGACATTGTATTCAATTCTTTCTGGAAAAGTCTTTTTGTCTGGGAAAGCAGAACAACATTGAGACACAAATCTAGTTTTCTCTACTTATCTCCTGCTTGGGGCTCTTCACTGACTACTCTAAATTCACTGAAGTTAAGACAAAAAAAGAAAAAAGAGAGGAGAGGAGAGGAGAGGAGAGGAGAGGAGAGAAGAGAAGAGAAGAGAAGAGAAGAGAAGAGAAGAGAAGAGAAGAGAAGAGAAGAGAAGAGAAGAGAAGAGAAGAGAAGAGAAGAGAAGAGAAGAGAAGAGAAGAGAAGAGAAGAGAAGAGAAGAGAGAAGGGAGGGAAGGGAGGGAGGGAGGAAGGGAGGAAGGAAGGAAGGAAGCAAGCAAGCAAGCAAGCAAGCTACTTTACCTTACTACGTGTCAACTGTAACATAAAGTCAAGAGAAGAACATTCAACACAATGAAAAGAAAATGTCTTCCAGATACAGAGACCAGGGAAGTTCCACAGAGAAGATATTTACTGGGACCTGATGGGTGCATTAGAGATAGACACAGAAAGAACTTTAAGGACAATATCCAGGAAATAAAGTCAGAAAAGAGTCATTAAGGTCTAACAATGTAATCATATAAAGAAAAGGCAGGAGCTGTTGTTAAGAAGGTAGGCTACCGCCACACCAGAGCGCATATGTAATGTCAAACATCTTACGACTGTGAATCACATTTTTGGTTTAAGCTCTTCTTTGATATCTCTAGATTTGCTACCCAGATCAGTCAATGTCTACCAGGAGCCTAGGAATGTTTGCTACAGCAAAATTTGTCATTTTTAGAGCCTGCTTTTTGTTTGTTTTGGTTTGGTTTGAATTAGAAGAAGAGAAAAAACAGACTTTATTCCTCCTGATAAATTATGGATGACATTGAGACAAATGGAAATTTCCAAGCCCTTCATTTTCTCATGTAGTAACCTCTACATGGACATAGACCAAGAAGCAGTTGTCCAAACAGAACAGGGGATCTCTGCATGGTTTAAATCAGGAAAGGTGGGCATCAGAGCTGTATCCTTTCTTCACAGCTATTTCATCCATTGCCATGTGCTGTCAAGTCAGAATGAACACATAGCTGACTCTCCAGCAGGTTCTCAGAGGGAGTTAATGGCATGGGAAGAGATTGCCCATCCTCCTCCCACAGAACAGCAGGTGGACTCAAACCACCACACGCTTTGGGGATTGCAACACAATTTCAATCTGTTGGTGGAACAAATCGTTCAAGAAGCTGAAGACTATGAAGAAGAATGTGGCATCAGGATTTGGAGGAAAACTCATTAACTACCTGTGTTATGAAGATGAAACAATTTGTTGCAGAAAGAAAAGACGATCTGAAGCACTTACTGAAGAAGACCTAAGTCTCTAACCTTCAATATGGGTTACACTTCAACATTAATAAAACAAAAATCTTTACCACTAGGTCATTAGGCAATATCATGATAGATAGAGAAAAGATTGAAGCTGTCAATTGTTTCCCTTTACTTGGATCCACAATCAATACTCATGATAACAGCACTCAACAAATCAGATGAGTTTCACTGTAGAAATCTGTCAAGGACCTCTTCAAAGTTCTAAAGAGAAAGGATGTCCATTTAAAGACCAAGGTGTGCCTTATCCAAGTCATGTATTTTCAATTGATTCCTGTGCATCTGAAAGTTAGATTAGAGGATGAATTAAGAAGACCTAAGAATCAATGCCTTTGAATTGTGGTGTTGAGGAAAAGTACTGATTCTACCCTGAACTGTCAAAAGAACATTCTGTTTAGAAATAAGCACAGAGTACTGTAAGATTGGAAGAGCAAGAATATCCCTGTGAAAAGAACAATGTAGGTAATGGAAGACGTTGGAAACCAGTTTGCATATGGTCAACTTGTAGAAGCTCTAAACTCCGTTCAACCATGAGTCTCCATTTGTGGCTCTAGCTTGAAATGAAGAAAGAGAACTACTTTAATAACACGGCTAATAGCATGGACTCAAGTACCAAAGAGAAAATATTAGATTAAATTCAAAATCCTGTCTAACTGTGCTATCTATTGGGCAAGTATATCCTTTCTCCAACTCTCTCTACAAAACAGAGATAAAATTAGTAACTAGCTTTTACAGCTCTTTTGATAATTAGATGTGATATTATGCAAGAAACTCTTAACACTTTCTCTAGTTCAGAGAGGCAACTCAGTAAACATTTTTGACTGTCGTTGAGTGAGTAAGAGTTCAATGAATTCTATTAAAGAGAAAGGAGAACTCATCAAGGGTGCTGTTGTGCACGATCTATTATGCTTACTCTGTAAGGATGTCACTTCCACAAGTCATTTAACATCCCCCAACAAATACAGGTTTAAGGAAACTGGAGAGTAGGGTGGGAAAAGTGGAGGGAAGACTTCCCTGTTGTGGTCCAGACACTGACACTAATAAATGTGTACTTTGCAACAAGTCATATGATTTCTTCAATCCTTGGGTTTTACTTTTAGTTTCTGGACTGGTTGATTTCCAAGCTCTTTTTTTATTTTTCCTAGTCAGATTTTTATCAAGCTTACCCATATCTGTGACATAGATACACACACACACACACACACACACACACACACACACTGGTTTATTTACAGAGTTCTAATACATTGTTGTTGTTGTTTTGGTTTTGTTTTTTGTTTTTTTGTTTTATTTTTTTTATTAATTTAGTTTTAATACATTGTTTTTCACACCAGATCTTTCCCATTTCCTTCACCAACCCCACCCATCAAATTGTGCGACCCTGTGACTAACGCCCCAGCCCTTTGCCCCTATTCTTCTATCTTCTAACTTTTTCAAAAGTTATGAGATAGCAGTTGGCAGGATCTAAAGACTCTTGAAGCTTAATGCAGGTAGTTCTGGAAGATAAATCTGGTCGCAGTCTTATGTATGGGGAAGGAAGCTGAGGTAATAGATCAAGACAGACAGCCTTTCCAGTCAGGAGACTCAATGCTTCTTGATGGATTAAGGTCACATTTCTTTCCAGAAGGTCCAGTACACCAAAGAGCTTCCATAGAAATTAGAGCTTACTCTTGATATGTTAATCCCCAAACTGTAACAACCATGGCCTCTTCCCTTACCCCCTTTTTTATCTCTCCAAATATTGATCACAGAAAAAAATATATTAGAAAGATGTGTCTATTCTCCTGGCCTGTTTTAAGCCTCTCAGAGATGCCCTAAAGGAAAGTTTAATGCTTCTTCATGGGCTTAAAAACAAGGTCCTGCTCCTCTCCCCCGGTCTCAGAAACCCTCTGATTTGGAGTCTTTATCCTCAAAATCTTCCAAGGACAGGCACGGGTGATTCACAATAATGTTCCATGTGATTTAAACTCATAAATTAAGAGATTCTTTAAGTGTAAATTGCATGAAGCCTTAGGCCAGACGCAGAAGTTCCATGTTTAAACAATCTGCTTTCATTCTGTTGGCTCACAGACTCTCCCGCTCCAGGGAATGGCAGGCAGAACCACCTATTGTGCAAGTCTCAACATTATGCACGACTTCACTTTGTTTCTGACATGGATTTGAGGGACCAACCTCTCACAAGTAGAGCCATTTACAACCAACTGAAACTGTGGAATCAGTCGTCAGTGCTAGCATTTAAGAAAATGTTCTCCAATGTGTTCAAATCAACTTAAGGAAATTTCTTCAATCTCCTTATCATCCAGACTGGGATGATCTTTCTGGAATTCTTTTTACTGGACTCTAGGACTTTGACACAATCTTTCTCATGACACAATGAAGCAGCCCTTGGGGCTGATATTTTCTAGGCACAACGTTGATAGCAGAAGCTGAACTGTGCCACGTCCGGCTTGCATATGAGGTAAATGAGATGAGTCCAAACATTACCTCTTCAGGAATGAGGAGTTCGGAAAGTGTCATAGCAGGGATACCCTGGCACCAACGATCTTTGCAGAATGACTCCACGAAAGGTGCTCTGACGGACCATGTATCTCCTCAGCTCTCTGAGCTCACGGGTCCATGTCTCATCTATGACTCCTAGAGAGTATCAAAGGAGGTTGGGCAAGGTAGTGAGTAAAGCATTTTGCTGCTAACCAAAAGGAAAGTGTTTCATACCCACCGACTGTTCCATGGAAAGAAATTTGGCAGTCTAACAGCATAGAGAGTTTCGCCATCAAGTACGTGGCTTTCTCCTGTGGAGCTGCCGGTGAAACTTGATTGCTGGGTTAAGCAGTGCAAGTCACTATGGACTGTGCCACCAAAGCTCCCTGAAATGGGTTAAGAGTTTGCCTAAATTCACACCTAATTAGACAGGTTCTAACTGAAGACATTGTCCCTGGGAGTCCACACTCTTGACTCCAATACAACTGCTTCTCAGGAAAACCAAAGTACCAGAGTTCTAGGGTCCCTGCTGCATTCAGGTACATTCTGCTATATAGTGTGTAAGACACAGCATCATTGACTAATTTATTTAAATGAGCACTGGTGGCCTAGGGACAAGAAGCTGCACTGCAATCCCAAAGGTACTTGGTTCAAGGCCAGCTGTTCCCCAAAAGAAGGATGGGCAATCTCTGCCCCTGCAATTAACTGCCTCTGAAAACCAACGTGAGGTTCAACTATGAACTGGTTCCAACTCTACTGTACACCACCACCACCACAACAGAGTGAAAGGAAAGAGTTCTGGTAGCCCAGAAGTTAAGCTGTCAGCCCAGAGACAAGTGATTCAGATCTCCCCAGCTGCTCTGATGCAGAAGGGTGGGCAATCTCCTACTATGCAAATTGCAGCCTGTGAAAGCCAGAAGGGTAAGCCATGATTGACTCTGCAGCACGTAACAACAACATAAAAGAAGGTCCTAGATTAGATGAAAGAGTAGAACAGTAGTTCTCAACAAGAGATCGTTTTGCCCACCCACTTTTCTAGAGCTATGTGGCAATGTCTGGGTTTATTCATTTTATCAACACTTTGATGGGGGAGGGTAAAGCTCCTCTCATCTAATAGGAAGAGGCCAAGGGCACCGCTGACATCATATGATGCACCAGATAACATGTCACAACAAGGAACTATTCAGTTTGAAGTGTCAGAGCTGACACAGTTGGGGAACGGTGAACAAGATGATTTTAAGATGATCTCATTGTAGAATTAAAGTTTTAAAAAAATGCTCACTGTCATCTAGTCAGTTACAACTCTTAGCAACCCTACAATGGGTCCTAGATTATAAATCTTTACCAATAGGAGACTGCCTATCTTTGTCCCAAGGAGCAGCTGGTGGATTTGAACATTCAAATTTTTGGTTAGCAGTGCAATACACTATGCTCTGAGCCACCAAAGCATCTTAGAACTAAATTAGGGGATGTATGTTTTTCTCAAGCTGCATAAAAGTGAGATCCAGTTCTATCACCCAGCATTTCCCAGGCAGGACCAGGAACAGAACGCCATTGCCATACCACCAGGATCCTTTAATGAAATTCTTTACTCCTCTCCCTAGAGCTCTGCAATGCCAAGGGACACAAAGACATTACATGAACTTGGCTTCTGCCTCCCAAAGGCTTAGCCCTTGTGTGCTGTCAAGATGATCTGCACCCCTGAGAAACCAAGCTTGTTAGACATTCACAGGGGCTTGGGGTGGGCCAGGCGGTTGCTTAGAGAACGCGAGAAGGCAGAATGGGTGGACACTTGCCAATTCTGTGAAAATCATTCCAATGAATGCCCAATTGCTAAAAGCTAATTCACTGAAAGGCCAATTTGCTGCAAACTAATTCCCAGGAAGCCAGTTCTCAGAAAGATCAATTTGCCAAATGACCAATTCACTAAATTTACCAAATTCACATGTTGTTCTAGTTAATGAAAATATTTATCAGCTTGAATATCCATAGGCAGGTCTTTTCAGAATAGTCTCATTTTTAACTGAATTTCTTTTCCCCCTTGCTAATTTCGATTTCTTTTGGACAGCTTTGAATTTGAATGTATAGCTCAAGTTGTATTTTATAGTAGTATAATTTAAAATTCTACTTTATTGGAGGTGCCATTTGAAGCTAACTTATTTTCACTTTAATTTAAAGTTCATTAAAATGGTACATCACTAGCCAGTGGTTTGCAAAGAGCCTCGAGAGGAAAGGAAACTAAGAAAGAAGTGGGAAGATGTGACAAAACCCAGAGGGGAGAGAGAGAGAGAGAGAGAGTGTGTGTCCCTGTGCTGCTTAGGGTCCATGTGAGGTAAGAAAAAAAGACATTTCCAAGCACCAGGTGCAGCCATGTAATATTTTTAATAATGTGGTCAAGAATGACTGAAAACCATAAACTAAGGTAGATTTCAGAAACTCTTGTGGTGTCATATGTTGTGCTAACAGTTTGAAACCAAAGGAGAAAAACGGGCTGTCTCCTCACATAATGATTTACAGCTCAGAAACCCAGCAGAGGCTTACTATGGGTCTGAACCAAAAAGAAGAAAGTGGGTAAGGTAGGTTTTATTGGAAATGAACCACTGGAAAAGGAAAGAAAAGTAGCAAAAATAAGGTGTGTCATTTAAGAAAAAGTAGCAAAAATAAGACATGACCTTTAAAAAAATATATGTCTTTATAAAAATTTTTAAGTTATTAATAATTTTAGTGAAAATTTATAGAAACTTTGGATTTTCATTCATTCATTGTTGTACTTTTCTCTCTGCCCACTCCCCATCCCCCCAGTTTGCTCTTCTCTTTGAAAAGTAAAAGAAAAATTCTTTCACTGTTATACTCCACTGTGCAGCCTTCATTCTGGGCTCCTGTCATGACAACAAGACCTAATCACATATCCCTTTTAAACCATTCTCTCCCTCATCTGTTTCAATGCAGTGTACCTAATTTATGAATGGTTTCAGTCACTGACCAAAAGGTGGGAGGTTTGAGTCTACTCTAAGGAGCTTCAAAAGAAAGAATCAGAAATCTGTTACCAATATATTGGTCACTGAAAACTGTAGAGAGCTCTGCTCGGCGCTGTCATCCATGAGGCTAACCCTGACTCAGAGCTGACTTGACGGCAGCTGGTTCGCTTTTTCTAATTGATTAGCTAATTTAGCAGAGAGAAAGTTTCACTTTTGTCCCAAATATGGATTATTTCTGAAAAAGGCTACAAATGCCAAAAGATTTCGATTGCTACTTATTGAATATTATAAGAGATGTCCAATGTATGCCAACATTTTACACATAATAGGATTTTTAAGTACTTCTGATTTTTAATGTTTTAAAATGTTTCAGCATTGCTCATCAAGTTCCTAAATAGCACATTTGCCTCAATTTTGTATTCCTCACCATGTTACATTTAAATTTAATTTTTAATTTAAAGTCAAAAGCTTTGGAACGATATCAAACTTTTCAACTAAATTTGAATTAACTCCTCAACATAAAGGAAATTAA
Organism: Elephantulus edwardii; assembly: GCF_000299155.1. Lineage (NCBI taxonomy): Eukaryota > Metazoa > Chordata > Mammalia > Macroscelidea > Macroscelididae > Elephantulus > Elephantulus edwardii. Next base: position 1,798,736 of record NW_006399856.1, on the reverse strand, counting down.
AAGTGTACATTTAAATTTAAGGCTACAAGGCAAATCAGTTTTAAATTACATTAAAGTATGTATCATGGCTGATGTCAGAAGGTCCTGGTTGAAAGGAAAGAAAACAAGAAGAATGTCTATTTGTGCTTTATTGACTATACAAAGGCATTTGACAGTGTGAATTGTAACACATTATGGCCAACATTGAGAAGACTGTGAATCTATGTGAAACCTATACCTAGACCCTGAAGTTACTGTATAAACATAGCAAGGAAACACTACATGGTTTAAAATTAAGGAAGGCACATGTCAGGGTTGTATCCTCTCACCATACATATTTAATCTGTATGCTGAGCAAATGATGAGAAAGCGAAGACTCTGTGGGGAAGAGTGTGGTATCAGGATTGGAAGAAGACTCATCAATAACCTTCGCTATGCAGATGACACAACCTTGCTTGGTGAAAGTGAGGAGGACTTGAACTTGAAGTACGTGCTGAAGAAGATCAAAGAAGACAACCTTCACTATGGATTGCATCTCAACTTTAAGAAAACAAAAACTAACCACTAGACTGATAGGCAACATCATGATAGATGCAGAAAAGATTAAAGCTATTTATGACTTCATCTTACTTAGATCCAAAATCTATACACTTGGTACCAGCAGTCAGGAGATGAGGAGATGTATTTCACTGGGAAAGTCTACAGTCATGAACCTCTCTAAATTAGTGAGGCACAATGATGTTGGTTTGAGAACTAAGGTGTGCCTGATTCAGGCCATGGTCTTTCTAATCCCTTGTTGTGCATTTGAGAGCTGCACGATGAATAAGGATGGCTATTTAAAAAGCTGATGCCTTTGAGCTGTAGTATTGAGAAGGGTGTTGAATATCCCATGGACTGCCAAAAGAACAAATACGTCTTAGAGAAGGTACAGCCCGAATGCTCGAGTCCTTGTTGATGGCAAGGATGGCAAAGTTTCACCTCATGAGGGAGAAAGATGGGCAGTCTCCTCCCGTGTGATTCATTAAAACCTATTGGAGGGTCAGCTATGGGTCAGTTCCAACTTGAAGTACCCAAAAACAACAACAATGTGCCATTCTTTGGTTATCTGGGGGGTGGCGTTGTTGTTGTTGTTATGTGCTATCAAGTCGCTTGAGACTCATAGCGACCCCATGTACAACAGCCCTAAACTCCGCTCTGTCCTGTGCCAATCGCACTGTCTCTGACACACTCATCCCGATTACCCCAGTCACCAAATCAATCCACCTCCCAGAGGGCCTTCCCCTCCTGCACTTGCCCTCCACCCTCTCAAGCATTATGTCCTTCTCCAAGGACCCGCCTCTCCTTATAACATGACCAAAGTACGTCAGACAAAGCCTCAGAATCCTTGCCTTCAAGGAGCAGCCTGGTTTAACCTTCTCAAGGCTGAATCTGTTTGTTAGCTTGTGAAAATGGTGACAGACAGAACAAGGTTCAGAGCTATTGTTCATAGGGTCACTGTGAGTCCTAGGTGTCTTGAGAATAATATCAAGTGGCATTTGCCATTCTTGCTTGAGCTCCTCTCAGAGGGCCCAACATGTGTAGATAATTCAACTGATATTCATTAAATAACAAAATTGATAGATGAACAATTACTTCTTTTACGTCAAGAATTTTTTGTCTGCTTATGAAAGATGACAAAACAGAAACAGTGAAAGATTAAATGATTTGCCCAAAGTTATACAACTAGTCAGAGCTGGACACAGGCCCTACAAGCAGGCTTGTCCAGCTCACGGTGACAATGTACCACCTAACCAAGTCTTCACTGCGTCTCAGTCACTGTGTATTGTCACTTCTTGGCCTTTTACACACTTAGGTCTCTCAACAATCCTGAGAGTTATTTTTATTCACCATGTAGAGATAAAACAGAGATTAACAAAGAGCCACAGGCAGATCTAAAAAGTGCTGGAAATGGAATTTGAATGCTGGGTTTCATTTCACTACAGTGCCTCGTTCTTCACACCACTCTGTGTTAACATACAGTGATGATGATGAAGAAGAAGAAGAAGAAGAAGAAGATGACAACGACATTATTTTAGAACATAGAACAATTCTAGAACATATGCATCCTATTAACAATCCCTCACAAACAACCCTATTAAACAGAAAGGAGTCTCTTAATTGCTTTTCATAATGGGGGAAACTGAGGTTGTAAGACATTAGGTCCAAATTCAAACACTGTCTGAATTCACAGAGTTGATCAATGACAGATCTCAGCAATAATCTATTGTGAGCTGTCTAAAAAGGCAGCACCAGCCACACACTGAAATTGAGATTAATTAAAATTAAGAAGTCAGTTCTTTGGGCTGGTTCACTAGCTACATTTCAAACACTCATTAAGGCACTTGTGCCTGGGGCCAGCCAGTGCAGCTACAGGCGTTGATGGCAGGAGATAAGATAGATGAGAGGTGTGTCTAGAATCACAGACAGTTCTCCAGGACAATGCTGAATCCATGTCATTCTATGGATGATCTTGAGAACGACAGTAGAAGTACTGTCTGAGAGCTTAATAGAAACATAGACTCTCAGGTCCCAAAATCTGCACACACATTAAAGTTTAAGAAGCAGTGATCTTAAACCACTTCACTTTGATGTTTCAGATGAAAACCTAACATCCAGAAAGATGAAGCAAGTTTGGCCAAAGTCACATACAGGGTTGGGAATGGGGCTGGAGCCAGAAGCCAGGGCACAGGCCTCAATCATTGCTTCTTCCAGTGGGCACAGAGCCATGGGCGCTTTGGTGGCGCCTGGCAGAGAAATGGGGAACGGTGCTGACAGCACCCTCCCTGCTGCAGCAGATAAGAGGGCAGAGTGTCTGCCTGGAGGGGAGAGATGCTGGTGTCTGGCAGACCCAGTGCCTGTGAAGGGAGGGTAGCTAATTGCTGATATGAATCCAAGAGGCGAAGTGATGACAGAGAGCACTCAGGCTAAGTGGGGACATCCTGACAGGCCAAGACTATAGTCACAAATATGTGGGTTCCAGAGCACTTTCTGCTACACTGAAAATATGGACAGCCTCCCTCCATGGAAGAGGGCTCAGTCCCGCTAGAGATACCCCTCATTCTGCTACCCAGTGAGTTGATCTACTAAGTCAGGTGATCCCCAGGCAGGGAGCCCAGGGTCATTTATAGTTTTTGCATTCAGCCTTTCAGCTTCCAACAGCAACAGATGTCACTTAGGAAAATTCTGTTAAAAAAAAAAAAAAGAGGGTAGTTTTGTGGTTCGGGTTTTTTTTTTACTTCACTCTTTTTTTATTATTAATATTTCTGTTGTTCATATACATTGTGTTTTCATGAATGTATATTGTATTTTATACAGTCTTCTATTTATATCATATTTCATTCCATATAATGAACTTTTCTTTTTATAAAATTAATCACCATTGACCTAAGACCCATTCTCTGATTCCCACTGGATCGTTCCTAATTCCTTCACACACACACCCCGCCCCTCCTCTGCCCACCAGACTTTATCATCTAGTGATTTCCCTGCCTCCTTATTCTCATCCCTCCTCCCTGCCCTGCTCCCTCTTCAAACATTTATACACATCTTACCAGTTATCCTTCTATTTTTATAATGATGGACTTAGCAGGTTTTGTCCTTATGTGACTTAATTAGTTCATTCAACATAATGTTCTCTAGCTTCTTCCATATTATGTAGTATTTTTCAAAATTATTACTCTAGAGTGCTGTATAGTATTCCATTATGTGAATATACCACAATGTACTTTGACCTGTTTCTGAGCCTCTGGAGATGGGTTTTAGCTCACTTGGGGGAGGAGGTGTGGCAAAGAAATGCTAGACCTGGTCAATAGAGAAGTGGGGGCTGCTCTGAGCCAAGGTTGTCTCTAAAATCAGTTGGTCGTATGACCCCAGTGTAGCAAATTGAAGGAATTTTCTATAATGATATAATATTTTTAATATCTTGCACTGTTCAATATGACAGCCATTATTCACATGTTGGGAGCTCTGGTGGCTTCTTCCTGGTTTTGCATATTGTCAAGTCAGAAACGACCCACAGCCAATGCTCTAGTGGGTTTTCAGAGGCAATAAATCGCATAGGAAGAGATTGTCCATCTTTTTCCCTTCAGAGTTGTTGGTGGATTCAAACCGCATGCCTCTATTGGCAGTGCGATTCCTTATCACCCCAAAGGTGTGCAATTAGAATCCACCAGCGGCTCCAGGAGAGGAAGAAGGGCAGTCTTCTGAGTGATGCATTACTCTGAGTTGATTCCTGTTCGATGGTACACAAAAAAAGTCACATCTGATAAATAATGTACACGACCTTAAAACGGACAATGCAACTATATAAAAGGAATACATGATTAGGTATTATTGGTGTGACAAGAGTCCAGAATAACAGCTACATAGTAAATTGTTCTGTGGGAGGGAGTGTGTAACAATGAAAGAACTTTTTTCTAAAGAAGAAAAAAATGAACTGATGGGGAGGGGGCCAGAGAGGGAAATGTGCAGTGATGAATGAATGGAAATCCAAGTTGTTTATAAACTTACAATAAAATCTCGATTAAAAATGTTTTAAAAAAACTTGAAATGTAGCCAAAGAGACTGAGGAACTAGATTGTTATTTTAGCTACTTAACTTTGAATAGTCAACTTGTGGTTGCTGTTGTTATGTGCCATCAAGTATGACATATAGTGATCCAATGAACAACAAATCTAACTGCTTTCCTGTCAACACCACTAATATACTTGAGTTCATTGCTGCAGTCACTGTGTCAATCTGTCCCATTGAAGGTCTTATTCTCTTTTGCTGATCTTCTACCTTTCCTGGAATGATGTCTTTTTCCAAGGGATACTCCCTTCTAGTAACTTACTCAAAGTATGTGAGACAACATTTCACCATCCTTGCCGCCAGGGAACACTCTGGCTTCACTTTCTCCAAGACATTTTTCCCCCCCTTTAGCATTCCATCAGAAAATCAGTACTCTTCTCCCACACCAAAAGTCAAAGACATCCATTTTCCTTTTGACATTCTTATTCACTGTCTAGTTGTCAAATGCAAAGCAAGTGATTGGAAAGACCATGGCTTGAATCAGGCACATCTTAATTTTCAAGCAGACATCACTGTTTCTCAGCACTTTGGAGAAGCCCCTGAGAGACCACTTTCCCAAACCAGGATGTATTTTGATTTATTGACTGTTAGTGTCAAGGATGTTGATTGTAGATACAAGTAACATGATGTTGCCTATTGTCCCAGTGGTGAGGCCTTTTGTCTTCTTGATGTTAAGATGCAATACATATTAAAGACTGTAGTCTTCAATCTTCTACAGCCAGTGTTTCAAGTCCTCTTCAATTTCAGCAAGCAAGATTGTTTCATCTGCATAATGCTAGTGGATGCATTTTCCTCTGATCCCGATGCCACATTTTTCTTCATAGAGTTCAGCTCTTTGAAGTATTTATTCAGCATGTAAACTGACCAGGTATGGGAAAAGGATACAGCCCTGACACAAATTTTTCTTGATTTTAAACCATATCCTGTTCCTCTGTTCTGTTACAACAACAGTTTCTTGGTCTAGCTGTTTTGTACAAGTGTGGTTACTCAATGTTTAACTGTAGTTTGTTGTGATCCATGCCATCAAATGCCTTTGCATAGTCAATAAAACACAAATAGAGATTCTCCTGTCATTCTCTGCTTTTTGCCAAGATCCACCTGGAATCCCCAATATTTATGGTACCACAGCCTCTTTTAAAACCAGCTTCCTGTAAAAAAAAAATCAAAAAATGGGCACAGGATATGAACAGACACTTCACCAAAGAAGACATTAAGATGGCCAACACATGAAGAATGTTCAAAATCCCTATCTCTAAAAGAGATGCAAATCAAAACAACCATGAGATATCATCTTACCCCAATAAGACTAGCACAATTTAAGAGAACAGCAAGCAATAAATGCTGGTGAGGTTGTGAAGAAACTGGAACCCTTGTTCACTGTTGGTGGGAGTGTAAAATGGTGCAACCACTGTGGAAGGCTGTATGGCGCTTTCTCAAAAAGTTGCAAATAGAGATACCATTTGACCCAGCAAT
>NW_006399856.1:1775689-1792071 GCF_000299155.1 Elephantulus edwardii | reverse complement strand
AAAAAAAAAAAAACAACCAACAGCTTGAACTTCTGAAATTGGAAGATTAATGTACTATTCTAGCTGCTTTGGGATGTGTGCTATTGATGATATTGTTCCATAATTTCCACATTCCGTTGGATCATATTTCTTAGAAATGGAAACAAATAGGCAGTTGGCCAGGTAGCTCTCTTACAAGCTTCTTGGCACAGACTGGTGAGCTAAGCATGTCCAAGACTGTCTCTGTTAGTTGAATCATGTCTATTGGCATTCTATTGATTTGTGGGGCCTTACCTTCTACTAATGTCCTCAGAGCAGCTTGAACTTCTTCCTTTATTACAATTAGCTCTTGACCATGTGCAACTTCCTGAAATATTTCAGTGTCAACCAATTCTTTTTGTTACAATGACTCTATGAATTCTTTCTATTTTCTTTTGATGCTTTCTGGATTATTCAAGATGTTGCTCCTAGTACCTCTCATTGTTGCAATTCAAGGCTTGAATTCTTTTTCAGTTCTCTCAGCCTCAGAAGTGCAAGCCCCTTTTGTTCTCTAACTCTAGCTCTTTGCACGCTGTGTTATAATATTTTGTTTTGTCCTCTCGGGCTGTCCTGTGAAATCGTCTGTCCATCTCTTTCTCTTCTGCATCTCTTCCCTTTGCTTATTAAATAGCGTAGCTGTGGGAAAGCCTCTTCTCCTCCTTGGGTCTTAGTGTCCTCAGCTGTAAATTGAAAGAGCTGGATTAAATGGGATGATTCTACATACCAGCGTGGCAGAAAAGTCTGGGCTGCCTTCAGTCAACAATTCACTGGTGGGTTCTGTTTGCCTACTTGTTCTTCTCACCTGAGCTGTTACCCCTTTCACTGTGTCTCCAAGAGCATGAAGATGAGGGTGCCTTCAGCAAGTCTGAACTTGCCTCTATTTTAATCAAAACTAAAAACTTCTCAGACAAAATTTAAAAATAAGAAAAGACATAACAGCATAGCATGTATTATTCCTTGACATCTTTCAGAATCTGTCATATTCAACTCCTTATTTGACACAGAACTTGGTGATCTTAAAACATGGCCACAAATTCCTTCAAAAGAAATTGTTAAAAGATTAGCTAAATCTTATGGAGAGGTAAGGAGCCACTGAGTCAACTGCTCTCCAAAAGTCTGGAGGTTTAAATGCACCCAGAGGCATCTCACAAGAAAGGTTTGGTGATTTACTTCTGAAAAGTCCTTGCACACTCGCCGTTGTGAAGTCACACCCAATTCATCGTGTTCCTTCACTCAGTTTCCGATATTCAAATCTTAATGGGAAGAGACTCCATGTTTCTTTCAATGAGCCAGCAGCACATTTGAACAATTGAGACAGGGAACACAATTCTAATCTTACACTTGAGGTCACCATGAGGTAAGCCCGATACAATGGCAACTGGAGCTGGTATTGAAAGGTTCATCCACAAGCAGGCCTGTGACCTATTTGACCAGTAGTGTAAAGCAGAAGCAATATTAAGTAATCTCCAAGGCCACACTACAAGGGCCATACAGCAGGCTTTTTCACTTACTCTCAGAGCACTGACCCTCCATGAAAGACATCTGCCAATGAAGAGACTGCAATGACAAATAGGCCAAAAGTAGAGGCCATGATTCCAGGCACCAGACAAGTGTGAAGAAGCATCTGGGTCATGGATCCTCCAGTCCCAGTTAATCCAACTTTTCCAGCCATTCAAGTCAATTCAGCTAATGACAGCATCTCCAGTGGGACCCGAGACATCATGGAGCAAAGAGGAGCCGTTCCTGCAGTATCTTTTCTAAGTTCCTGAGTCTAAAAAATCTTGACAGCATTGTTGTTTTGCGTCACGATGGTTTGAGGAGTTTTGCTGAGCAACGAATACTTAAACATGATGTAAGAAAAGCAAGCCGCGAGATGGGTGCTTATGGGAAGCCAAACTTTATACCAAATATTATATGAAAACCCTTGTTCAGGAATTGAAGGAATTACAGATATATAAATTTGGATTTCTCTTGTGGCAGATCATAGAAAATGAGCTGTTTGTTCCCTGCAAGACAGGAGACAGCAAGGGGCCCCCTACAGAGAGAGTGTTACTTCCTGAGCTAGAGTTCACCCTGAGGCATCAAGGTTAATAGTTAAGGGTAAACCAAATTCTTACATTTGTGTACCCCCTCCTTCCTGAGTCAAGCAGAAGGTTTTCTATAGAAAGAGCTTGGCTTCATTTGCATTGAATTCTCTTTGTGATTTACTTCCTGATAATTTTCAGTAAAGACACAGAGAAGCTTGGCTTGGGGTCTTCAGTCGAGAACTGCTGGCCCCCTGTTTTATGCTCTCTGCTCTATCACATTCCTGGCTGTTTGTCCCTTTATTAATAATTATAAAATTATTCCATTCTTTGGGACCCTCGGTCTGCAACAGGTGCTCCTGTAGGGGAGAGTCTCTGTCGCGATAGCTGAGAGCTGAGGTCTTAGGTTTGAAATCACAGCCTAGTTCTGCTGCTCGCTCACTCCTTAGGGCTGGACAGGCTGCCAATCTCTTCTTCAAAATGCACTTCCTGTCTTGATAATTAAATGGGACAATGCTTGTAAAGCCCTTAGCAAAGTGCCTGACATGCTTCCATGAATGGGCCCCACCAAGAGGCAATGACTTTATATGTGGTCGGTTTTACAGTCCTCAGTGCATGGCCATGAACAGAGAGTACTTATAAAAAAAAATTCTGAGGGGAGCTCTGGTGGTCTAGTGTTAAGAAGCTGTGCTGCAATTCCGAAGGCATGTAGTTCAAATCCACCAGATCCTCTGCTGGGGAAGGAAGGGCAATTTCCTTCAGTACCAGTCGGATCTGATATGATGGTACACATACACACAAATAAAATTTTAAAAAAATTTAAAAAAATTCTGAAGAGAGAACTACTAAGTATATGTCTTTGGGGAGTCATTATTTACATTTACAAGGTTCGAAAAGTAGTATAGCCAGTAGTTCTATTCAAGAATTAACCACACTGTGTATTGACCTGCCTTCACTGGGAGTTTAGACAACTCACCTGTTTAAAAGATAGTAATGATATGGTAACCAATAAGAGAAGAATTCCAAATCTAGAATATATCCAGCTGGTGCCATTTTCTGGCATCTTTGCTGACCCCTGCATCTTATCTAATTTCACATTAGACCATAGGGTCCAGAAGCGATCAGCTGAGCAGATCCACTTCCTCTAAATTCAGTTCTGAAATGAAACTTCTACTAGGCATTCATTCACTCACTCATTGTTGTCAAACCAGAATCGCATAGTGGTCTCTCTAGGATGTTTGCCCTGGGCTAATAGACATGTACACTAGGCTTCTTTGAAGGGCTCTAGTGGGTCAGGAAGTGTGAGGATGGTCCAGGATAAGACAGAGTTCAGATCTGTGGCACATAAGGTGACTATTCGGTCATACTCAACTCAACAGCACCTAACAACAACAACAATAGGCCATATTATATTAGATAGAGAAAAGATTGACACTGTCAATGACTTCATCTTACTTGGATCCACAATCAATATACTTGGTACCAGAAGCCAGGAGATCAAGAGACATATTGCATTTGGAAAATTTATAGTCAAGGACTTCTCCAAATTATTGAGGAGCAATGATGTCAGTTTGAGAACTAAGGTGTGGCTGATTCAGGCCATAGTCTTTTCAGTCACTTGCTATGCATGATGTTGGGTGCTTGACAGTGCATGAAAGAAGAAGAATTGGTGCCTCTGAGTTGTTCTATTAAAGAAGAGTACTGAATATCCCATGGATTACCAAGAAAACAGACAGATACGTCTTGGAGAAATGAGACATATGCAGCCAGAGTTCTCCTTGGAAACAAAGATGATGAAGCTTCATCTCACACACTTTTGGCATGTTGCTAAGAGAGGCTATTCCTTGGAGAGGAAGAGTATGCTTAGAAAGGTAGAGGGGTGGAAAAAGAGAGGAAGACCCTTAACCAGGTCAATTCATATAGTGACAGCAACAATGGGCTCAGGTGTGTCAGAGATTGTGATGACGGCACAGGATAGGAGAGGGTTCAGATCTGTGGTTAAGGGGACCTAGGAGTTATATTTTACTCAATGGCTCCTAAAAACAACAGAGAGAGCGAGGGACAGAGTATGCTGCACTGCTAACCCAAAGGCTTGTGGTTCAAATACACAGAAGAACGATGGACACTCTCCTCCCTTATGATTTACTTACTCTGAAAATTATTTGAGAGTAAATTATGATTTGATTCTAACTTGAATACACACAATAACTACAACAACAAGATATATATTTGTTTGTGTTGTCTTTTACCATCGGGTCAGAACCTACCCATAGCTGACCCTCCAGTGGATTTTCAGAGGCAGTTAATCATACAGGAGGAGATTACCCATCCTTCCTAATGGAGTGGCTGGTGGCCTCAAACTTCTTGCCTTTGAGATTGCAGCACAGCTCCTTGCCATTAGGCCAGCAGAGATTTTATATATATCCAACTCTAATGATCTATCTCTACCTCATATTATCAATGTCTTAGAATTACAGCACTTCCTTCTACACCTTGCTCTTTAGTTACTATGTTTCTTACCACATTTAAGGCAGGCAACTGTCATGAATGGCAGATAAAGAGGGAAAGAAAATGAGCAAGAGGTGTTTTCCAGAACTAAGCACCATAAGTACAGAGAAAGAGGTTGTATCACCTGCAACACTTCCATCTTAAAGTTCTCCTGTCTTCTGAAGGCTGAAATCAGCAGCCTCCATTAACAAAGAACAAAAGGTGATGGGAAGAGGAAAGGAACTCAGTATTTGACATTTCTTCTTCTTAGTGATCCAGAAAACGCAGGAAAGATAGAGTTTTCTGGTTTTCATTGCAGATGGTTCTCAAGTACCTGGCACAAGCTGGCAGCCCTGTTCCTCCTCTTAGTTCCCTGTCACCAGGAACCCCGCAACTGGGAGGCAAACAGAGCGTCTGGGTGGGGCAGCAGCAGGGAGGAGTGACGCGTAGGGAGGGAGGTGGTCCTCTCTCTTTACAGGAGCTGGGCCAGTGAAGATGAGGGATGAGAGCACTGGGATCAGGAATGTGGGTGGGAAGGAAGATCGGTCTTATCATTTTGCCATTCTGATCTCTTGCCTTGACCCTTCTTCTCGTGAAGATTTCTCACATGCACACAATTTGAGGATTAGAAAAAAGAGAAAAAGAAGAAGACAGAGGAAAATCAAGACAGATCAATCTGACTTCATTTTCCTGAATTTTGACCCTCTTTCCCTTTTATTTTTCTACTTCATGGGAAATCTTGAACAATGGAAAGAGTACAGACTCTGGATCCACTCACACTGAGGTCTGACTAGAGGTGCTTGAGCTTCTCATTTCACATCATGTCTCATCATCTTCTTGTTTCTCACCTCTGAGCCTCACTTTCTCCATCCGGAAGATAAGGGCCTCGGTGCCTACTTCAGAGAGTTGTGGTGAGGATTAGTTAGACAAGAAGACATGAGTGAAGTCCCTTAGCTACATGCTGTGCTAGACCAGGGCAGAGGCTCTCCTCATGTTGGCTACCTCCTCCCGTCTTTCCACTGTTTCCCATCCACCTTCAAGGAGAGGGCATTTTCTCAGTTGATAAACCAGGAAGTGCCCCACACACAACACAAACAAACAAGCTCACCTGGCAGGTTGCCAGATTGTGATAATGTCTGTTCAAGGCAGGTAATCATTATGAGGTCAGACTCAGGAACTTGCGTTTTGGTTGTCCCTGCCCTTGAAGAACCCTTAACTCTTCCATGAATGTGAAAGTCATGGACCCTAGACATCCAAGAATAGGCTCTCGGGGAGCTCTGGTGGCCTAGTGGTAAGATGCTGCAACTGCAGTCCCAGAGGCGCACGGTTCGAATCCACCAGATGCTCTCCCGGGGAAGGAGGGACAATCTCCTCCTCTACCAGTCAGATCTGATTTGACAGTACACGCACACACAAAAAAAATAACAAAATAATTAAAAAATAAGAAGAGGCTCTCAATGATCTCCTCAACAAATACACTAAACAGCATAAACTTCATAAACTGCAAACTAAAGTCAAGCAAATAAGCACTTACTATTCTCAACTCAGGATGCTGATCTATAACTTAGTACATTGAATGTTTTGTTCACAATTATTAGAGTAAAACAGACAGAACTGGTGTTGGCATATAGGAGTTTGTCTTCAACAATAGCAAGAGTGTCTCCATAAAACTCTTTTCTGTCCCCAGAGTGAGTCCTGGGCTGTATTCCTACTGTCTCCTCCCTCAGGTCATCTTGCGTGTGTGAATCCAGGAGAAAATGGGCTGTAGAGAGTCATCCCCCAAAACTACATACAGCGGGTGAGTCATATGCCCCAAGGCAGAAGCTCTCCAGGGATGCAATTTTTATCCACCCAACAACAACTTCCCTCCAGCCTGGATATTAGACAACGACATGCATCTGGAATGCTCAAGTGCCTATAAAAGGATTATTACTAAGTCAGAGTGGATGATGATAATTAATTACCCTCCATTAAAGAGTAAGTCCCTAGAGCAAAAGCATCAAAGGCAACGTTTTCCTGAGTCGGCAATTCCTTTGGCTCTGGAACAAGATGACTCCTTCGCATGGATCCTGAGTATGTACTTTTCTTTCTCATTCTAAGCTAGGGAACATGCATTTTCATTTAGCAGTTTCTTCTAATTCCCCCTGGTCTCTCTGTCCATGATCAGTTATCATCATTATTAAAACTTCACACTGAGGCCATAGACATATTTTATAGCATCTTTTGATGAATCAACTAATGGTTACTCTCCTACAGTTTAAATCAACGGAAATTCACTTACTATGGAGAACAAAATCTTCCTGCTGGTCTAAGCAGAAAAGTCACGGAAACTAGACAGCCAAGGATAGGCTATCAATTATCTCCTTAACAGACACACAAAACAGGGAAGCAGTAGGTGGAGCTGGAAGGTGTGCTATGCTGTAGCTCCAGAAATCAGGGTGCTCGGCCACGTTGCTTTCAAATCCTGTCCTGTGCCAGAGACTCTTGTTGCTCTTAAGCACCATCAAATGGGCTCTGACTCATTGCTCAGTCCTGTGCCCTTCCTGCAATGTTGCTTTGTATGAAGCCTTTGTTGTGGCCACTGTCATTATTTCTCATTGAAAGTTTCCCTTTTTTTTCCCCCCTGACCTTCTACAAAACAAGATGTCCTCCTTCAGGGACTATCATTCCTGATACACTGTCCAAAGTACATGAAGCAGACCCTTGCCATTCACGCTTCTAAGGAGCATTCTGGATATACTTCCTCAAAGATAGATTTTTTTACTCCCCTGGCAGTCTGAGATATACTTAATATTCATCACCAGCACCATAACTGAAAAGCGTCAATCCTTCTTCAGTCTTTTTTATTCAATGATCAGCTTTCACATATGAAATACGTTGTAAAAACCATGGCTTTAGTCTCATAAACCATATAGATAATGAAAGATTATTTCTCTCTCTTAATAACATATAATTATATGAATTATATAATAATATATAGGATTTAGAAGAGGCTGTGGCACCAGGGATATCATTGCTGATGTCAGATGGATCCTGGCTGAAAGTAAAGAATACCAGAAGAATATCTATTTATTGATTCTGAAAAGGCATTTGACTATGTGGATCATAACAAGCTATGGCTAACATTGAGAATTAGGGAAATCCCAGGATACTTACTTGTGCTCATGTGAAACCTACACCTAGACCAAGAGGTTGTTGTACAAACAGAGCAAAGGAACACTACATGGTTTAAAGGTCAGGAGGGAGTGTGTCAGGGTGGTATTCTCTCTCCATACCTGTTTAATCTGTATGCTTAGGAAACTATTCAAGAAGTTGGACTGCAGCATCGAAATTGGAGGAGGATTCATCAATAACCTATGTTATGCAGATGACACAATCCTGGTTGCTGAAAGTGAGGAGGATTTGAATCACTGGCAACAGAATACAGTATTCAATATGAATTGCATCTTAGTGTCAAGAAAACAAAAATTCTTACCACTGAACTAATAGGCAATATCATGATAGATGAAGAAAAGATAGAAACTATCAAAAAAAACATTATCTTACTTGAAACCACAGTCAACACACTTAGTACCAGCAGTCAGGAAATCAGGAGTTGTATTTCGCTGGGGAAGTCTGCAGTTAGAGACCTCTCCAAATGTATTGTTAGGTGCAGTCAATTTGAGTAAGACCCATCACGACCCTATAGACAAAAGATCTGAACCCTGTCATCAAATGTAATCTCCAAATTATTAAAGAATAACGATGTCAGTTTGAGGGCTAAGGTGTTTCTCATTCAGGCCAAGGTCTTTCCAATCACTTGTTATGCATCTGAAATCTGGACAATAAATGAGGATGACAAAAGAAGAATTGATACCTTTGAGTTGTGATGTTACAGAAGAGTACTGAATAGCCCATGCACTGAACAAACAAATATGTCTTGGAGGAAGTGAAGCCAGAGTGCTCTTTGGAGACAAAAATGATGAAACTTCACCTGACATATTTTGAACATGTTGCTAGGAGGGGCTATTCCTTGGAGAAGGACATGATGCGCTGAAAGGCAGAGGGTCAGAGAAGGAACGAAACATCCTCAACCAGGTGAATTGGCTCAGTGTCTGCTACAATGGGTTCCAGCGTGTCAGGAAGTGTGAGAATGGTACAGGATAGGATACAGGTCAGATCTGTTGTTCATAGGTTTGCTATGGGTCACACTCAACTCGACAGCACCTAACAACAATAACATGTTAATGATTTGGAGAACCCATCTTCCCTTTTCCTATATACATGAATCAGAAAAGTGACAAAGGCCTCTCTGCTCATTGAACAAATCTGACTACAAAGATACCATCATTAGACTCTTAACAAGATTTAACTGGAAAGAATCTTACAACAGTATCATGTATAATGAAAAGAATACCAGTTATGAAATCAGGTATCTAAAAGGGCTTTGCACGCCTTGGTTTCGTGTCCTAGAGACTCTTTTGGAGTCAGTATTCTTATCTGGAAGTACAAGCAGCAAAGAATTCTTCCTTAATGATAAGATTCTTGAGCAGTCGGGAGGAGAATACTGATATGTGTCAGCACCAGGCTCGGTGCCTGGGCATGGTGCCTCCCATAAGGTTATATCATCATTATCTTGCCAGGATGGGAGTAGAACTAGGAAACAGGCCAAATACCATTTTATCTCAGCATTAGCTGAGTGTCTGGACTTTGTAGGCACCCAACAAATATTTCTTGAATGAATCAATGCAATCAGATCAACACTTGTGAAGTCAAAATGCTGGCAGTTTGCATTCATTATTTATCCCCTCTTTTCTTAGTTTTCTCCCAAACCCCATGTCAGTCCTGTTTTATAACAGTGGTGTTATGCAGTATTTGTCCTCTTGTGACTGGGAGATTGCGCTCAGCATAATAAACTTTCATTGAAATCACAATTAAAATTTTTTAAAAATGTATTTAAAAGAAATACTGGCAGGTTGGAATTAGTAGAGAGGTTCTGTCAGAAAAGTAATACTTTTCAGTTGTCAAGTCACAGAGATAAAAAAAAAAAGATCCACAGATGTCTTTTTTTGTCCCCCTCATCTGTTTTAGTGTAGTGTACATTATTTATCCCCTCATTTCTTCATTTCCCTCCAACCCCAATATCAGTCTTGTTTTATAACAGTAACATTATGCATTATTTGTCCTTTTTTGACAGAGATATTTCACTCAACATAATGTTCTCCAGGGTCACCCATTTTGAATAATGTTACATGAGTTCCTTGTTTTTCAATGCAGCATAGTATTCCATTGTGTGAATATACCACAGCTTCTCTATCCTTTCATTTGTTGATGGGCACTTGGTTTGTTTCCAACTCTTTGCTATTGTGAACAAAGCTGCAATAAACATGGATGTGCATATATCTGCTTGGGTGGCAGTTCGGATTTCTTCAGGATATATTCCCAGTAGCAGAATTGCTGGGTCAAATGATGTTTCTATTTCCAACTTTTTGAGAAAGCACCATACTGCCTTCCATAGTGGTTACACCATTTTACACACCCACCAACAGTGGATAGGGTTCCAGTTTCTCCACAACCTCCCCAGTATTTGATATTTGCTGCTCTGTTGAGTTTTGCTATTGTTACTGGGGTAAGATGATATCTCCTAGTTATTTCTATTTCTATCTCTCTCAGAGCTAGGGATTTTGAACATTTCTTCATGTGTTTGTTTGCCATCTGAATGTCTTCTTTTGTGAAGTATCTGTTCATATTCTGTCTTTTTGAGATTAGCATATACTCCATACTGTAGAGACTGCAGGGACAGAAAAGCTCTCATGATTCTGAGAAGAATGTATACGATGGATGTTTCTTTTGGCAAGTGACCCATTCAACATCATCATCATCATCATCATCATCTCAGGACAAGTAGTGCAACTGGTTGATATGAAAGAATGTATGATCTTAGTACAACAAAAATTTCCTTCTTCCTTATTCAAAGTCTAAAGTGGTTAGATGAGGGTTCAGAAGTTCTCTTGTCTCCCTATCTAAATAAATGCCTTTCAAAGATTTTTACAGCAGGGATAAGCGAGATGCATGTGGCATATTAGTTCTTGGACTAAAACATTTCATTCACAGCCATTGCCCAGATCTGATGATGGGACTCCAGTCTAATAAAAAAGGGGCCATGGTGAGCTCTGGTGGCCTAGTGGCAAGAAGCTGCAACTGCAATCTCAGAGATGCCAGGTTCGAATCCACCAGATGCTCTGCTGGAGAAGGAGGAACAATCTCCTCCTGTACCAGTCAGATCTGATTTGACAGTACACACAAAAAATAATGAAATTTTTAAATAAAAAAGGGGCCATGTGAATGTTAACCAGCTGCTGTTATGTCAATTCCAACTCTTAGAAATCCTATGTAGAGTAAAACCCTATATGTTCCATAAGGTTTTCATCAGCTGCTTTTTTTCAGACATAAATCTGAAAACATTTTTTTTTCTTCCAAAGTACCTCTGAATGGGCCCCTCTCTTTAAGTTAGCAGTCAAGCATGTTAACCATTTACACTACCCAGGCACTTCACATGTGTGTTGTCTTATTACTCAGTGCTACTACAGTGGGATCAGGAAGCTCTGGTGGCCTAGTGGCAAGAAGGTGTGTTGTAATCCTGAAGGTGCATGGTTCGAGGCCACCAGCTACTCCATGGGAGGGGGATGAACAATCTTCTCCTGTGCCATTTACTGCCTCAGAAGACCCCCCGCCCCCAGAAAGTCAGCTATGGGTGAGTTCTGACTTCATGGTACACAGCAACAGCAGCATATAGAGATGAGGAGTTTTGCTGGCCTGTTGTTGTTAAGTGCCATAGAGTACAACCCATGGAGACCTTATGAACAACAAATCAGACTCCTGTCCGATTCTGTGTCATTCTCGCACTTCCTGACAAACGACAGCCTTTAACGCAAAGATGATAAACCTTCATCTCACTTACTTTGAGTTTGTTGCTAAGAAAGGCTATTCCTTGGAGAAGGACATTATGCTTGGAAAAGTGGAGTGTCAGCGAAAGAGAGGAAGACCCTCAACCAGGTGGTGGATTGACAGAGACTGGTGGCCTAGTCGTAAGGAATTGTATACTGATGCAAAGGTACGCGGTTCTAATCCACCAGTTAATCCGCAGGAGAAAGATGAGCAATCTCCTCCCATGCCGTTTATGGCTTCTGAAAACCCACTTGAGAATCAGCTAGGAGTCAGGTGAGATGTCAAAGGCTTCCTCCCTTTTACCTCCTGTGAGAGAATGATATTACAGGTCACATGTTAGGGAACATTCCTTTATACTAAGCAGTGACGTGAACTGCTTGCCTTCTAGTATAAGGATCATTTTAGAGTTTTTGTATTTCATCAATACATTAATGTATTTGGGAAGGGTACAATTCAGTCCACGATAAAAGTTAAGTGAGAACTAAATGTTTATACTGCTGCTAACACGACTCTCCACTCCCGCTCTGGAGTCCTTCACTCTCCATGTTAATGCTGTAAGTAGCAGGGGCAAAGGAAAACCTTCAGACAATTCAGAATTAGGAGCCCAGACGTTCTGACCCTGGGCCATTTTTGAAGATCATGCATCTTTTATTCCCTTCCTCTGATGAAGAATGACTTTCAGAGCGGATTGGTGAGACTCGGCTGAGGAAGTCTTCACGATGTCTTTGAAGCTGGTTGCTTTGCCAGTAACGCAGCTCAGAGTCAAAGATCACAGAAAACCTGGCACGCGCTCAGCTCACTATCTCTAGGAGAACAGAAGTCCTCCCTCTCTGGAATGCATAGAGCTGCCAGTCACAATGCACTCTCTGCTGCCAATTTTCGGGCAGTCTGTCGGCACCAGGGTCTGCTCCCTACCGGAGGACAACATAAGAGCCCTTCATCACTGCTCAGAGACACCAGAGCCCCAAAGCCTGCAGGTGAGAGCTTAGTTCCTTTTGGCCACTCTGATGACTCTCTGAAAGAGAGAGAGAGAGAGAAATGCTAGCATGAGGTTTTCCATGAAAGAAAATGCATGCAGCTTGAAGTTCTCTCACTGTGTACTGTGGTCGCTCAGTTATCACTATGATGCTAGAAGTTACACCACCAAAATTTAAATACCAGCAGGGTCAGCCATAATGATCAGGTTTCAGTAGATTTCTTTTTCTTTTTCTTTTTTATTTTTATTATTTTTGTGTGTGTGTACCATCAAATCAGATCTGACTGGTACAGGAGGAGATTTTTCCTTCTCCAGCAGAGCATCTGGTGGATTCGAACCGCATGCTTCTAGGATTGCAGTGCAGCTTCTTGCCACTAGGCCACCAGAGCTCGCCTAGATTTTTTTTTTCAATGAAAGAAGTTAATATTTTTTTAAAAAAATCACAGAGTCCCTGGGTGGGCGTGAATCGGTGGATTTTATAGACCAGGAATAATGGTTTGGCAATCTGCTTCTGAAAGTTAACCAATGAAAACCTTTTGGGTCACATTATCCAACTCACTTGCTCTGGACACGTTATCTGGGAGGCTCAGTCATTGGAAGAAGATCCTGATTGGCACATTAGAGGGCCAGCATGGGTGAGGAACATCTTCACTGGGACAGACTGGCACAATAGCCACAAGGATGGACTCAAATATGCCAACCAACAACTGTAAGGATGACCCAGGACTTGGGAAAGCTCTGGTCTGCTGTGCATGCATTTTCCTCTCATTACCATGTTGTTGTTGTTTACCATTGAGTCAGAACTGACCCATAGCTGACCCTCCAGCAGGTTTTCAGGGACAGTAAAGAGCATGCGCGGAGATTGTCCATCTTTCTTCTGTAGAACAGCCCGTGCATTTGAACCACTTATCTTTGGCATTGTAGTGCAACTTCTTACCACTAGGCTGCCATGAAGCCACAGAAATTCCAAACTGTCTATGCACTGCTGTGGTCCAAACCTACTCCCCTTTAACTCCCAACCCACTCTTTCTACTCCTTAAATTTAACTGCCTTCCATCTCCTCAGGCGCAGAGAAAGAACATTGGCTGCAGCAAACATCGAGACTCCTGTCAAATGCTATCCAAGAAGAAGAAAAGGAGAGATCAGGCTTATTAAACTTCCCTTCGGCTGGCCGCCTGTATTCTTTTAAGTCCTCTGTAGGGTTTCTTTGACGTCCCTAGTATGTGCTGCTTTGCATGGCTGGTTTAGTGGATAGGGAAAGGAGGTAAGAAAAGCTTTGCACTGGGTAAAGAAAAATCCCTTTGTTAATTAAGGAGCCACCGACAAGGCCATGGCCTATGTTGGGCAGCCTACACAGAAGGTTTTGGTTCTTCTGAAACTGAAAACAGGGAGGTAGAGAAACTCCCCCATCACACTGCATAACTTTGTTCTAAGATTGCTAAATTATTCCCTGCTACTACATCAGCTGTGAGAGGCCTGTGAAACATGTCGTGGTTAAAATAAAACTCAAGCCCCAAGCAAATAATAAGAAAAAAGGGATGTGTTAGGTTATCGAAAACTGTTAATCTCCCTATCGTCTCTCTGAAAAAGAGCTTAAGTCATTAATTTTCCTATCCAGCTTTTTTATATTCTCATGTCCTGAGGATGAAGTACTCTGGGAACACTAAGGCCATACTATTAAATGTCAAATGTTCCTCAACGATGCTGGCTATCTTATTCAGTGGCCTGGGAGCTGAAGAAAGGGTGCTTTCAATTCCTGTCACGTTTTAAGAAGGTCATCAGCAAAGAATCAAAGAGAGCGTGCTTAGGGTGGCAAGGCCTGCGATCTACTCATTCATTTCACAAATATTTATTGAGCCTTTTACATGTCAGATACTGTTCTATAAGCTGGGGATACAGGCAAATCCTTGCCCTCTGGGTAACTCTAAACATCCCAGGCCTCTTCTCACGCGTAGTTTCAATAGCCTCCCAAGTTGTACCTTGGTCTATAATCCCTCCCAACTGCTTGTTCTCTGGCTCCTTCAAGTCCTCTCCAGTTGTAAGACTGTTATTTCTTTCCAAGAGATGCAAAAATTATCCTGCCCGCCACTTTTACATTTTTACTTTTTTTCCATTTTCTTCAAGTGGGTTTTCATCTTGCTTCTTATTTTGGCTTGACCATTTTAAAGGCTCTCAGAAAAATCTTGTGACTGACAAGATTTTTAAAAAGATAATTATAATGATTATAATTATGACAGTGCCTAGGACAGAGCAGAGGCTCAATAAATCATTCTGGGGGAAATAAATATTGTAAGTTACAATGACAAGAATATAATTGTAAATTATTTTTGTTGCTATGTTGTTGTTGTTATTATCCTTTCTGTGGTTACGTCAAATACAAAATTATTTCTCTTTTTGGGGAGGAGTTGTTTGAGGGCAAATGTAAATAATAGCAAAGACCTGCCTTTGACTCATGATTCTCCTGCTCTTTTTCAAAAATAATGGCTGTCTCCACATAAGTTTTGCCTTTGAAAATCATGGTCCTGAAAGTGCTTTGGCGCCAAAAAGAGGTCGCTTCCTATCTGGTGGCTTGCCTCCAACTTAGGAATATTTTATTAAAACCTGCATCCGGTAGACCTTCCAAAATGTTCAGCAAAAATTCTTCCACTAAAGGTAAGGAAATGAGTAACAGCCTTTCAAGTCTCAGAGGGGTTATTACATGCAGAGAGAAGGCCAGCTGTTCTCCATCTTTTCTGAAATTATAACAAGACGAAAAACTGGTGAAATCACAGCAGGAAGGATGGAAGCTGGACAGGTAGAGGGGCACGCGTACTCACAAAGACTGAGAGGTAGTGCAAGCAAGGATGTGGAACAATTTCTTACTTGGAGAATTTAAAGTTGAGCATAGACACGCACAGGTCTGAACTGACTTATTAGTGACCATTGTGAGTACAACACAAATACTAGAACATGACTCAACTATCCCAAACTGAACTGTAGGTATTTGAGGATTTACAAAATAAGAATTACTTTGTATAGGAAAACCAAACTGTGTCTAAAATTATAATAAATCATCCATCATTTCTACAAAAGAAGTCAAGGATGGATAGCTGTTGAAACTCATCCATTATAGCAATTTTAAAAAAGTATAATTTCTTTTATTAATTGCCCAAAGGCACACAGGTGAAGCCCTCCAGCTGTTGCTTGGGAGAAAAGAAAGATGGGCAATTGTCTTCCACGTGCTTTACAGTCACTAAAAACCCACTAGAGAGGCAGCTGTGATGTTCTAACTTGAAAGCAATGAGAGAGGGAGTTGGTTCAAATGGTGACTATATTCAAGCACTTATCAAGAGCTTGATGGCTTGAGTTCACCCCAAAAATCAGTTTGTGGAGCAGAGTTCTTCTCTGATACATATGGAGTCACCATAAGTCAGATTCAACTTAACAGAAACTGATGCTGTTATAAGTCAAAGACAAACTAAATCTCTAACTGGCAAGACTACGACCTGCTAAAATGGGATTTTTTCCAAAGTAATATATAGTTATGGTAAGAGGCTGCAGTGCAAACTCGAAGGCATGAAGTTCAAATGCACTAGTTGCTCTGTGGGAGAAGGATGGGCAATCCCCTCCCATATGGTTAACTGACTCTGAAAACGTGCCAGAGGGTAAGCTATGCATCAGTTTCAACTCAACAGTACATGCAACAGCAACACTGATCATTAATGGACGAATAGTTTAATGACCTAAATGTGCACTGCTCCTTAAAAATAATTGTTTATTAATAACCCTTTAAGTCAAAGTTATAGCAATGGTAGATACACCAATTGTTGTTATTATGTGCCGTCGAGTCGCCTGCAACTCGTAGCAACACTATGTACAACAGCCCTAAACTCTGCTCTATCCTGTGCCAACCTCACCATCTCCAACACACCTACCCCCATTACTCCAGTCACTGAATCAATCCATCTCAT
>NW_006399856.1:1772456-1774649 GCF_000299155.1 Elephantulus edwardii | reverse complement strand
TCTCTGTTGATGTGCTGTTCCAGTCATTTTTGGATAATCTTCAGTAGAATCTTGCTTGCATGTGATATTAATGATATTGTTCGATAATATCCACACCCTGTGGGATCACTTTTCTTTGGAATGGGAACAAATATAGATCTCCTCCAGTCAGTAGGCCAGGTGGTTGTTCTATAAATGTGGAAAACTGTGTCTTGATTTTAGGGTTAAGCACCTCATATTGACTCACAGTATTGAAAAGGTACTTCACTTTTCTGCACCAACATTTTTTTTTGTTCTGGACAGATCCCAATTATTCTGCCTCAAGTCTCTGTTTCTTCCCCATCATTGTGAAATCGAGATGTTGCTATTTTTCCCTCAAAATGCTGTTTTTTTGTGTTGTGATTGTTTCTGTTAGGTGGTGCTTAGGCAGTTCAAATTCATAGACTTTAGGTGCAACAGAACAGAACACTGTCCTGTCCCATCCTCGAGTCATTGCAATGCTCGAGTCACTGCATCAGTTCATCTCATCAAAGCTCTTTTTCTTCTGACTGATGATCTCCTTTTCCAAGCATGATGCCTTTCTCCAAGGACTCACCCTTTCCAGAAATTTTGCTAAAGTTCATGAAATGGATTCTCATTATCCTTGCTTGTAAGGAACATTTTCTGGCTGTTATTTTTTCTGACACAGATAAGTTTGTTCTTCTGGTAGTCCATATCCAGTATTCTTCACCAACACCATGCTTCAAACACATCAATTCTTCACTGTTACAAGTATTAAACAGGACAATGTGATAGACTTGGTATGTTGTTGTTGTTGTTGTTGTTGTTGTTGTTGTTAAGTGCCGTCGAGTCGTAGACAACTCATAGCGATCCTTTGAACTAAAGTCTTCAACACTTGTGTGACTTTCATCCTTTCTCCAGGTTGATAGGGTTTCTGGAGGCAAGCTATTAGGGAAGTGGATACCACTCCTGCTTCCAAGCTTGTTTTAATCGAGAAACACCACCAAACGCTGTCCACCATGGGTAACAACGCATTTGACACATCATTGTCACAGTGTTCATTCAGCTTCACAGCAACTACAAGTTACCGCTCTACGGGAACACACCAGGGCTATATCACCTAGAAGGCTTGGTGTAACTTTTAATATTTTAATATTCTTTTCCCAAGGATAAAGTCAGAAAAAGGTAACATTTTCTTCCTCCTCAACTTCAAGTAGGTTCCCAGGTTCTTCGTACTTTTTTATGTGGTTGTTTATACAAAAGACGAAAGAAGCTGAATTCCAGGAGTTTCATTTTATGGCCCAACAAAGCCTAGCCAACCAAATTGTGCTAGATTCCACCAAGAGTAAAGGTTTCTTGGCAGAATTGTTTGTAAGTGTTCTAGCAAAGCTCAGAGGGGATAGGTATACTCCAAGGAAATGTGTTCTTCAAGAGGTCTCCATCATCTCATGGTAGCAAAAATAATCACGAACAACTTAAAACACAAAATAACTTAAAATAACCCAATGGTGGAATTACAACTAGCCTTAATCAGTGCAGCTCATTGTCCATGACCAAAAAGTTCTCCCTTTGTGTGTGTGTATATGAGGAAATTGTGTCTTCCCTAACCTCTCCAAGCTTCATCTCACATATTTTGGGCACATGGCCAAGAGGGATGGGTCCTTGGAGAAGGACATCATGCTTGGAAGGGTGAAGGGACAGCACAGGAGAGGAAGACCTCAATGAGATGGATTTATGCAGTAACTGAGGTAATGAGAGTTGGTGGGTCAGCATCAGTGAGACTGGCTCAGACAGGTCAGGGTTCAGAAGTGTTGTACATAGGGTCGCTATGAGTCCCAGGCAACTTGATGGCACATAATAAGAACCCTGATACCTGTAAATACGATCCTGCTTGGAAATAGGTGTTTCTTTTTGTTATGTTAGTGAAATAATATCCGAGCAGGGTGGATCTCAAACCTATTTAGAGTTTTATCTCATAAAAAAGGAGGGGGAAATCTCAGACAGGAAAAAGATCATGTGAGAAACCAAAAGGTCTACATATCAAAGAATGTCTTAAAGCTGTTGTACTGGCTTGCCCATCTAGCCTTCAAAATGATAAGAAAATAGATTCCTGTTCTTTAAAGTTATTCAGGAGTAGGAATTTTTGTTACAGCAGCACTAGGAAGAGTGTGTGTGTGTGTGTGTGTGTGTGTGTGTGTGTGTGTGTGTGTAGTG
>NW_006399856.1:1770897-1772085 GCF_000299155.1 Elephantulus edwardii | reverse complement strand
GGTGGGAGGAGGTTTGAATTCATCAGGCATTCTGAGGGAGAAAGATGGGAAGATAAGTTGTTTCCAGTTCAATGAAAGAGTGTGTGTGTGTGTGTGTGTGTGTGTGTGTGTGTGTGTGTGTGTATTTGTATATATATTGAGTCATGTTCAGATATCTTATGGGAATTGCTGTTGTTAAGTGCCATCAAGTCACTTGTGACTCATAGCGATCCTATGCACAACAGCTCTGAACCCTGCTCTATCCTGTGCCAGCCTCACTGTCTCCAACACATTCCCCTCCATTACCCCAGTCACTGAGTTAATTCATCTCATCCAGGGTCTTCTTCTCTTGCACTCTCCCTCTATCCTTGCAAACACGATGTCTCTCTTCAAAGACTTATCCTTGCAACACACCCAAAGTATGTTAGATAGGGCTTCAGTACCCTTGTCTCCAAGGAACAGCCTGGTTTCACCCTCTCCAGGACAAGCCTGTTTGTTCTCTACGTACGGAAATTACTTACCTTCAAATTTTGAAAAAAAAAATATGTAAGATAAATAAATCTAAAGACATGTCATTATGTTTCCTGTATCCTAATCACTTATGTACCTTACTTTGAAGATATCAGTCTTGATGAACCTGTTATGTTTGAGCTCAGAGAGAAACTTAGTTCTGAGATTTGCTATGAGAACTAAGAATGAGGATGAAGGAAATGAGTCCCTTGAATTAAATGTACAGTTACATGAATATGAACGGATGCAAAACATATTAAAGCCTCAAAGGTGGAACTTTTCTAACTTCTCTATAAAGCAATTATATGATCGGAATATAAGGCTTTCCTTTCCCAAGTGCTCCTTGGAATAGATTGTGAAAACTGTCTCACATACTCTGAGCACATCAGGCGTGACAGTCCCTAAAGAATGGCACTATGATTCTTTGGGCTGGCAGTGCAACTCCGCACCCAGTAGGACAGCAGAGCTCCCTGGGAAAGTAAAACACCACCAGAAAAGAGGAAGATTCTCAATGAGATGAACTGACACCGTGTCTTCAACAATGGACTTAAACACAGCTGAGACAGTGCAGGACGGAGTAGGATTTCACTCGGTTGTGAGTTGTTGTTGTTATGTGCTATCGAGTCGCTTGCAACTCATAGCGACACTGTGTACAACAGCCCTAAACTCTGCTCTGTCCTGTGCCAAACGCACTGTCTC
>NW_006399856.1:1769361-1770493 GCF_000299155.1 Elephantulus edwardii | reverse complement strand
GATTTCCTGACTGCTGGTGCCAAGAGTGTTGACTGTGGAGTCAAGCAAACTAAAGTTGTGTACAATCTCAATCTCTTCACTATCCATTCTGATGCTGCCAACTGGTCCAGTGGTGAGAATCTTTGCCTTCTTGACATTGAGCCTCAATCCATATTGGAGGTTGCAGTCCTTGACCCTGAAGCAGGTGCTTCAGGTCCTCTTCAGTTTCAGCAAGCAGGTTTGTGTCATCTGCATAACGCAGTTCTGAGTAAGGTCACTTTAAGTCAGAAACAACAACAATGGTGGCTGTCTAGAGAAGCTAGTTTCTCTGGAAATGGTTTTTTAATTAATACGTTAATCTTTAGGAATATCTGTGCATGATATGTGCTACTTCCCTGCTTTATTAACCCAAAATTTTGAGAAATTTTAGTGAGTCTAGGTACCTAAGTGCAAGTGTATATTACTTTAGGGCACTCGCAATGGCATCATTGTTCCTTTAATGAGTCATTCTTCAGCTCAAACGATCCATCTGGGTGTGTCAAGGCAAAATGAATGTAAATACATACGTCACACATAATTTGACATTTATGAGGTCAGTAAAAAGAATCTGGACCTTTCTTACAATATAAGGGACTGGATATGGAATGGCTAAAGAATATCAACTATGTAAGTAAATGATTCTGAAATGCTGCTCCACTATATCCAGCTCTGTGATTCACTCAACATTAGAATGAAGGAGAGCTCCAGAGGCTAAATGCAGGGGACAGCTCAAGCACTAAGAGAGGCCTTACTTCTTTCCTAAGGAAGTCCAAATGCTTGCATTTGTTGGGGTGGGAGGAAACAACTGATGAAGAGAAGTTAAATACACTTGAAATATGTAACTTGGAAGCAGGAGTGGCATCCACTTCCAAAATGTCTTGCCTCCGGAAAATCTATGAACAGTGCTCAAGTCTTTCATTCATAGGTTTGCTATGAGTCATCTATGACTCAAGGGCACCTAACAGCAGTAACAATGACAACAGAGTGAGAGCTACATTGGCCTACCAACAATTTATGCTTCATACAAGTTCTGCTACCAAACCCAAGGTGGGGGCGGGTGATTTTAATCTGCAGCCCTCAGACCTTGTTTAAATTGGTTGGGGTTTTTTTTTTT
>NW_006399856.1:1760265-1768841 GCF_000299155.1 Elephantulus edwardii | reverse complement strand
AACCTTATTGTTTCTGACCCTCCTACACCAATTACCCAGTCACTGAGTCAATCCATTTCATCAGTTCCTCTTTTGTGTTGTATCTCCACACTCCCAATCATGACATCCCTCTCCAAAGACCAGTCCCACCTTGCAACATGACCATAATAACGTCAGATGGAGAATCCAAATCTTTGCCTTCAAAGAGTAGCCTGGTCTCACCCTCTCTAGGATGAACCTGTTTGTTCTCCTAGCAGTCCATTGTATAGTCAATACTCTTGTCCAGCACCACAGCTCAAAGGCATCAATTCTCCTTCTATCATTCCTAGTCATTGTCAAGCTTTCTGATGCATAGCAAGTGATTGTGAAGACGATGGCCTAGATTAGATGCACCTTAGTTTCCAGACTGACATCATTGCTCCTCATTACTCTGGAGAGGTCACTGGCAGCAGACTTTTCCAATGCAATTTATCTTTTTATTTTGTGGTTGCTGGTACCAAGAATGTTGATTGTGGAGCCAAGCAAACTGAAGTTTTTAACAATCTCAAGATAGATAGATAGAGATAGAGAGAGAGAGAGAGATTTTATATATGACCCAATTCATGGTCTTCCTAATTACTTGCTATGCATCAGAGAGCTGGACAATGACTAAGGATACCTTTGGGTTGTGGTGCTGGAGAAGAGTCTTAAACATGCCATGAACCACCAAGAAAACAATTAAGTCTATCTTGGAGAAGGTGAAACCAAGTTTCTCCTTGGAGCCTAGGATTTTGAAGCTCTGTCTCACATACTTTGGATACATGGCCAGGAGGGACCAGTCCTTGGAGAAGGATATCATGTTTGGAAGGGTGGAGGGACAGCATGGAAAGCTGACCCTGGGTAACATGGATTGATACAGTAACTGGGATAATGGCATTAGGAGTATCGGAGGCAGACTGGCTCAGGACAGGGCAGGCTTCAAAGCTGTTGTACATAGGGTCACTATGAGTCAAAGGTGACTCGACAGCACATAACAACAGCAACATATATAAAGGTGTTTGAAGTATATATTCACCATACATATATATCTACATTATTTTGTATCTCTTTAGAACTTGGACTACAAATTACCCACTTGTTGAGTGAATAGAATCTGAAATTGTTTAGCTGTATAGAACTGGAATGGAAATTGGAAGGGAAAATCTGGTCTGGAAAACAATGTATTCAAATTTTATAAGTCATCTGATATAATGAAAAAAAAGATAAAACAGTTAGTAATGTGCTGTGAGATAAATAGGATCATTTAGAAGCCCATATTTCACATCACAGATCAGTCCATTCCTGTTTCTTGAATGTAGAAATGGTAAAGAAATCCAATGAGATCCAATCACTCTAAATATACTGTTCAATTCAGACAGGATAATGAAAGAATAAACAACAACAACTAAACAAACAAAAAACTCAATTAAAAAAAACTCAATGGGGAGAGGGAGGACATGGAGGAAAATGTGCAACAATGAATGAATGGAAATCCAAATTCTCTATAAACTTTCATTAAAATCTAAAAAAAAAGAAACCTGATATTTTAAATTTTAAACTTAAAAAAAAATACTCCAAACACCTCAACCAACAGTTAGATCCTTACAAGTTGGTAAAGCCATCACATGGTGGATTAAATTTTTCATGATTCTTGTCATTTTCTCAGAATCCAGAAGGCATAGATGAAAAGGAGAGAAATATACAGCAACTGGTTAACTCTAAGAACTTGTTCACTGTCCAGCAAAGACAAAGCCCAACCATGAAAATTCTTGACATAAAGTATGAGGTAAAGAGGGAGGTGCCAAATGGTAGGACACTTTTTATGTCAGAATGAATCATCCTTTCTCTAATTTCTTTCTCTGCTTGAGTTAACTGGGTCTGGGTGAAATACATAGAATTCGAATGGAGATGAAAAAGTATCTACCCAGTTTTTACAAATAGATGTGTGCAGATTATACATCAATTGACTTATTGTAGTGGTCAGGATAAATCTTCTTTCTCTATCCCCTGCCTTCAAAGTCATCTACCACCTGCCCTGCTCAAAGATGAAGACTAGTCAACTTCAGAATTAGATGTCAGCATGCAATAGAGAAAGGATTACACTAATCCTGCAGGTGTTGAAGTAGGAGCAGGGGAGTAGCATTTTGAATTTAAAGAAAAATAACTTACAACTTTTTTGATTTACTGTCTGCTGGTACCAACAGTGTTGACTGTGAATCTAATCAAGATGAAATAATTGACAACTTCAATCTTTTCTCCATCTATCATGAGGTTGCCTGTTGGCCCAGTGGTGGGGAGTTTTGTTTTCTTGATGTTGAGAAATAATCCATATTGAAGGCTGCAGTCTTTGCTCTTCTGCAGCAAGCATTTCATGTCCTCCTTGCTTTCAGCAAGCAAAATATCTATTAATTGTTATAATCATTTTAATATGTGTCTATAAATTCTTTCATACTCTGTTTTCCAGAAGTCTGAAGTTTCATTCTCTTCATCTTGTATGTTAATTTGACTTAAAAATGTTGACTGTATATTCTGATAA
This sequence comes from Elephantulus edwardii, assembly GCF_000299155.1. NCBI lineage: Eukaryota > Metazoa > Chordata > Mammalia > Macroscelidea > Macroscelididae > Elephantulus > Elephantulus edwardii. The sequence goes on along the minus strand of NW_006399856.1, from coordinate 1,766,308 downwards.
ATTGAGTATGGAAAAGGAAAAATAATAACCTAGCAGAAATTGCCTTTTCCTAGTCATTAAGGTTTATATTAGCAATAATAAGTCATGTTGCTCACATGCAAACATAAGTATGATGCAATAAGATAACATTTCATCTTTGTGGTATTTTTCCTCAAAATAAATAACCTCAGCCTAATCATGAGATAATATTAGATTCTTAAATTGAAGGGCGTTCTACCAAAACACTTGTCCAGGACTCTTCAAAAATGTTGCAATCATGAAAAACAAAGAAAGTCACGAATTGGATGTATCTAATGAAACATGACAAATAAATGAAATTGGGTATTCTGAACCACATTGTGAAACAGATAAAGAACATTAGTGAAAAACTAATGAAATTCACCTTAAGTCTAATGAATATAATGGCAATGTGAACTTTTTTAGTAGTTTGAGAAATATGTGATGGTTATATAAAATGTACACTAGGAGAAGCTGAAAGAAGAATACATAATAATTATTTTTACAATTTTTCTGTAAAATAAAATTCTTTCTAAAATAAACAATTACAAGATAATATTAGCATTTTGGTGGTGGTGCTGGTTGTCGTCGAGTTGAGCACAACTCATAGTGACCCTATGAACAAAAGGTTTGAAGCCTTTCTATAGCTATCGTCACTTATCAAAGTTCATAGAGTTTGCAAAGGCATGTTGTTTAGGCAGTAGATGCCACTCCTGCTTCCAAAATATTAGCATAATCAACATATAAAAATAGAATCTTCTACCAAGGAGAGAAATTAGAAGGCTTTGCTTTTTCATACCGAAACTTAGATGAACTTGAAATAAACAAATAAAAATACTTAAAAACACTAATTCACCAATATAAATTATCCATGCAGAATTTTGTAAGATGTGTAAATTTATGATGAAGAGACACTCTAATTGCTTCTTTTTAATGTGTTTTAAACATTCATTTTTATACATTCATCCTTACTTTGAAACAATAATGCCTTGTGTATGTGGTGTTACTGTGGTTGATGTTGTTGCTAGGCCTCTCCTGAAAATATATCCCATGGGCGTGAGGCAAAGCCTTCCATTCTCACTTCAAATGAGAGTTCTGGCTGAGCTTCTTTCCAGACACATTTGTTTGTTTTTCCGGCAGTGGATGCTATTTACTCAATATTATTCATCAACACCATCATTCAAATATATCAATTCTTCTTCAGTCTTCCTTATTTATTATCCTGGTTTTGCATATGTACGAGGCAATTGAAACTATCATGACTTGAGTCAGATCCTTCTTAATCTTTAAAGTGGCATCTTCAGCTTTTAACACTTCAAACATATTTTCTTGGCAACAGCTTTGTCCAGTGGAATATATAATTTGTTTTCTTGATTGCTGCTTCCATGAGTGATAATTGTGGATTCAAGTGAAATTAAATCCTTGATAATGTCAGTGTTTTCTCTGCTTATCAAGCTGTTGCCAATGGGGCCAAATGTGTGGATTTTTTTTCACTTTGTGTTGAGTTGTAATCCATACTGAAAGCTATAACCTCCAATCATCATCAGTAAGGGCTTCAAGGTCTCCTCACTTTTAGCAATCAAAATTGTTTCATCTCATATCACATGCTGTTAATGGATTTCCCACCCTTCATATATTTCATTTTCTGGATCATTTCCTAAGCACACAGAATTAATAAGTATGGTGAAAGAATACAGATTTCCCCTTCTACACCTCTATGAAGTAACAAAGCAACTGAAACCTCACTTAAAAGATGAAGAAACCACACTTAACAAAGATCAAGTGATTACCTAAATTTCTGACAGGATTCTTTACAACTTTCAAAGTCCCATTATAGCCTTATTCTTTTTAAAATGTTTCTTTAAAACATAGCTGTTAAAAAAAAGCCAATATATGGGGGGGGAGGGTTGGAAAGGGAGAAAAATGCAACAATGAATTAAAGGAAATCCAAAGTCTCTGTAAATTTTCATTGAAATTAAACCCAACATCGTTATTAATAGCATTAACCAATTTCATCTTTTTCTTTACTACTCTATGTGATTTTAACAAATCTATATAATCAGAAAAAAAACAACCTGATCACAGTAAAAATACAGACAGAATAAATTCCCATTTATAGACAAAATGAAATAAAACTTAGAAAACCAACTCTAACTCATTGTTCTTGAATTGGAACCAACTCATAGATGACATTCCAGTGGGTTCCTACTGCTGTGAATTGCATGGGAAGAGATTGGCCATCTTTCTCCCACAGAGACATTGGTGGAGTTGAGCAGTCAGAGAGGTACCACCTTGGAGTTAACAGCACGACTCTATGGTCTGGGCCATAAGAGCACCACAAAATGAAATAAAAGGTAATGAATTAATAATCCCGCCTGAAATGACCACACAGAGAGAGAGAGATGGCAAAGTGGTGGCATAATACTGTCCAAGATACTGAACTTTAAATCTAAAAAGGATGAGGCTTTCTAAAAGAAAAAAACAATTGGAAATGTCCATGATTGCCTAAACAGCTTCTAAAACGCATACTATCGTGGTGCCGCATACCAGATCTTAAAAATAAGATTCAAAAAGGCCAAAGTGTCTGCAAATACCATAAAGGCATACCAGAATAAGACCCAAAATTGTTAATATGATGGTATATTCTTGCAATGGAATATTACGCAGCACATGGGAACAATGATTTTGTAAATTACTACCTAAGTTAAGGGACTGGAGAGCATCATGCTAAGTGAACTAACTCAGTCTCATAAATACAAATACTGAATAGAACCATTATTGGAGAGCCTGTGAAAAGATCCGGGGCGGAGGGGCGCTTAAAAATAAGGTCACACAATTTGATGGGTGGAGAGAGGGATTGGTAAAGAAAAGGGCAAAGAAAGGTCTGATGTGGAAAAAAAATGTATATGAACTTTGTATGTAAATGAGTATGAAATAAAATTTAAATAAAAGAATGTTCATAAGAATATAAACTATTCAGTGCCTATCAAGATATAATTCCAAAGCTATGGCATCTAATCAAATAATAAGGTATTTTGTTATAATCCAACTCTACTTAAAATATAATTGTTTAAACAAAAATGCTAGTGTGTGTGTGTGTGTGTGTGTGTGTGTGTGTGTGTATAATAGTCCTTTTCATGTACCTAAAAATTAAATACAGACATGCCAAAAAAAAAATTATGCTCTAATGGCCTAGAGGCAAGAAGCTGATTTGAGGCTGTCGGCTGCTGCACAGGAAAAAATGGGCCGTCTCCTCCCCAGTGACTAACTACGTCTGAAAAGCAGTCAGAGGGTCAGCTATGGGCTGGTTCTGACTCACAACAACAATGTATCTAAAAATCAAGTACAGATATGCAAAAAAAAAAAAAACCAACTTGGAGGAAATACAAACAGGAAGCTTCTTACAGGTAAGGATGGTAAAATTTCATCTCACTGCTTTGGGAAGGTTGTCAAAAGGGTCCAATCTTTGGAAAAATACATCCTATCAGATAAGGTAGAGGATTAGCAAAAGAGAAAAGTTCCTCAGCGAAACGGAGTGACTTGGTGCTGCGATACTGGGCTTAACACGTTGGAGATGGTGAGGATGGCAGAGGACAGGACAAGGTTTAGATCTGCTGTTCACAGGGTTGCTGTGAGCCATATAACAGTGATGCCTGCTGTAAATATGATTACATAAATAAGAAATAAAAACACCAGAAATGGAGAACTACACTAATAAATACATGTTTTCTTATTACTTACTTCTGGTTAAAATATATTTGACTGCTTAAACAAAACTAGCTGTTGGCCCAGTGGTGAGACTCTTTGTTTTCTTGATGTTGAGTTCCAATCCACTTTGAAGATTACAGTCCTTGACCTTCCTCAGCAAATTGCTTCAGGTCTTCCTCAGTTTTGGCAAGCAAGGTTCTGTCATCTGCATAACACAGGTTTTTGATAAGTCTTCCTCTAATCTGATGCCACATTCCTCCTCATAAAGTCCAGTTGCCTGAATGATCTATTCTGCACGTAGATTGAAAAGGTATGGAGATAAGATGCATCCTCGACTTACTCCTTTCCTGATCCTGACCCATGCAGTGTTTGCTTCTGACAAATGCTTCCTGGTCCAAGCATGGGTTTTGTATGAGCATAATCAGGTGTTCTGGAATTCTCATTCTTCTCAAGGTTAGCCACAATTTGTTGTAACCCACATAGTTTTTGCATAGTTGATGAAACACAAATACATAATCTTCTGGTACTCTTTGCTTTCAGCCAAGATCCATCTGACATTGGTGATAACGTCTCTAGTGCCATGGCCTTTTTACCACTGGGCCAATTGGCAGCACCACGATCACGATATTGGAGAAGAGACTGAAGTTAACAATTTCAGCTTTTTTGGATCCAATCCATAATGAAAACTATCAGTACCAGCATTTCCAGAAATTAAAAGATGACTTGCGTTGAGAAACATCTCCTATCAGGGACCTCTCCAGAGTTCTAAAGAGAGCAATGATATCAGTCTGAAGACTAAAATGTACCTGATTCAGGCCATGGTCTTCACAATTACTTGCTATACATCAGAAAGCTGGACAAAGACTAGGGATGACAGAAGAATTGATGCCTTCAATTGGTGGTGCTGTTGAAGAGTATTGAACCACCAAGAGAATAAACAAGTCTGTCCTAGAGATGGTGAAACCAGACTGCTTTTTAGAGGCAGGGACTTTGAAGGCTCTGTCTCACAAAAATTGGACTTATGACCAGGCGGAACCAGTCCTTGAAGAGGGCCATCAGGCTTGGAAGGGTGGAGGGACAGCACAGAGGAAGACCCCAAATGAGATAGACTGACACTGTACCTGGGGTAACGGAGTAAGTGTGTCAGAGACAGTGAGACTGGCTCAGGATAGGGCAGAGTTCAAAGCTGTTGTACATAGAGTCACTATGAGTCATAGGCAAATTGATAACAAATAACAACAACAAACAAAACTGTTTTTAAACCATAGCACAGGGTTCTTTCTGTTTGTAAAAATAAAATATAACCTAACGGTGGCAAAAAAAGGACCCAAGAAAGGAGTTTTACCTTATTTGTGTAAGGATTTTGCATTGAGTCTGGTTTTCTCCACATCAATACTATTAAATTAATAACGATCATTAATAAGTCTTTGTTCCGTGAGGGCTGTCTGTGTATTTTAAGATTTTTTTTTATTATCCTCCCTGATTACTTCCTACTAAATATCAACAGGACTGGCCAAGTTGCGACAATCAAAAATATCTCTAGACATTGCCAATTATCCCATGGAAAGGGATAAAATCACCTACTTGAAAACTACTACTATAACTAAAAACAAACAAACAAAAAATCATTATATCATTTGAAGGCAGACTACCATAAGTTAAAGAGAAAATACCATAAAACTTAGTTACTATTGTTGTTGTGTATCATCAAGTCAGAACTGACTCATAGCTGACCTTCAGGTTATCAGGGGCAAGAAATCACACAGGAGGAGACTGCTCATCTTTTTCCCTTGAAACAGCCAGTGGATTCGAACCCTCTGCCTTTGGTTTGTGAATGCAATACCTTATATGCCACCAAAGCTTCCTTAAGCAAACACTAAAATAAAGAAAATTATAGCTAATAACATAACAAAATAAGTAAAATGCAATCAAAGATTTTTCTGTTAATCTAAGAGAAAAGAGGAAAAAAGAATAAAAGCAAACGAGACAAGAACAAAGGGGAAAGCATTAGTACATTAACTGTAAATGGGTAAAATACTCCAATTAGAGATGGATATTTTCAGATTTAATATAAAAGCAAAACACAAGTATTTACTACAAACAAAAACCTTGAAATATAAAGGAAAAAATAGGTTAAGAATTAAAAGATTAAAATAGTTATACCACGGTGACATTAACCCATTGCTATACAGTCGATTCCATGGGGATTCTGAATCTCTAAATCTTTTTTTTTTTTTTTTTATTTTTTTTTTTATTTTTATTTTGTGTGCGTGTACCGTCAAATCAGATCTGACTGGTACAGGAGGATATTGCGCCTCCTTCTCCGGCAGAGCATCTG
>NW_006399856.1:1739204-1759110 GCF_000299155.1 Elephantulus edwardii | reverse complement strand
TCCCGCAGCTGCTCAGCGGAAGTAGAATGGACAGTCTCGTCCCACACGATTTACTGCCTCTGAAAACCTGCTAGAAAGTCAGCTACGAGTTGGTTCCGTGTCGATGGCACACACAACAGTAACATAATGATAAAAGGGTCAATTAACCTTGACATGGTAGTTCAAAGTAAGTTTACTTCTAATAACAGTTTCAAAACCTATGAAGCTATAAAACACAATGTACATTAATGAAACAATGTAAAGGGATTATATGAAAGCCATTAAAATTATTTTAAAACAAAAAAAAACACATAAAGCAAAACTAGACAATTGCAAGATGAAACGTATAAATGTATAGTTGGGAGATTTGAATAACCTACACAAAAATTAATAGAACAAAAATGCAATCAGCCAAAGATACCGTACCCCACTGGTGGATTTAAACAACAAAATCAAACATATGGAGCAAATTAACCTTGATAGAACACTGCAATCAAGAAAAGAAAAACACACATTCTTTAAAAATGCGCATGGAATATTTAAAGGTAAGTCATATTTCTGGGTGACAAAATATCACAATAAATTTAAAAAGAACATAATCATAAAATGTTATGAGAACACTATAAAATTCAGTTAGAAACCAGTAACAGAAAAATCTCTGAAAATTAATCAAATAGTTGAAAACTTTAATAGTACTCTTATATATAACCAATGGTCCAAAGAAGAGATCAAAAGAAAAATGAGAAAACAGTTTAAGTGAATAAAAATTTAAAACAAAGCATGTTAAAAATTGAGGGATTATATTTATAGCATTACAGCCCATATACCACCTGGCCAACTAATTGGAAGCATTCTATTTATTCCCATTCCAAAAAGAGATGGTCGGACAGTGTGGAAATTACTGAACAACATCACCAATATCACATACAAGCAAGATCTTACTGAAGATTATCTAAAAATAACTGGAACGGTACATCAACAACTGCTGGATGTCAAGCAGAGGCTGTGGCTCTATGGACCTTATTATAGGCTCTGTCAGATGGATGTTAGCTGAAAGCAGAGAATACCAGAGTAATGTATATCCCTTTGTTTCATTGACTATGCAAAAGCATTTGACTGTGTGGATCACAATAAATTGTGGCTAGGTTTAAGGAGAATGAGAATCTCAGAACACTTGACTATGCTTATGCGAAACCTGTACTTGGACCAGGAGGCAATCTTAGAACAGAGCAAGGAAACACTGCATGGTTCAAAATCAGGAAAGGTATACAACTTCCAGGGATCCATCCTATCTCCATATCTTTCCATTTTATATACAGAACAGATCATCCAGGAGGCTGGACTTTATGAGGAGGAATGTGGTTTCAGGACTGAAGGAAGACTCTTTAAAAACTTACATTATGCAAATGATACAAATTCTCTCGCTGAAACTTAGGAGGACCTGAAGCATTTGCTGCAGAAGGTCAAGGACTACAGCCTTCATTATGGATTGAAACTCAACACCAAGAAAACAAAGATTCTCAACACTGGGCCTATTGGCTGCATCATGATCGACAAAGAACAGAGTGTGATTGTTAACAGCTTACTTGACTCCACAATCAATACTCAGCAGCCAGGAAATCAAAATATGAATCGCACTGGGGAAATGTACTGTCAGGGACTTCTCTAGAGTACTGAGGAGCAATGTTATCCATCTAGAGACAAAGGTGCATCTGATCCAAGCCTTGGTCTTCACAATTACTTGCTATGTATCTGAGAGCTGGATGATGAACAGGATGATAGAAAAAATATTGATGCTTTTGAGTTATGGTGCTGGAGAAGATTATTGAACCATGGACTGCCAAGAAAACAAACAGGTTCATCCTGGAGAGGGTGAAACCAGGCTGCTCATTGGAGCTATGAATCAAGAAGGGACCAGTCCTTGGAGAAGAACATCATGCTTAGAAAGATGGAGGGGTAATGCAGGAAAGGAAGACCCTCGATGAGATGGCTTGATACATTAACAGGGGTAATGGGGATAGGTATATCAGAGACAGTGAAATTGGCTCAGGATTGGACAGGTTCAGGGCTACTGCAAATAGGGTTACTATGAGTCACAAGCAATTCAAAGGCACAGAACATCAACAACAAAAGCCCATACATAAAGCTTTGGTGGCCTAATGGTAAGGAGTTGCACTGCCATTCCAAAGGTAGATGGTTCAAATTCACCAGCTGCTCCATGGGAGAAAAATGGGAAATCTTCTGTGTGATTTACAGCCTCTAAAAACCCGCTGTAGTATCAGGTATGACTCAGTTCCAACGCAATAGCACATAAGAACAGCGCATGTTTTAATAAAAAACAAAGCAATCAAATCAACTATCTGAGATTTCACTTTACCAAAACCAAATCGAACCAAACCCACCACTATAAAATCAACTGAACCTCCTAAAGACCCTTTAGCACAGTGAGGCTACCCTGTGAGGTTTCCAAGGCTGTACGTCTTTATAGAAATAGACTATCGTATCTTGCTCCTGAAGAGCAGATGTCAGGTTCAAATCACTGACAATCAAATCCATTTGTAGCTGAGTACTTTAACCACCACGCCACTGGAAATTTCTGTTTTAACTTCCTCAGGAAAAAAGAACAAAACAAAACAAAAAAACCTCATTATATGAGTTAGTTCCAAATAATTGCAACCCTCCATGGGATTTCCGAGACGGGATATCTTTTTCTTTTCTTTTTTAAAGCGTAGGCTGAAGCTTTTCACTACAGTGCAGGGATGAGAAGAGAATGATAAGGAGGCATAAATGAAGGTAAAATAGTAAAGAAGGATTAAAAAGTTACATTCCCAAAGGGATGGACCTCCATTCTTGAAGGGAAATATGGAGGAAAGGCCAGAGACTATAAATCTTAAGGAAAGGACTCTACCCATCTTCCTCCTACAGAGCTGCAGGTAAATTCAATCACCAGAGATAAGCAGCTAATTGGTGGTGGTGGTTTTGTGCCATCAAGTCGCCTGGGACTCAAAGCGATCCTATGTACAACAGCCCTGAACCCTGCTCTATCCTGTGCCAATCTTCTTGTCTCTGACACACCTACCTCCATTACCCTAGTCACTGAATCAATCCATCTCATCAAGGGTCTTCCTCTCTTGCACTGTCCCTCCACCCTCCCAAGCATGATACCCTCTCCAAGGGCTGGTCCCCCAATGTAGTATGTCAGACAAAACTTCAGAATCTTTGCCTCCAAGGAGCAATCTCGTCTCACCCTCTCTAAGACAAACCTGTTTGTTCTCTTAGCAGTCAATGATATATGCAACACTCATCTCCAGCACCACAGCTCAAAGGCATCAATTCTCCTTCTATCATCCCTAGACATTTTTCAGCTTCTGATGCATAGCAAGTAATTGCAAAGACTATGGGCAGAACAATATGCAACAGACTACGGCACCAGCTAGCACTGGTGGCCTAGTGGCAAGAAGCTACACTACAATTCCAAAGACACATGGTTCGAGGCCATCAGCTGCTCCATGGGAGAAAGACAAGCAATCTCCTCTCATCTGATTAACTGTCTCTGAAAACCTGCCAGAGGGTCAGTTATGACTTAGGTCCGACTCAATAGTACATAACAATGAACAACAATGCCACCAGAGTACCCTTAAACAGCTCAAATATGAAGAATACATTATAAATGTAAGCGAAGAAAGGGAATAAAAATAATCAGAACATAAATGGATAAAATATAAAAATAGGGGGGGAACCCCACCTCTTTACAAAGGTCAGTAAAAGTATAAGACCTTCTTTTCTAACTGATCCAGGAAAGAAGAGAAAAATCAAACTTAGATAACACAATTACTTATATAAAAAATGAAGCAAGAAAATAAAAGAGAAAGCATTATTATCTATACAAAAAATAAGGAAGGAGACAATAAGGTACAGTGATCATAAAGGACAGAATAAAACTGCCCTGTAGGGCTACATCATGCATGGATCCACAAGCAAGCACCAGAAGTCAAGAAACCAAAAGGTGAACTACACTGGGTAAATCTACTGCCAAGGATCTTGCTAAGGTGTTAAGGAGCAATGATATCAGTTTAGAGACTAAGGTGCATCAGATTCAAGCAATGGTCTTTTCAATTATTTCTTATTCATAGCTGGACATTAGTTAACTAAAGGTGATTTGAGAATCATTTCTATTTAGGAGTTGTGGTGTTGAAGAAGAGTTCTGAATATCCCATGAACTGTTAAAAGAACAAACAACTATGTCTTAGAGAAAGTGTAACCAAGGTGCCCCCTGGAGGCAAAGATGGTGAAGTTTTATCTCACATATTTTGGGCATGTTACTAGTATAAGTTATTCCTTGGAGAGGGGACATCACGCTTGGAAAGGCAGAAAGTCAACAAAAGAGGAGACCTTCAATGAGGTGGATTGACATAATGACTGTAACAATGGGTTCAAGTATATCAGAGATGCTGTGGATGGCAGAGATCCATTGTTCATAGAGTCACTATGATTTATAGTTGACTTGATGGCACCTAACAATAACATTGGGTTACAGAAGCAGATAACTTGATTTTTCTCCCTTGGAACTACTGTTGGGTTTAAAATTCTGATACTTGAATTAGCAACCAAATGTTTAACCACTGTATCACTAGGGCTCCTTCATATACTTGTGTCAAATGCTAAAATTAAAAAGGCTAGACTACTTGACCAGTGATAAATGATACAGCAATTGTAACAAGGGACTCAAGTGTGTCAGAGACGCTGAGGTTGGCACAGGATAGGACAAGGCTCAGAGTCATTGTTCTAGGACTGCTATGAGTCAAAGTCAATTCCACGGCACCGAACAACACAAAGCTCGGGAGGCAGGATGTGACTCATGGAAGCAACCAGAAGAAGGGCTGACACAATATGGGAATTACAAGTACCATAATTTCCTTTTGCAAGCTTACTCAGCTCCACAATCGACAATTTTGACACCAGCAGTCAAGAAATCAAAAGAAGAATTGTGGTGGGAAAATCTGCTGTCAGGGATCTCTTCAGAGTACTGGAAAGTAACGATGTCAATCTAGAGACTAAGGTGCACCCAATCCAGTCCATGGTCTTCACAATTACTTGCTATACATCAGAGAGCTGGATAAGGACAAAGGATAACAGAAGAAGAATCCGTGTCTTTGAGTTGTGCTGCTGGAGAAGAGGGTTGAACGAACCATGAACCACCAAGAAAACAAGTAGGTCTGTCTTGGAAAGGGTGAAACTGAGTTTCTCCTTGGAGGCTAGGATTTTGAAGCTCCATTTCACATACTTTGGGCATGTAGCCAGGAGACATGATTCTTGGAGAAGAACATCATGCTCAGAAAGGTGGAGAAACAGGGCAAGAGAGGAAGCCCTGGGATGAGATGGGTTGATAAAGTAACTGGGGCAATGGGGGTTGGTGTGTCAGAATCAGTGAGACTGGCTAGGACAGGACAGGCTTCAGAGCTTCTGTCCGTAGGCTTGCTATGGGTCACAGGCAACTTGACAACACATATCAACAACAATCAGCAATCAACATAATAAAACAATGTAATAAGAGAATATCAACATTTGAACAAAATACCAATATGTTCTTCTAGGCTTCCACTTTCATCACAATAAAAAATTTTAAAAAAATGAAAAGGTTGACATACCAAGTGTTGACAAGGATGTGGACCAAGTGTTCATATAATGCTAATGGGAAAGTAAAATAATGCAATCACTTTAAAGAGCAATTTGACAAGGTCTTAAGAAATTAACATGTGCTTACCCTATGAAGCAATCAGTCTAGTCTCAGATATCTACCAAAGATGCAGTACATGTGTACAAAGACCTATACAACAATGTTCCTAGCATTTTTCTTTTTAATAGATCAAAACTGGAAACAATCCAAATGTCCACCCAGCAAATGAATAAAGAAATGGTGTTATACTCACATCAAAAAATCCCAAAACCAGCATTAAGAAGGAATGAGCTGTTTAATAGTAAACATCTACATGAACAAATTTGTCTTTTGCTTTTCAAGGAGAGGAGCAAACGGGGCGGGGGGGGAGGGGTTTGTGCAGGGAGAAGGGTGCAACAATGAATGAATGGAATTCCAAAATCTCTGTAGATGTTCATTGAAATGAAAAAGAAACAACCTAAATTTAGAAAAAAAAAAAAGGACAAATACTGTATTTGTTGAGAGGAACTAAGAAAAGAGGGGATAAATAATGTAGATTGCATTGAAACTGATGAGGGAAAGAACTATTTAAAAGGAATATATGATTAGGTATTATTTACATGACAACTGTCCAGAACAAGAGTGGCATAGCAAAGTGAACTAGGGTGGGATGGGGAGGGAAGAAAATGTGCAACAATGGAAGTTTTTTAAAAGATAAAAGTAAACTGGTGGAGGGGGTAGTGAAGAAACAATGAATGAATGGAAATCCAAGTTCTCTATAACCTTTCATTAAAATCTCAATAAAATTTTTTTAACTTAAAAAAAAAAGAATATTATGTTGAATAAAAGAAACCAGACAACAAAATGTGTATATATATGTAAGGTTTATTTACATAAATTTATATAACTTAAAATGAATGAGTAGTAGCAGAAAGTAAATAACTGTTTAGTGATGGCAGCGTGGATGGGGTCAGCTGAGCTCCTGCACCTGTTTTTCCTCCCACACCACATCCTTCCTCCCCCAAGGTGTTAGCATTGATTCACAGGCTTCTGGGAAATGCAGGCATACCTGTGGTGATGAAGGAAGAAGTTCAAGCTGCTCTGGAAGAATTGGCTAAAAACATGGCCCCAGATACCAATTGACATATTTCAACAGACAGATGCTGCCCTGAATGTGCTCACCAAGTTGTGCCAAGAAATCTGGAGAACAACCACTTGGCCAACTGACTGGAAGAGATCTATGTTTGTTCCGATTCCAAGAAAAATGTGACCCAACAGAGTGCCGAAATTATCAAACAATATCATCAATATCACATGCAAGCAAGAATCTGCTGAATTATCCAGAAATTATTGGAACAGCACATCAACAGAGAATTGTCTGAAGTGCAGGTTGGGTTTAGAAGAGGCCGTGATACTAGGGATATTATAGCTAATGTTAGATGGATCTTGGCTGAAAGCAGGGAGTACCAGAATGTCTATCTGTGTTTCATTGACTATGCAAAGGCATTCGACTGGGTGGATCACAACAAACTGTAGTTGACTCTGAGAAGAATGGGAATCCCAGAACATTTAGTAATGCTTACGCAAATCTATACTTGGACCAAGAGGCAGCCATCAGAATAGAGCAAAGAAATACTGCATGGTTCAAAATTGGGAAGGGTGTGCACCAGGGGTGTGTCCTATCTCCATATCTTTTCAATCTATATTGATTCAGTGACTGGGATAATCGGGATGGGAGTGTCGGAGACAGTGTGATTGGCACAGGACAGATCAGAGTTTAGTTTTGTTGTACATAGGGTCGCTATGAGTCGCAAGTGGCTCAATGGCACATAACAACAACAACATATGCAGAAGAGATTGTCCTGGACTTGGGGCTCTATAAGGAGAAATGTGGCATCAGGATTGGAGGAAGACTCATCAACAATCTGTGTTATGCAGATGACACAACTCTGCTTGCTGAAACTGAGGGGGACCTGAAGTGCTTGCTGTAGAATGTCAAGGACTGCAGCCTTCAATATAAATTGAAGCTCAACATCAAGAAAACAAAGATTCTCATCACTGGGCTAATTGACAGCATCATGATAGATGGTGAAGGGACTGAGATTGTTAACAGCTTCAGTTTGTTTGGCTTCACAATCAACACTCTTGGTACAAGTAGCCAGGAAATCAATAGCTGAATTACACTGAGGAAAGTCTGCTGTCAGAGACCTCTCCAAAGTCCTGAAGAGCAATGATGTCAGTATGGAAACAGAGGTGCACCTGATCCAGGCCATGGTATTTGCAATTATTTGCAATGCATCAAAAAGGTTGACAATGAGTAAGGATGAGAGAAGGAGAATTGATGCCTTTGAGCTGTGGTGCAGGAGGAAAGTGTTGAATATCCCATGAACTGCTAGGAGAACAAACAGGTTCATCCCAGAGAGGTTGAGACCAGGCTGCTCCTTGGAGGCAAGGATTCTGAAGCTTCGTCTGACATATATGGACATGCTGCAAGGAGGACCAGTCCTTGGAGAGGGGTGTCATGCTTGGGAGGGTGAAGGAATAGTGCAAGAGAGGAATACCCTCGATGAGATTGATTCAGTGGCTGGGGTAATGGGGTCAGGTATGTCAGGAACAATAAGATTGGCACAGGATAGAGCAGGGTTTAGGGCTGTGTACATAGGGTTGCTATGAGTCCCAGGCAACTCAACAGCACATAACAACAGTAACAGCAACAATAAAGAATAACTAACGATGATAAGACTGATTATTCCTAGTTCCTGGTGCAACAGTTGGCACTTAAAAAAAAAATTCAAGCAAGTTACAAAAAGAGACTTTCTAGAATTTTTCAAATGTTTTGCTTCCTATTTCAGGTGGTCCTTTTTAAAAGAAGAGGTCATATTGACGCTTCCTTTTCTGTTTCCTGACCCCTACTACTCTCTTTTATTCCCACAGCAAGCAGCAGTGGATGCCCTAGTGGGAAATACCAATAAGGAATGAGAAATTATTGAAGGATGTGCTTCCCTGAGCAGTATGCATTATTCTAGAGATATGATTTTACTAAAATGGCACATCAACCACTTGTAGTCTACAGGAAGTAGCAGTAGAAAGATTAACACTATCCCTGAATTATAACCCTAAAAATGTACCAGTAACTCTGGAAGGCAGTTTGGCACTTCCTCAAAAAGCTGAACATAGAAATTTCCATAGAACCCAGATACCAATTGACATATTTCAACAAACAGATGCTGGCCTGGATGTGCTCACCAAGTTGTGCCCAAAAGTCTGGAGGCCAATTGAATGGAAGACATCTATGTTTGTTCCCATTTCAAAGAAAGGTGACTCCTACTGCATGGAATATAGTCTGAGAAAATGAGAACTGAGGCACAAATGGAGACTTGTACACCAATGTTCATAGCAGCATTATTCACCATTGCAAGAACATGGAAACAGCCCAGGTGTCTAACCACAATCGAATGGATTGAGAAATTATGGTATGTTCACATGATGGAATACTACACAGCATGCAGGAGCAATGATTTTGTAAACTACCCTAACTTGGGAGGGACTGGAGAGCGTTATGCTGAGTGAACTAACTCAGTCCCATAAGAACAAATACTGTATAAAAACCATTATTATAGAATGTGTATTAGAATCCAAGGCAGGGAATGATGGAAACAGAGGGGTGAGGATGGGTGGGGGGATAATCTTAGGGTCACACAATTTGAAAGGTGGCAGGGCTGAAGGAAATAGGAAGGCTCTGGTGTGAAAAACAATGTCTTTGAACTTTGTAAATAAACCAGTATTGTTAAAAGTATATATAGTCTTTAAATTTCAAACATCTAATATATATATAGTTTGTAGCTATTAGTATACTTCCATACAGTCTATTATATTAAAAACTTAAAGTACACACAATAGATTATAATAAATGAATCAATGTTGTTTTGAAGCATGCATCAAAATATTGTTGTTGTTGTTGTTGTTGTTGTTATTACTATAGAACTATGTTAGATATTTTAGTGTATCTGGAAGTATTTCATTAATACTTTCAAGCATAAAAAATATACTGTATACTAAAAAAACAAGTTGAAATTTTATTAGACAAAAGACATACCTATTGTTATAGTTTACAAAGAAATTCAATATGAAGACACGTTTAGGAATAGAACATATTCTGAGAACTTTCTGAACTAGAAAACAGCTACCACAATATGCACTCAGTTATGTTGTTGTTGTTGTTATATGCTGTCGAGTCGTTTGTGACTCATAGCGACCCTATGTACAACAGCCCTAAACCCTGCTCTATCCTGTGCCAGTCGCACTGCCTCTGACACACCCGTCCCGATTACCCCAGTCACTGAATCAATCCTCCTCATAGAGGGTCTTCCCCTCCTGCACCATCCCTCTACCCTACCAATCATGATGTCTCTCTCCAAGGACCTGTCTTTCCTTACAACATGTCCAAAGTATGTCAGACGAAGCCCCACAATCCTTGCCTCCAAGGAGTAGCCTGGTTTAACCCTCTCTAGGATGGATCTGTTTGTTTTCTTGGCAGTCCATGGAACATTCAATACTCTTCTCCAGAACCACAGCTCAAAGGCGTCAATTCTCCTTCTATCCTCCCTAGTCATTGTCCAACTCTCTGATGCATAACAAGTGATTGCAAAGACCATGGCTTGTATCAGGCGCACCTTAGTCTCATGGCTTGTATCAGGCGCTCTTGAGTACATTAGAGAGGTCCCTAACTGCAGACTTTCCCATTGCAAAAAGAACAACAAATTCCAGCCAATACACCACAGTGTCTGCCATTCAATAAACATAGGGTTACAATGGCAGTCTTACAGTGGTATTCTGACCAATGGCAACATCATAAAGATCTAGACAGAGCTGTCTGTACATTTCAGATTGAGATGTGAGAAGAATGCAGAAGCCAACATCAGCTTATGATCTGCAGCTAGTTTTCCCAATTTAATGGTGTCTCCTCATCTCTAAATACTCAGCACTCATCTACCCCACCGGCCAGAAAATGCATGAGTCATCGCCTAGTGTCTGGTATTGTTGGCCACTGTAATAACTTGGGTCTTGCAAATGAAAGTCAATATTCCCTATTCATTTATTAATACAATAAATATTCATTAAGTACCGTCAGTAGGAAAAATATTTAGTTGTATAGTGGGATGAGTAGATGAATAAGGCATGCACTTGTCTCATGGAGGTAAAATCCAAGAAAGAGAGATGGATATTAAATACTTAATTGCTTGATGGCTATTCTGTGGGAAATATTAAATGTATAGTTGCCAACAAAAGGCTTTAAAACAGAAACTGAGGTGGTCTATATTAGGATTAGAGAGGCAACTTTCAAGGTCAAGGGACAGCTAAATTGAGATCTGAAGGAAGAATAAGAATGATCTGGGAAAATCAAAGAAGTGTAATTCAAGCTGGGGGGGGGGCGGGTGGGAAGGAGAAAGATGAAAAATACTTGAAAAATTCAAGTAAAGCCAGATGGGTGCAGGTGGAGAGAAAGGGAAGTTAGTGAGTTTGGTGGAGCCAAATAACGAGAGTCTTGTAGGCTGTGTTAATGATTTGGGAAAATGAAGAGTCATTGAAGGGTTAATGGTTTCACATCTTTATTGCATTGTAAACTCTCTGAAGCACAAGGATTACACAAAATTAATGCAAAATAGCCTAGTCATCTAGAAAATTCCACCTGCAACTAATAATCATAAACCTTTGCTCAGAGCCCTCTAGACTGGTTAACTGGGGTTAAGGATTTTTAAAAGGCTTTTCTGAAATGCCAGATTCAACTTTTGATGTTGTACAGTCCAACCCTACTAAATCTTTCTTTGGTAATTAAGTAGTTTGTAGTCTGAGTCACTTACTATCTATAAATCGGAGGAAGAGAATCACAGAGACCAGCAGCAGCAGCTGTTGGGTCACTCAGAATGGAGTAAAAGGACAAAGGTGATAGCTGTGTACCCAAATCCTGAAGACTCTATGAGGGTCTTTAAATATTATTATTTGGGTTTGCTTTCTTTTTAACTGGCATGCTCATAAAATGGTAGAATGCAAAGTTACTGGAGGATTCAAGCTAGTTGGATTCCAGCTAATCTAAGATGTTTTCAAGAGGCGGTTCAGGTTAAAGAGCTGAGGTGAAATTGGAAGCTCTGAAATGTACTAACATCTCCTGCCTGCCAGGTATTATGTTAGGCACTGATGACCCTGCTTGTTCCTCTCAAACACTCCTGAGAGATCAGTATTATTAGCCTCATCTTACAGATGAGGGAACTCAGCCTTGTAGTAACTTCTCTAAGATCATAAAGATTACAAGTTATCATAAAAAGAAAAATCTAGGATTTCAGTGAAAATCAGTGTGGCTCAAAGGCAATATTTTTTTACCCCACTATATCATGCACTCTTTTTTTCATATCACACACTCTTATGACAAAATTTATTGTATCTTGATCCATTAATGAAATAATCTTCCCTTTACTCTGTGGGCTGGTTGATGTTGTTCTAAAATTCAAGAACCTTAAAATCTTGTCACATTTCCAAGAGATATTGCTCTTCACTCTATGTCTCTGTGAATTCTTTTTTATAATGATATCATTCATTGGAGTTAAAGCTCATCCTGAAGACCCAATAACTAATTGCTCTACCAAGGCCAGGCTTCCAAAGAAGATCAAGTTCTGCAGTTCTGGGTGGACATTTAGCCCACTATAGTATATTGTTGTTGTGTATCTGTATAAGGAACAGATACAACATGAGAGTGGTAAAGTCTGACTTCTATCTGCTTCAAAATTATTTCATTATCTGCTGTCAAGTCACCTGTGACTAATAGTGACATGTACAATAGCTCTGAAGCCTGCCCTGTCCTGAGTCAGTCTCACTGACTCCAATACACCTACCCTCCTTGTCCTAGATATTCTATCAATCCATCTCACCCAGGGTCTTCCTCTCCTGAGCTGTCCGTCCACCCTTCCTAGCATGATGTCCTTCTCCAAGGATCGGTCCATCCTGGCCACATGCCCAAAATATGTGAAACAGTTTCAAAATCTTAGCCTCCAAGGAGAAACTTGGTTTCACCCTCTCCAAGACAGACCTATTTGTTTCCTTGGGTGTCCATGGTATGTTCAAGACTCTTCTCCAGTACCACAACACAAAGGCATCAATTCTTCTTCTATCATCTTTAGTCATTATCCAGCTCTCTGGTGCATAGCAAGTAATTGAAAAGACCATGGACTGGATTGGGCACACCTTACTCTCTAGACTGACATCATTGCTTCTCAGTACTCTAGAGAGGTCCCTGACAGGAGATTTAGTTAATGCAATTAGCTTTTGATTTCATGACTGCTAGTGCCAAAAGTGTTGATTGAGGAGCTGAGCAAGCTGTAACTATTAACAACCTAAATCTCTTCTACATCAATTATGGGGCTGCCAACTGGCCCAGTGGTGAAAAATCTTCGTCTTCTTGATGTTGAGCTTTAATACTCATTGAAGACTACAGTCCTTGACATTCTGCAGCAAGTGCTTCATGTCCACCTCAGTTTTAGCAAGTAAGGTTGTGTCATCTGCATAACATAGGTTGTTGATGAGTCTTCCTCCAATCCTGATGTGACATTCCTCCTCATAAAGCCCAGCCTACTGAATGATTTGTTCTGCATATAAATTGAAAACCTATGGAGACAAGACACATTCCTGATGTACTCCCTTCCTGATTTTGAACATGCAGTGTTTCCCTGCTCTGTTCTGAGGACTGTTTCCTGTATAAGTTTCACATAAACAAACTCAAGTGTTCTGGGATTCCCATTCTCCATAGTACCATAATAATAGCTACATGGTCAGATATACCACCCCACATACTCCTGCACCTATTTCTATGAATTATTTGGTTCAATGTTTGTTGCAAATTGACTCACAGACTTTACTGACAGTTGTGGCATTTATAAGAGAAATAGGTTGAGTAGTGGGAGAGGCAAAAATTACCATACAATGCGAATCCAGTTTTAGTCCAGTAGTCTCAAGCCAGTTTAATAGCAAGACATAATTCCTCAATTAGTTCAGACAGCTTCTCAGTCAACAAGTGAAAGTCTAGATTCAGTTCAGCAGCACACATAAAGCTTTGGTTTCCTCAAACATCGAGCAAACTTTATCTCAGACTAGTTAAAAGTCAGCTTTTCCTTTAATTACCCAGCAAGCAAAACAGTGGCTACATCTCCATCCTCCACTAGTTACACCTTGCCATAGTCTTTTCACAACAGTTCCATTATCTCTTCATTGTCTTCCATAGTCTCTTCACCTTCTTTCTACCACCACTTATCACGGTGTGGAGAGCGCTTTCTTATATTGGTCCCACAGCTGTTGATTATTTGCAAGACCATGTTTCTACAGTTAAGACAGCTGGAAATCATGCCCCGATGGGGACATAATGGGTAGAAAAGTCCGTTTTCAAGGTTTCTGACACCACAGTACCATAACACCATAACCAATGCATAGCTGACCATCCAGTGGGTTTTCAGAAGCAGTAAGTAAATTGTGTGAGAAGAGATTAGCCATCTTTAAATTCAAACTATGTTCCTTTGGCTTGGCCGCATAACTCCTTACCACTAAGCCACCAGAGCTCCTGTTGTTGTTGTTGCTGTTGTCACTATTATGTGCCGTCAAACCACCTGCAACTCATAGTGACAACAGCTATGAAACCTTTCCTGTTGTGACCCAGCCACACTGACTCCGACACACCTACCCCATTGCCCTAGTTACTGTATCAGTCCATCTCATCCAGAATCTTCCTCTCCTGTGCTGTCCCTCCACCCTTCCAAGTATGATGTCCTTCTCTAAGAATCAGTCCTTCTTGGCCACATGCCCAAATTATGTGAGTCAGAGCTTCAAAGTCCTAGTCTCTAAGGAAAACCTCGGTTTCACCTTCTCCAAGACAGACCCATTTGTTTTCTTGGCAGTCCATGTTACATTCAAGACTCTTCCCCAGCACCACAACTCGAAAGCATCAATTCTTTTTCTGTTGTCCTCAGTCATTGTCAAGTTGTCTAATGCATAGCAAATAACTGTGAAGACCATGCGATCAGGTGCACCTTAGTCTCTAGATTGATATCATTGCTTCTCAATACTCTGGAAAAGGTCCCTTAAAAAAAGGTATGAAAAAGGTACAGGATATCTCAAAACCAGCCTTCCCCTGGGAAATATTTGGTTTATATCTCATTAGAGTTATTTGTTCTGCTTAGGAGTTTCTTCCTGTTCTAACCACAAACAAGAAAACAGACAAACACCAAATCCACTGCCACATAGCTCAGTCTAGTTCACAGAAACCCTCCATTAGTTGCCAACCTTATAAATCTTAACAAGAGTAGACTTTTCATCTTTCTACCATAGAATGGGTGATGAATTTAAATCACTGACTTTTTGGTTAGTTGTCCAACACATAACGTACTATGACACACACTTAAATTTCAAACTAACTGTCATCAAGCGCATTGATTCATAACTACTCTATCTTGGGTTTCCATAACTACTCTATCTTGGGTTTCCTATCTTTCACCCAAGGATTTCTGGTGAATTTGAACTACAAGACGTGCACAACCTTTTTGTGAGCAGTGCAACACTATGCCACCTGCTACTCATTTAATTTATTTATTGTTAGAAAATTGAAAGTGACTCATAGCTCCTTTGAGTTTTCTCACCTGCCAGAGAGCCATGGCCTTTCAGTTAGCAGGGTAACGCCCTATAAATTAGGTAGTCACGACAATTAAAAGGGAGTCCTCCCATCCCTTCCCTACTCGTGTCTTCATACATGTTTTTACTATGTTTTTTTAAATGTTTTTACAAACAAACCAATTTGAAATAAAAATATTTTTTTTAAAAAAGTGAATCCTCTGCAGCCCACAGTTGGTCTCCTGTGTCTTTAATCAATAATGTGTTTCTCTGTCTCAACTCTTAATCTGTCTCCCCTTCTCCAAGAAGACAACAGATGATGCCATATAAAATTACCTACTTAGATTTGGGGTTTGTTTTCTTTTTAAAGGAACTCGTTCTACAGTAAAGGTTTTATACAGTATTTGTCCTTGTGGGACTAAGTTCGTTCACTCACCATAATGCTCTTCCAGTCTCTCCCAAGTTAGGTAGAAATTTACAAAATGATTGCTCCTGCGTGCTGTGTCGTATTCTATTGTATGAATGTACCACAACTTCTCAATCCATTCGTCTGTGGTTGGACATCTGGGCTGTTTCCATGTTCTTGTGATTGTGAATAATGCTCCTATGAATAAGGCGGTGGGGGAGGATGAAAATAGAGGGGTGAAGATGAGTGGTGGGGAAGAGTGTAAATCATAAGGTTGCACAGTTCTACGGATGGTTAGGGTGAAGGAATAGGAAGGGTCTTTTGTGGAAAAACAATGTATTCAAACTTTGTAAATCAATCAGAATAAAATGAAAAGAAAAAAGAGAGGAACATGCTTGCATATTTCATTCCCAGAGAGGAAATTAATTATGACTCTTCTGGTTACTTGGAAATTTCTGATGTGCACCCTGTGCTCCAACTACATACTGTTTCCAAGAGAAAAAAGTGCCAATTAAGTGTTCCTTAGCTGGTACAAAAAGAACAAAAATCTCTATTTTTCTCCTTATCCAGGAAATATTCCTCTGTATTTTTTCCATACAAGCACCAGGCACTTAAGATTATTTCACCACCATTTAACCTCCTTGATGTTTAAGGCAGCCAGCACCCAAATTTTTTTGTATTTCATATCAAGAGTGCAATGTTAGTTAGAAATGGAGCTCAGAACCCAGTCACCTTCATGGTCAAGAGAAGGCCTTCCTTTTCAAGGACTTGTAATCACTCTCATTTCAAGAGCCATAAAGGTTGGAGTTGAGTAAGAAAATAAAGAGGGCTCATTCAACTACTTGCTGTGCATCTGAGAGCTGGACAATGAATAAGGAAGACAAAAGAATGATTCATGCCTTTGAGTTGTAGTGTTGGGGAAGAGTAGTGAATACCCCATGGACTGTCAAAAGAATGACTAGGTAAATCTTGAAAAAGGTGTAGCCAGAGTGTTCATTGGAGGCAAGAATGGCAAAGCTTCATCTCTCATATTTGACATGATGGTAGAATCTATTCCTTGAAAGGGAAATTATGCTTGGAAAGATGGAGAGGAGCAATGAAAGAGAAGAAGACACCCCACACAGACTTTGATAAGGATTGACATTACGACTGCAGCATTGGGTCTTTTCTGCACAAACATTTTTTGCTTAAACTTCTATCTTACAGTTGTTGTTAGGTGTCATCTAGTCAAGTAAAACTCCTAGTAACCCTATGAACAACAGATTCAAACTCTTGTCCTGTCCTGTCCCATCCTTACACTCTCTTATACACTGGCATCAATTGCTGTAGTCACACTGTTGATCCACTTGGTTGAGAGTCTTCCTCTCCTTCACCATCCCTTCATATTTCCATGCATGATGTCCCGCTCCAAGGATTAGTCTCTCCCAGCAATGCATCCAAAGTATGAAAGATAAAGCTTCACCATTCTTTACTCCAAGGTGCACTCTGGCTGCACCTTCTACAAGATACATATTTGTTCTTTTGGCAGACCATGGGATATTCAATACTCTTCAACCCTAATTAGAGTTTAAGTCCTCCTAAGTCAAAGGGATAAAAGAAGCATTGTAGTGTCATGGAAAGAGTTTTTGTTGGGGAATAAAGAGTTATAGGGCTTTGGATAAATTTTTTTTATGCTATTGGACAATGACTAGGGAGGATAGAAGGAGAACTGATGCCTTTGAGCTGTGGTGTTGGAAAAGAATATTGAATATACCATGGACTGCTAAGAAAACAAACAGCTTCAACTTAGAGAAGGTTAAACCAGGCTGCTCCTTTGTGGCAAAGATTCTGAAGTTTCATCTGACATACTTTGGACATGTTGCAAGGAGGGACCAGTCCTTGGAGAAGAACATCATGCTTGGGAGGGTAGAGGGGCAGTGCAGGAGAGGAAGACCCTCTATGAGTTGGATTGATTCAATGACGAGGGTAATGGGGGAAGGTGTGTCAGAGACAGTGATATTGGCACAGGATAGAGCAGGGTTTAGGGCTGTTTACATAGGGTCACTAGGGGTCGCAGGCAACTTGACAGCACATAACAACAACAACAATGCTGTTGGAGGTTTGGGTAGCTTTGTTGTCTACTACCTGGATGATATCAAGCAAGAAACTTCACCCTCTAGGCCTCATTGTCCTCTCCTGTGAAATTGTTGTTGAGTGCCACCAAGTTGACTTTGACTCAGCAATCTTATGCACTGTAGATATAAACCAAGCCCAATCCTACACCATCTTCACAATCTCCACTGTGCTTAAGTCCACTGTTACAGTTACTGAGTTGGTTCATATCATTGAAGATTTTCCTTTCTTTTTTCTAAGCTTTTCAAAATGTGTCTTTTTCTAAGAGATGATACCTTCTGAGATGTCCTAAGCACATGAGACTAAGCCTCAGTCTTTTCTTCTGTGGAGTATTCTAGATGCATCTCTGTAAGACACATTTGTTTGTTGTTTTGGCAGTCTGTGTTATCTGCACTTCTCATCAACAACATCACAGTTCAGGGGCATTCATTCTTCTCAGGTCTTCCTTATTCATCCTGTAATAGCGTTCTTTTAGACCCATTGTCCCAGGAACAGGAGACATTGAAGGGAAGAGAAAGAGAAGGAGGAGGAGTCTGGGGAGGTAGGATTTAAGAATAAATACAAAGTAATGAGGAAAATAAATTTTACAGAAAATACAAGGAAAAATGTCTGGAAGCAAAAATCATGGAGAACATACAAAGTAGAAACTTCAAAATCAGAAAAATCTATTGGGTTAATTGAGTTTATAGCTTGGTAAGACTAAAATCAATCTCAAAGAAATTAAATTCTAGCAAAAAGAAGAAAATGAGAAAACAGGGCCACTTTTTTTGTTTTCACCTGCTCAGGGGCAGTTAGTTGCATGTGAGGAGAGTGTCCATCTTTCTCCAGTGGAGCGTCTGGATGTTTCGAACCAGGTCCCTTTGAGATTGCAGCACAGCTCATTGACACTAGGCCACCAGAGATAGACCCCAGAATTCCCACATCTCTGTAGCATGGACAGAGACTCCAGTTATCTATTAAGGAAATAGGTGTTCAACTCTTGCTAAGACGACAAATTTTCATCTGTAAATGCTAAAGATTATGACTTGATGTGAGTCCATTCTACAACATATGAATAACTGGAAAGATCTCACATTTAATGTAAATTTAGAATGACAAACCAGGGTAGAGTAGTGGAGTGCGGGGAAGGAGAGAGAGAATGAACATAAATTATCCTTGGAGGTAAGAGTTTATTCTCTGTGGAATTGCTGTGATTCAAAGTTCAAAGGGCAGGAAGGACAAAGATACACAAAGTCCAGAGGGTGCTGAGTGTTCCACTGATGGCCTTGGGCGGATCCTTTGTTGACTTCTCCACCATGAGCCTGGCACAACTGGCTGTGACTTGCTGCTGGAGGGAAGCTTGACAGAATTTATGAGATGAGCTTGTGGGATGTTCTTGGCAAGCGAAAACTATAAATGTGCAATGTTTTATTTCCTGCAGGGATGTTTTAAGGAAAGGAAAGACGGGAAATGTCTACATAAAGTAGAACCCCAGCCACTGGTCAAGGAGAGTGGCCCCTCTTTGGAGCTACTTCAAAGGATAGCTCTGTCTGCTGCCTTCTGCCTCTGCAAAGTCTGCCCGGGGTGACCAGCAGTTTACATGAAGCCAAGGAGGGAAGGAAGCACACCCACTGTCAGTGACTCTCCTGGGATTGTTAGGAGGACAGCAGATTCTGTCTGTTGGGGAAATTGTCATTGCCTCTCCACAGTTTCCTTTCCTGGAAATTTCTTCAACGTTCTAATAAGACACAAGTGTTTCAGTGGGGCTAAAGTCGGACGGAGTTTTTTTATTAGGAACACTGAATGGCAAGTCAGGAAAACTCAACCTCTTGTGTGCAAACTGTGGCATTTCCAATTGCTTCCTACTCATATGAAAGTTGGATGATGAATAAGAAGAATCAATGCCTTTGAATTGTGATGTTGGCAAAAAAACATTGACTGAACTATGGTCTATCAAAAAGAAGAAATCTGCACCACAACAAGATAAAGGTAAACAATCCAATTGAAAAATGGGCACAGGATATGAACAGGCACTTCACCGAAGACGACATTCAGATGGCTAACAAACACATGAAGAAATGTTCAAAATCCCTAGCTCTAAGAGAGATGCAAATCAAAACAACTATGAG
>NW_006399856.1:1735797-1738639 GCF_000299155.1 Elephantulus edwardii | reverse complement strand
GAGACTGAGAAAGATGGGATAAATAATGTATAATGCATTGAAACAGATGGGGGAGAAAACTATTTAAAAGGGATATGTGATCAGGTATTATTGTTACAACAGAAGTCCAGAATGAAGGCTGCATAGTGGAGTGGGCCTGCGGGAAAGGATTATAAAACAATTAAAGAATTGTTCTTTTACTTTTCAAAGAGAAGAGTGTACTGGGGGTGGGGCAGGGCAGGGTGAAAAGTGCAACAATGAATGAATGGAAATCCAAAGTCTTTTTAAATTTTCATTAAAATTAATAATGATAGAAAAAATTTTAAAACACAACAGTGAACTCGTAAAATATTACACAACATGAAGGAGACTGGAGAATGTTAAGTGAAATATCTCAGTCATAAAGGGATAAAATGGCATAATGCCAGTGTTACAAAACAGGATAGACAGAGAGGGTTGGGAGAGAATGGGAGGAGAGGGGACAGATAATGAACACTGCATTAGAACAGATGAGGGGAAGAACTGTCTGAAGGAAGCATGTGGTTTGGCATTATGTGTATGACAAAAATCTGGAACAGGGTGGTATTGTGGGGTGGGCTGGGGAGAGGGAGGGGAAGATGTGAAGAAAATGTGCGACAATTATTTAAAACAATATTTTTAAAAAGGAAAAATGTAAAAAGAGGAAGAAGAAATCTGGCCTGGAGGAAGTGCAACCAGGGTGTTCCTGAGAGAGATAAATGGTGAAACTTTGTCTCGTATAATCTGAGTGTGTTGTCAGGAATTCTTGGAAAAAGTCAATGAAAGAGAGGAAGACGTTTGATTAGATGGATTGATACGGTGACTATAGCAATGTGTTTGAGTTTGGTGACACTCATAAGGTGACATAGGACAGGGCAAGGTTTTGGTATGCTGTTGCTATGAGTTGTGTGTTGTTGTTGTTGTTGTTATGTGCCGTCGAGTCGCTTGCGACTCATAGCGATCCTATATACAACAGCCCTAAACTCTGCTCTGTCCTGTGCCAATCACACCGTCTCCGACACTCCCATCCCAATTATCCCAGTCACTGAATCAATCCACCTCATAGAGGGCCTTCCCCTCCTGTGCCGTCCTCCACCTTCCCAAGCATGATGTCCTTCTCCAATAGTCAACTTGATAGTTGACTTAACAGCCTCCTGTCACTAAAGAGCTAAAAGGCCTGGAGGAAGTCATTTTCCTTTCTAAGCTCATTCTTTATATAATGCAAGAGTTAAAAGGTGATTTCCTATGTTCTTTGTGATTCTTTCCAGTGACACAGATTTTAAATTTTAGGGGGGAAAGACATTTCTTGAGGAGAAATAACTCTATTTAGAATTAAATGTGACTATTACCCGTCTAAAAGTCAATCTCTAAATGACCACATTGACTCATTAATAAGACCAGTTAGGATGAAGTAAGAAACACAAGTTAAACATCTGAAGTCTGATTGAGGAGGTTTGTCTCATCAATAATGTCACCTTCTTAGAGTCTATAAGAAGAGTTAGCCTGTTCTTAATGTTCTGGACAATGTTATAACTTCATTTCCATTCTGCTTCTCCTTTACCCTTTACCCCTGCATATATTTCTTTGAAAAATAACATGGCAAAAGATAAGGCACAAAGAGTCCATACAGATAGTGGTGAAAATTAGGAAAAAAGGAGCCCCATGGCAGGCAAACAGTTTAGATAGGAAAATGCAGAATAGTTATGAGCTTTCATTTGACTTCTTGGATAGATGCCTGTTTACATCCTGTATAACCTACAAAACTGCAGCTTGATTATAAGGGTGGGCTTAGAACACTTGCTCAAAAATCTGTCTCATCAATAGTAGTCCATTCTGTGTGTCAGAGCTCACAGTCTCCAGGAAGCTAACAGATGAAGATCTATATTTAGAGCAGTTCTCTCAGCATCAACATTATTGGGTAGGAAAAAGAGCAGTACCAAGTAGAGAGAGAAACTGTCACGGAAACTGGGGTAATGGGGAGTAGGAGTGTCTGAGACAGTGAAATTTGCTCAGGATAGGGCTGAGATGAGAGCTATTATACATAGGGTCACTATGAGTCACAGGCAACTCAATGGCACAGAACAACAACAACAATTACTAGTGATTAAAACGCAAAAGTTGGAAACAAGGAAAATTGGTAGTTGGCAAATACAGCTCTGGTAACATAATTTTTTTAAAAATGTAAATTCTTAGCTTTATGTTTACTTTTAGTTGCAGACCACGGGTAAAGTATTTTTATAATTTTTAATAATGAGACAAACAGTCAGGAATGAGATAGAGCAGAGAGCATAAAACAGGGGGCCAGCAGTTCTCGACTCTGGTAACATAAATTTAAGCCAGAGATTGTGTGCCATTATTTTGTACCACCAATGACTTATTCAGTGCAAATTCTTTCTTAAAGAAACAAACAGGCTTTATGCAGACCTAATCAGGTAAAGAACACCAACATCAAAACTACCACTTCTGTTTAATATCATCAGTAGAACAAGACAGGGGCCAATTGTGAAACCCAATCAACGGGTCATATGTAAGTTCAAATTGAAGCTAAAGATTATAAAAACATATCTATGACCGCCAAGATACGACCCTGAGAATACCTCATTTGAACTTTAAAAATCATCACAGATTTGAAGCATTAAGTATTAATGACCAGGAACCAAAAAAAGTTTTTCAAAGACATCATAAACGAGGAAATTAAATTAATAAGACAGGAAAGAAATAAAACACCAAAACGAACATCAAAAGAGACTCTGAAATTTGCCCTAGAATGGAGATAAGCTAAATTGAAAGGAAGAAATAATGAAGAGCACTGAACAGAAGCTTTCAAAGGACAATTCTAGAAAAT
>NW_006399856.1:1718560-1734981 GCF_000299155.1 Elephantulus edwardii | reverse complement strand
GGAGGGACAGCGCAGGAGGGGAAGGCCCTCTATGAGGTGGACTGATTCAGTGACTGGGATAATTGGAATGGGAGTGTCAGGGACAGTGTGATTGGCACAGGACAGAGCAGAGTTTAGGGCTGTTGTACATAGGGTCGCTATGAGTCGCAAGCGACTCGACTGCACATAACAACATGTCCTTTGATATTTCAACTCTTGCTATCACACATGTTGATTATGAATTTAAGTAAAATGAAATCAGAGATAACTTCAATCTTTTCTCTTTCTACTGTCATGTTGCCTATTGGTACAGCAGAGAGGATTTTTGTTTTCTAGATGTAATCAATATGTTTCTGAGATGTAAGCCACATTGGAAGCTCTAATCTTTGATCTTCAGCAAATGTCTCAAAGCCTCTAACCTTTCTGCAAGCAAAGTTGTGTCATCTGCATAATGCAGGTTGTTGATGAGTCTTCTTCCAATACTGATGCCACATTCTTCTTCATTTAGTCCAACTTATTGAAGTATTTGTTTAGCATAAAACCTCAATAGGTATAGAGAAAGAATACAAACCAGATGCACGCTTTTCTTGATCTTTAAGCCACGCAGTGTGCCCTTGTTCTGTTCAGACTACATTGAAACTACATCTTGTTCTATGTGCAGGTTTTACAGGGGCATAATTAGGTGCTGTGGGATTCCTATTCTTCTTAATGTTACAGGAAGCATCAAAAGAAGATGCAAATAATACACAGAGTCACTGTGCCAGCAATAACTGGTTGACATCAGATCATTTCGAGATGCAGCATGTGACTGGGAATCAGTGGTGCAAAAAGCAGCAGCCCAGGCTGCACTGAGGCATTGATGAAAATAAGACTTCAAGACTTGGCTGAATACCAATTGAGATATTTCAACAAACATAACCATTCATGGATTTTCACACTCATCTATGCTATGAAATTTGGGAGACAGCTACCTAGCCAACTGACTAGGAGATATCCTTATTTTCACCCATTACATACACACATACATACATAAACCAAAAACAAAATTGTACATTGTTGAACAATATAGATAAAATCATATCCAAGTAAGTATGTTTGCTGAAGATTATTCAAAAACAGTTAAAATAATGCATCAGCAGGGAACTACAAGAATTTCAAGCTAAATTCAGAAAAGGATCTGGAACAAGAGGTATCATTGCCAATGTCATATGGATTTTGTCTGAAAGCAGAAAATATCAGAAAGAATGAGAACTCCAGAACACTTAATTGTGTTCTTGTGCATCCTGTACATATACCAAGAAACAATTATGTTTACCTAGCAAAGTAACACTTCAGGATTTAACATCACAAAAGACATGTATCTTATCCTTTTAATACACTTGTTGTTGCTGTTATGTGCCATCGAGTCGTTTCCGACTCATAGCGACCCTATGCACAACAGCTCTAAACCCTGCTCCATCCTGCGCCAACCGCACCGCCTCTGACACACCCATCCCGATTACCCCAGTCACCGAATCAATCCATCTCATAGAGGGTCTTCCCCTCCTGCGCTGTCCCTCCACCCTCCCAAGCATGATGTCCCTCTCCAAGGACCCGTCCCTCCTGGCAACATGTCCAAAGTATGTCAGACGAAGCCCCAGAATCCTTGCCTCCAAGGAGCAGCTTGGTTTAATCCTCTCCAAGATGGATCTGTTTGTTTTCCTGGCAGTCCAGGGTACATTCAGTACCCTTCTCCAGCACCACAGCTCAAAAGCATCCACTCTCCTTCTGTCCTCCCTAGTCATTGTCCAACTCTCTGATGCATAACAAGCGATTGCAAATACCATGACCTGTATCAGGCGCACCTTAGTCTCCAGAGAGACACTGTTGCTCCTGAGTACGTTTGAGAGGTCCCTAATGGCAGACTTCCCCATCGCGATACGCTTTTTGATTTCCTGACTGCTGGTACCAAGAGTGTTAACTGTGGAGCCGAGAAAAGTGAAGCTGTGAACACTCTCAATCTCTTCATCATCCATCCTGACGCTGCCAGTTGGTCCAGTAGCGAGAATCTTTGTCTTCTTGACGTTGAGCCTTAGTCCATACTGAAGGCTGCAGTCCTTGACCCTTCGCAGCAAGTGCATGAGGTCCTCCTCAGTTTCAGCAAGCAAGGTTGTGTCATCTGCATAACGGAGATTGTTCATAGATCTTCCACCGACCCTGATGTCACAATTCTCCTCATAGAGCCCAGCCTCTCGGATAATCTGCTCTGCATACATGTTGAAAAGGTATGGAGACAGGATGCGTCCCTGGCGTACACCCTTCCCTATTTTGAACCATGCAGTGTTACCCTGCTCTGTTCTGACTACTGCCTCTTGGTCCAAGTATAGGTTTCGTATTAGCACAATTAAATGTTCTGGGATTCCCATTCTTCTCAGAGTCAGCCACAGTTATTCAAATTAAATTCCAAATAAAGAATTTGAGACGTTAGACTATGTGAAGAAGAATGTGACATTAGAATTAGAGGAAGACTCAACAATAAGATAACATAAATTTGTTGAAAGTGAAGAGGACTTGAAGCACTTCTGAAAAAAATATCAGAAACTGTAGCCTGCAGTATGGATTATATCTCAACATAAAAATCTTTACAACTGATTGAAGAAACAACATCATGATCCATATATATAAAAGATTGGAGTTATTGACTTTTTTAACAAGAACTCTAAAAGCCACTTTGAGGGAGAAAGATAGGCATCTTTTTTCATACTATTTACAACTTCAGAATGGAGGGTCAGCTATGAGTCTGTTCCAATTCAACAATAATGAGTTTATGAATGTATCAATTATTAATATCCATAGAATCAACAGTCAAGAAAATCAAAGGACATACTGCGTTAGGCAAATCTGCGGCCAAGTATCTCTTTAAAGTAAAAGACACTTTAAATAAAAGACACTAAAGTGTGCCTGAATCAAGTTACTGTGTTGTTGTTGTTATTGTTAGGTGTCATCAAGTTGTTTATGACTCATAATAACCCCATGGACAACAGATCTGAACCCTGTCCTATCCTGTGCCATCCTTACAATCCCTGACACACTCAAGTCCAATACTGCAGTCACTGTGTCAATTCACCTGGTTGAGGGTCTTCCTCTCCTTCACCGTCCCTCCACCTTTCCAAGCATAATGTCCCTCTCCAGGGAATAGTCTCTCCCAGAAACATGACCAAATTATGTGAGACGAAGCTTTATCATCTTTGCCTCCAAAAAGCAATCTGGCTGCACCTTCTCCAAGACATACACGTTTGTTCTTTTGGCAGTCTGTGGCATATTCTATACTCTTCTCCAACACAACAGTTCAAAGACATCAATTCTTCTTTCATCTTTAGTCATAATATTTCCAATTGTTGCACATGCATGTGACAGACAATAAATAAGAAAGAATGACAAAAAGTTGATGCTTTTGAAATGTGGTCTTGGTGAAGAAAATAGGATTGAACGTAGTTAGCCAAAAGAACAAATGAATCTCTCTGGAAAGAAGTGCAGCTGGAATATTCTTTGGAAATGAAGATGGTGAGACTTCATCTATTTTAGAAATTCTGTCAGGAGGAGCTATTGAAGGACATCATTCTTGGAAATGTCAGGGTCATTACCAAAGACAAAGACCCTCCATCAAGTAAACTGACAACACAGTGACTGCATAGTGGGTTTAAGATCACAGGTCAGGCAGGACTGAGTGGGGTTTTGTTCTGTTATCCAAAGGATCAATCTGAATTACAGCAGACTCTAGGACATCTGTTGTTTATAGGATCACTGTGAGTCATAGTCAGCTCAACTGCTCCTAATAACAGTTATGACATCTAACAACTCGGTGTGTGTGTACTTGCACGCATGCATATATGTCTCCATGAAATCTCGCAGACAACCTATATTATCTCACCAGCGCCCAGCACCGTTCTGATCAGACAAATTGCCACACTGTCTACTCTGAGTAATCTTGTTCATAGTGGTCTCTCAACTCGTGGTGGTCCCTGGCACATATATCAGTGTAAATCTGTACTCCACCAGTTTTCAGTGACTGCTTTTTCAGAAGAAGATCACCAACTCTGTCTTCTGAAGTGCCTCTGGGTTGACTCAATTCTCCAATATTTCGCCACTTCATAAAGGAGTTCTTCTTCCTTTCTGCCACCACATTAATTAGATATTCTTGTCCTTATTATAAAGATACGTAAGCAGAGGTTCAGAAAATTCACATGACTTACCCAAGCTGTGAGTTGATAGGCTCACCTTGTTTATTCTCCTTTCTTATCACTGATCTGGGAGGAACATGGAGAAGGAGAGAGTCATGGCATTGAAGATTAAACAGCATACTAAAATTTAGAATGAGGTGAAAATGTTACTGAACTCAAGGAACTCTTTCCGTAGTCAATCACCAATGAGACGAATGGATTGCAACATCCATAAGCACTTTATTACGCAGATCTGGGAGACAGCGAGTCACCTCCAAGACTTTCCTCCTGTCTGGGAGTGGTCATTGTGTTTTATACTAGGGTGAAACAATAGCTCATTTAACAATGTACTTTTGTTAGTAAAAAAAGTAATTTCTATATCTGAAAAGGACTGTTTCCATTTAAGTATCAGTAATTCAGGAAGAGCACAGTTCTCTTCCTGGTAAACAGACAGGTTAAGATATGATTTACATATGACTGGAGAACCAGCTTTTCCAGGATGTAGGGTAGATGCATTTCCTCTCTTGGTAAACAGACCCATTAAACTACTTTACATGGCTAAAGACGGGAAACAGAATTCGGAGGCAAAGTAACTACTTTTGCAGGCTGAAGAAATAATGTCAGTTTTATAATTGACATAACTATAGTTCTATGACTGATTTATACAGAGAGAGAATTCTGAACTTATTAATACCACCCTATCAAAAGGGCTAGACAAGTTAGACATAGAACACCATTTTCATGTCAGTGCTTGATGTAAGGAAGAATGCAAAGAGATTCACTGCTTTATGTTCTCACTTTAACTAGTCTGCTAGAAAATATGATTTTTTCCCCAAAATTACCTCTCTCAATTAGAAAACTAACAAGTTAGTATCCATATGTGCCCTGATTAATTGCGTAACTCTAGGAAGGTTACATGGCCTTTAGGTCTTAGGTTTCTTCATTTCCATAAAGACGACTTAACTACGTGGATTCCAAGCCCCTTCTACTCTGTGAGTTCTTTGTTCTCCTTCATTCTCTTATCCTAGAAATGGACAGTAGTCACATGGACAAACTCTGATACTGACAATTGTTAGTCTCATCCCTGGGAAAAGAGGGACAGAGTTCAAATGGTGTTGTGGACAAAGACTCACTTGTTAGCTCTATAGGGTCCTTCTAACAGTTTTTTCTGACCCCTTGCCTTTAACCGAGAGCACGGTTTGGCCTACATGAGAAAGCAAAGACAGCATTTCATTTTGTGATGCTCCCAAAAGTCTAATGCATAGCATATTCCTAAGCACCCACTTTCATCTTGTGTGGTATAGCTGTTTTTCTGACTTAAAGTTAGTGGATTCTCCCTGCAAAGTGTATTTTTTCCTTATTTGCTTATTTTGTTCTAAATATTGATAAATTGTCCAACTCTTGGACTTACCACAAGAAGATCAGCTCTGCCAGAGCTCCAAAGAACTTCCATTCACTATAAAACTCACCAAAGGGAAGAAGAACATTCTTGTTTCTCCTGTTTTATAGTCCTTTCACTAGTCTTGAGAGTAGAAAAACAGTGACCTTGAGTGCTTGCACTAGTCCAACTATTGTCATTAGGC
Organism: Elephantulus edwardii; assembly: GCF_000299155.1. NCBI lineage: Eukaryota > Metazoa > Chordata > Mammalia > Macroscelidea > Macroscelididae > Elephantulus > Elephantulus edwardii. Next base: position 1,729,220 of record NW_006399856.1, on the reverse strand, counting down.
AGGTTGCTTTGCTCCTCTAAGTAAGCCTTAGTGTCTGTTTCTGTCAAACTTTGTTTCCACTAGGCTGTAGTTTACTATGAATAAAATTAGTATTTTTATATATTTATCTTTTCTCACATACCATGAATCTACAAAGATGAGGAGGATTTTGGTAGAATGATTAGAATAGATAGCATCTTAACTTGTATTTCCCAGAAAACAGCACCTGAAGAGTGACCTCAGTGTTAGTAGTTTATTGAAAGGTGCAATCTAAGGACAGCAAGAGCAAAGGAGAAGGGATATGAACAAAGAAATATGAGAAACAAATGTGTTATTAATTTGTCCACAGCTTCATACGTTTCAAAGAAGCACAGAAGCTCACTCAGTTACACTAGACATCTTTGTACAAGTTATACAGAGAGGGAAAAAAAGAGTCTTGGAGAGAAGACAGACACTCATTTCTTTTCTTCCATTGGTCAAAGTCTGCCCCTCAGGGAGTTATTGGTTTTTCTCTTCTAATTGCATCATCTACATTCTTCAAAAATCATTGAAGAAAACCAGATCCTTCTTGCAGTGTGGCACTGTGTCAAAGTAGAAGCTGGAAAATCCAGGGGCTTTACCATTCAGTTTATTTGTCACTATTTTTTATTGATTCCCAGCTCCCCAGTAGACAGGATCCATTTTTAACCCACAGTAAAGGGGGCCTTGAGTGGATATAAGCTCTTTTAAAATGTGATTAGTTCAGTTATTAATATAAAGTAATACTGAAGTAGTCTGGATCTTAATCAAACAGAATTGATGCCTTCATAAGAGGAAAAGAAGAGAGAAAGAAATGCAAAGAGAAGATGCGCAGGTGGAGATAGAGTCAGAGACTTGAATTGTCTAACATGACAAAAGTTATCGGAAGCTAGAAGACGGAAGGAATATCTTCTCCTACAGCAGACAAAAAAGAACCCGGCCCTGTTGATGCTGAATTAGAAACCTCCAGAATGGTGAGGGGACAGATTTCTGCTCCTTTACAGCACTGGGTTTGCATTAACTTGTATAGCAGTCCTAGGAAACCAATACAGCCTCCTACGACAGAATTGTGCAGGGTTAAGTGCTCAGTGGAAACAAGCAGCTAAGTACTTGGGAAATAGTGAAGCTGAAAGAGCATGAGGAGACACAGGCACTATGTCTGGCACACGTGAGAAGAACTAGATGGGATCAAAAAAGTGTACCAGTTGAACAGACAGAATTGAAAGAGGATGTCTTAGGTACCCTGCCATCATCAGATGTTCTCTAATATCAGATAAACCATATGTAAAAGCACTCCTTGTACTCAAGAAATGAACACTCTATGAAGAACAATACTGAGAAGGAAGCCATTACAGCAAATGGCTCATTGCAAATGGTTATATGTACCCCCTTATTTTTCTTGAAGCAAAAATGAAGGCCAGACAGAACCAAATTCACTCAGTGAGTGAATATGACAAATCGGTGGAAAAATTAGTCATAGTAGATCCAGGCTGTTCGTTTTCAAGTCGGTGTTTAATTTATTGTCTCGTTCCCAAAGGCATGAAAGTGGTTAATGCAGGGCACATCCTGAAAGCAGAGATTGAAAAGAGCCAGGAGCATCAGAGCCAATGTTCAGCTCTGTACAAATTCGCCTCCACATCAGAATGAGTTGCTGAGGCTGGGGTGGAGGTGGAGATGGAGGGAGGGGGAAGTGTCGGGAACTCTTTGTGAAGACAACCCATTTACTAAAAGAAGCCAAGAGGGATCAGTTTAATTGAAGTTAAAGATATTTTAAGGAAGGTAAGAGCCTACTGGGGGTTCAGCCAAGGGGTTTCATTCTGCCTTTGAAAATGAGAAGAGCTGAACAGGATCTGTATGGATGAGCTGATAAAAAGTCCTTTGAAGTGGACAGGCATCTTTTTATAGTCTCAGAATAATTTAGCCCCTGGTGAGGAAAGAGAGCTGCTCTCATTTACAACTGTGGAGGGCAGTGAGCTGTCCCCTTCCAATTGAATTTCTCCTGGCTTGGCCATGAGGAGAGACTGGCCTGGTGTCCTTGTCTGAGGGAAGATAAATTTGGCAGCCCTGCACAGGAGAAAGCACAGACAAATGACCCAAAGAATGACCTAGAATGCGAGTTAACAGACAGTGGAAAGGCAGGAACTCTAAAATCGACCCTCACCGTGCACACTCAGTGTCCTAGATGGCTCTTGGGTTGTTGCTGTTTTAAGAATAAAAGAGATTTCTCTCAAGCAGTTCATCAAGAAGTAATAACAAAACTTATCATGGAGAGTTTACTTTTTGTCAACTCTGTATATACACTTCCCTATTTCCTTATTTATGCTTCTTAACCCTAGGGGGAAGATATAGCTTCTATTCTATACTGAAGAAAATGAAGAATTTTATCTGTGTTTCTTGACTTGAAAAAAATAACAATCTCTGTCAAGGACAGTTAAAAGCTGAATGTAAAACATTCGTTCAAAATAAATATATCAAAGACAAGGACCTGTGATTGACAAAATCGTAGTAGAAGTTAACATGAGTTACATTTAATTACAATCATCTTGGAGTAAAGTTTCACTCCCTTATTAACAATACTTAACTCTAGACTGAACAATTTAACAATTTGATCTGATCTTCCTGTCACCAACTAATTCAGAATGTTCTTTGGATATAGCAACATTTTCCCAGCAACTCAAGATTTAGCTTTTCTCATATCCTTGAGTCCTACGTTACCACATATTATTGAAGAGAAAGAAAACTTGAAGGAAAGGAATCATAGTGATTAAAAAAAGGCCTTATATTCTTATCACTAGGAACCAGAGTGATAAAGATAAGGAGTTAACGGGAATGTAGCATAACTGGAAACCTAGGTCACCCCTCTTTATTTGTATCAAAGATAGAAACAGAGAAATAGAGACCAAGTGTTAGCAGAATCTCATAGCCTTAAATTTAAATATGTAGCTGAGATCATAGGTCCAGGGTTGGCACAAACCTAAAAATTAGCCATTTAAACCCAGCCAGTAGCCCCACAAAAGAAGAGTTTGGTTAGTTAGTGCTGCTTCTGTAAAGATTATCGCCAAGAAAACACTATGGGATATTTCTACTCTGTAACACGGGTTGTCATAAGTAAAAATCAACTTGAGAGCATAGAAACCATGTGTGTGTCAATACACTGAAATATTCATAATCTGAAGCTATGTCACAGAAAAGGTAGAGTTTTCAATTAGAATTCAGAAGATTGTGTTTAATCCTAGTTCTATCAAAATTCATCCATTTTTGACTTTACAAAGACATTCCTATCTCCTACATAGACTTCAGCTTTCCAAGTTGTAAAATGAGAAGATTAAACAAAATTTACCTCTAAGCTGGTTTCTGTTGTCATCCTGAGTCTTTGATGATGGTTGTTGCCTTATATATCTCATTAGAAATTGTAATGGGAATCTAAATTAGGAAGCTAGGAAGGATATAAGAAATAAAAGATGAAACAGGACAGGGAAGAAGGGAAAAAGAAAAAATAGGGACACTGAGAAGCACTCTAATTGGAATTAAATTGTATTTCTTAAAAAAAAAAGTTTAAGTCCTAACTGCAGATATACTCCTAGGTACTTGTAAATGTGACCTTTGAAGATGATATTAATATTAAGTCATTCTGGACTAGGGTGGAGAAGGGTAGTCTCTAATTTAATATGACCAACGTCTTTATTAGAAGAGAGGGTGAAGGAAGATTATCATATAGAAGAATACTGGAGATTAAAGTGATTATGCACCTACAAGTGAATGAACACTAAATATTCCCCAGAAGCTAGGAATAGGCAGAGCAAGATCTTTCCCTAAATGCTTCAGAGACAGGATGACTCCGTGAGCACCTTCATTTGGGATGTCTAATTGCCAGAACCGTGAGAAAGTAAACGTCTGTTTTTGTAATCCATCCAGTTTATGATACTCTGTTTATAGAAACCCTATAAAACTAATATGAACTCTAAAGGGAGACAAAGTGAGATGGGCTTTCTGGTTGTTGTTTTTGTTTTATTTTGCTTTCTGAGATTTTATAGAAGGGCAAGTTGTAGAAGGGTAAAGGCCTGGGTGGGTCATCAATCAGCTTGTCCAGCATCCTTGAAACATCATAAAGACAAATGAAACATTGGACATTTTTTATAGAGAAACCTCTTACATTTTCTTTGCAGATGGAGCTTTGACTCTAGAGGCCCACAGAGGTTTCTTTCTAGTCTGCTACATGAAAAGGCACTCAAAACACACTGAACTTCCCAAACCTATCTGTGACCTGCTTCCCTCCATCTGATCCTTTCCCTATGATGGAAATCCCAAACAAGGTAATAGAATTTAAGGACTCATTAAAATTGGGAATGACTTTAGAGATTTTTTTTTTCCAGATTCTGGACAAAAGGGCATGTGCTAATTGGCCTGGCTCTAACTATGAAATAAATTGCTATTATCATTATTTCATTCTCTGAAGGAGACAACCCCAGGTTAGTATTTCAAAGAAGAATGAGTCACTGGAGAGGTTTTAAAGTACCTGCTAATTATTTCTTTAAAGAAAAAAAAAGTGAACTCTGGGAGAAAAAGAGTTATACGTGGCATCAACTGCCCATTAAGATGAAAGGGGCCAGTTACCTGGGCTGTTCCAGGAGGCCTAGAAATAACAAGAGTGCCCCTTGTACTTACTGTGAAGATTTCCCTGCAGAGGCCCTTACTCAGACGTTATCTCATTGACCCTGGGTCCCTGGGAGAAGAGAAGCCCTGTCTGCTTGCTTCATTATGCTTTCTTTTTTACTTTGCCATGATGTAAGGAGGCTAGAAAAGACAAGTCAGTGTTAAGAATGGATTTTTTTTTAAAAAGGCAGGGGGTGGGGAAAGATATAGATCTTACTGTAGAGTCAGCATGTGGAGAACTGCTTAAAATCGATCCCAAACTGGCCACACTGAGAATTATCTGACTACTTTTCAAGTTTCCAAATAAGTTTTGCTTTTATTCAAATATAATTCTATGATCAATGCCAGTAGTAAAGAGAAAGGATAAGCTCGTGCTATAAATTAAAGACACTTATCCAACATCAAGCCCATCAGTGGGAATAGAGAAAGATACGTGATTTATTTTAAAAATTGCAACCAGTTTTCTGGAGCTTAGTGATCGTGATGATGACACTTTGGTGGACACCGTAAAACATTTATATGTTTACTAAGGTCCCTTCTAGTTTCCAAACTAGGCATCTCTGATGATCTGGTGGGTAAAGAATTACATAGACAACACAGAGGGAACTCTAGTGGCCTAGTGGGTATGGAGTCACTCTGTCACCTCAAAAGCAGGTGGTTCAAATCCTCTACCTGCCATGTGAGAGGAGATGGGCAGTCTTCTCGCGTTAGATTTGCATCTTCTGAAAACCCACTGGAGGGTCAGCTATGAGCCAGTCCTGACCTGACAGCAACGAGTTACTTAGCGTGAGTTCAGATCTTTTAACTTTACACGACCCTGAAGCATGAAAATGGAATTCACCAGAACAAGAACTCAGGTTAACTTGTGATCTAAATTCATTAATCCAGAAGAATATAAACCAAGAGTGGCCAACCTTCCTGTTCTCTCTTCTTTATCACCTCACTGAATTAAGCTTGTCTCTATAGCAATTATAGTTCTAGACATACAAATGGCATCCGCTTCCTAGATCACATGCCTCTAAAAACTCTATGAGCTTTGAGAAATAACAATAGCTATTGAAAGGCTTCAGGTCTTTCGTTCATAGGGTTGCTATGAGTCATGCTTGACTTGATGGCAATCAACAATAACAACAGTGCTTATAGGAAGTTTCTGTACAATAAGGAGAATAAATATATTGGAAATGTTGACTAGTATTTGGTCTTCCATCTTTTTGCTGATGAGTTCATATACAATGGAGATACATACAACAAGAACAACAAATATGTGCACATACGTGTGTGTGTGTGTATGTGTATTTGCTGTTGTTTTTGTTGTTTTCAGAGGCTTTAAATCACATAGAGCAGATCTCCCATCCTCTTTCCCCATGGTGTAGTTGGTGGGTTCAAATCTCATGCCTTAGGGTTGGCAGTGAAACTTCTTACCACTATGACAGCAGAACCTTGCTCTCTCTTTTTCTCTCTCTAGCATACACACACACACACACACATACACTCATGTATTATAAATATGTATATGTGTGGGTTGTTGTTGTGTGTTGTCAAATTGGAACAAAGTTATAGCTGAACCTCCAGCAGGTTTTCAGAAGCAATAAATCACAGGGGAGGAAACGGCTCATCCATCTAGAATGGAGCAGCTGGTGGATATGAACCACATGTTTTGGGTATTGCAGTGCAACTTGTTACGATAGACAGATATATGTATACATACATGTGTGTGTGCACGCATGTGTTCTTTTGACAGTACGTGGGACACTCAGCATTCTTCTCCTATGCCACAACTCAAAGGCATTAATCCTTCTTCTGTCATCCTTACATTCATTATCCACCTCTCAGATGCATAGCAGATGATTTAAAAGATCATAGCTTGAGTTGGGGCACCTTAGTCTTTAAGCTGGCATCATTGTTTTCAATACTTAAGAGAGGTCTCCGACAATATGTCTTGGAAAAAGTGCAGCCAGAGTGTTCACTGGAGACAAGAAGAGTGAAGCTTCATTTCATATTCTTTGGGCAAGTTGCTAGGAGAGGCCATTCCTTGAAAAATTGATGTCGTGCTTGGAAAGGATAAGAGTCAGCAAAGAAAAGACTGACCCTCAACAAGATAGATTGACATAGTGACTACAGCAATGGGCTCAAGTACATCAGAGATGAGAAGGATGGCACAGAATAGGACCAGATTCAGATCTGTTGTTCATCGTGTTCTAAGTTATATTTATCTTGACAACACTTAACAATAGCAATATAACGTGTGTGTGTGTGTGTGTGTGTGTGTGTGTGTGTATAAATTTCTTCCTTCTTTAAGGATGTGTAGCCAGTTTTGGAATCTGTAGGTTTGGGGTAGGGCTAAAACATGTTTGTGTTTCAAGATGGAAATATTGGAGACCAGAAAGAGAAAAGACATACAGAAAAGGAAAATGTGAAGGAAATGGAAGAGAAGAATAAAAAAGAGATAGAGGAATGTAGGTGGAGAATAAAGAAGCAGAGAAAGAAGAGAGAAGTTTCTGGGTTTCAGGAATTATGCCAGCTAGGTTGCATTTGGGGAGATCTCAACCAAACAGAATATGTCCACACTATCTAAGTGGAGGTTTTAATTCTTTTTTGGTCAAATATTCTTCTAAGTGGTATAGCACTGGTCTGCACTTTTGCTGTACGGAGGTAACTCATGGTTGATGTGATGCTAAACACTGTGGCACTGATGTGTCAAATGTGATAATTGTTACCCATGGTGGACAGTGTTTGGTGGAACTTCCTGATTAAAACAAGCTTGGAAGCAGGAGTGGCATCCACTTCTGAAATAGCTTGCCACCAGAAACTCTATGAGCTTGGAGAAATGATGAAAGCTACACAAGTGTTCAGGTGTCTCTTTTGTAGAGTCACTATGAGTCATCTACAACTCCACAGTACTTAACAACAGCATCTAAGAGGAAGAGATAGCAGTTGTCAAGAAGAAAAAAGAGAAGAGTTTAGCTATAGAGAAGAAATGGCTTGATTTCCCACAGCTTGGAACACAAAGGAATGGTAAATTCAAGGAATGTCATTAACCTGAGCTTCACTCAAAGATTGCATCCTATAAGAATGCTGATGGGACCTTCATGTGTATGTACACAGGCTAATCGTTGATATTAAGACCTGGGAGTTGGGACAGGTTGATATGCTGGAAAATTTCTTTTTAGTTGGCTATCAAGTCCTTTCCAATGAGAATGTTAAGAATCAATACTGAAAGACTGCTGACAAGAGACTTTTTCCCCCTTTCTTGGAACCATTTAAAAGAAAGGAAAACCTAAGTGAAGGTTCCCACCCACTGCTGTTGAGTTATTCCAATTCAAGGTGACTCTACAAAAAAGACCTGCTTCATAGGGTTTCTGAGACTGTCAACGTTTATGGAAGCAGACTGCCTCCTATTTCTCCCATAAAGGGCCTAGTGGACGTGGTTGTGGTTGTTGTTGTGTACCATCGAGTCAGAACAGACGTGTACCTGACCCTCTGGAGGGTTTTCAGAGGCAGTTAATCGCATGGGAGGAGATTGTCCATCCTTCTCCTGCAAAACAGCTGGTGGTCTCCAACCTCAGACCTTCAGGATTGCAGCACAGCTTCTTGCCACTAGGCCATCAGAGTGGGTGTGGATTAATGACTATTCATTAGCTGCCCATTAACACATTGCATCCTCTGGGATCCTAAGGGAAATGAAGGAGGTGCAATAAAAAACTTTTTTACACTAAAAGTTGGGGAGCTGGCATGAATTTTGTTAGACTTCCCAAAATAAAGCAAATTCCACTCAATACCTCAAGATAGGCAGAGCAATTCCCACATGCTGCTCCATGGTGGCTGTCTCTGTTGTCTTCCAAATGCTAACCTAACCCCTTAATTTTTTTCCAATCAGAAATCTATCCTTTCCTTCACTTCCAGATGTCGCTTTCCCCGTGTGTTTTCTTTCTGACTAAGGACATCACTGGAAAGAAAGGTGGTCCACTAATGGTGATAGTCAGTATCAGCACCGAGTAGCATCTGTGGAGTTAGAGTACTTTCAAGATAATTTGAATATTCCACGGATAGCTAAAAGAACAAACAGATATGCCTTGGTGAAAGTGCAACCAGTGGGCTACTTGGAGGCAAAGATGGTGGAACTTTGTCTCTCATACTCTGGACATGTTGCTAGGAGAAACTATGCCTTGGAAAGGGATATCATCCTTAGAAAGATGAAGGGTCAGCAAAAAAGAGGACGATCTCAGTGAAATAGGCTAACACAGTGACTGCAGTAACGGACTCAAGTGTATCAAAGATGATGAAGATGTCATAGCGCAAGAGAAGGCTCAGGTCTACTGTTCACAGAGTTGTGAGCACTATGGGTTGTGCTTGGTTTGATGGTATCTAACAACACACATCAGTTTGGAGACTAAGGTGCACTCAATCCTAGCCATATTTTTCACAATCACTTGCTATGCATCAGAGAGTTGGATAATGACTAGGGATGATAGAAACAGAATTGATGCTTTTGAGCTGTGGTGCTAGAGAAGAGCACTGAATATACCATGAACTGCTAGGAGAAACCAGGCTGCTCTTTGGAGGCAAGAATTCTGAGGTTTCATCTGACATATTTTGGGCATATTGCAAGGTACAATCAGTCCTTGGAGAGGGACATCATGCTTGGAAGGGTCAAGGAACAGCACAGGAAAGGAAGACCCTCGATGAGATGGATTGATTCAGTGACTGGGGTAGTGAGGGTAGGTGTGACAGAGACAATAAGATTGGCACAGGACAGAGCAGGGCTTAGGGCTGCTGTACATAGATAGGGTCACTATGAGTCACAAGTGACTCGATGACACATAACAACAACAACATAGTTGAAAAGATAGACTCTTTTATAATGATCATTCAATAGACTGTGCTTAGTGTCATAACATAAACAAAATGCAGTATGAGATGGCTTTGCCAAATGTTTGTTTCCAGTCAGTAGGTTTTCTTTTCACCCTGTTGGGAAAAGTTCTTGGTGTGCAGAGGGATTTAATCTTTAGAAGGTCCCATTCATCAATTTTATCCACTTCAGACTGTGCATTTCTGGCTGTATTTGGCAGTCTCTTTTTACTGTATACAAGGCCTTCTAAGCTTGATTCCAGTTTGTCTCTTAAGAATTTAATGGTTTTGGGCTTTACTGCCAGATCTCTAATCCACCTTGAAGTGATTTTTTATGTATGGTGTGAGATGTGGATCGTGTTTCAGCTTTCTGTGGGTAGTAGTCCGGTTTTGCCAGCACCATTTATTGAGGTTATCATTTACCCATTTGATAGGTTTTATTTTCTTATTGAATACCATCTCAGACAAGAGTCTCATAACAAATGTTTACAGAATGTTCCTGGGCCTCCACAAGAAAAAGACCAATAACCCAAATACAAAGTAGTTCAAAGACATGAAAAGAACTTTCACAAAGGAAGATATTAGAATGGCCAATAGACACATGAAAAAAATGCTCCGAATCACTGGCAACAAGAGAGATGCAAATCAAAACCACAATGAGATAACATCTCACTCCAGTAACAGTGGCAAAGTTTAATAGGACAGCAAGTAACAAATGTTGGAGATGGTTTATTGAGACAGGAATTTTTATACATTGTTGGTGGGATTGTAAAATGGTACAACCATTCTGGAAGGCAGTTTGGTGTTTCCTCAAATAGCTGAACATAGAAATTCCATATAACTCAGCTATTCCATTGCTTGAAATATACCCTGAGAAATTGAGAACTGAGGCACAAACAGAGACTTTTACACTTATATTCATAGTAGTGTTATTCACCATCTCAAGAACATGGAAACAGCCCAGATATCCAACCACAATTGAATGGATTGAAAAATTATGGTACATTCACATGATGGAATACTACATAGCACACAGGAGCAATGATTTTGTAAATTACTCCCTAACTTGGGAAGGACTGGAGAGCACTATGCTGTGGGAACTCAGTCCTATAAGAATAAATACTGTATTAAGACCATTATTGTAGAATGTGTATAAGGATGC
>NW_006399856.1:1707565-1714385 GCF_000299155.1 Elephantulus edwardii | reverse complement strand
ATGGTATTTTTAATTGCTTCCTATCCATCTGAAAGTTTAATAATGAATAAAGATGAGAAAAGAGGAACTGATGCCTTTAAATTATGTTGTTGGGGAAGAGTACTGGATGGACCATTGACTGCTGAAAAAACAAGTCTATCTTAGACTGCTAAGAGAACAAACAGGTTCATCCTTGAGAGGTTAAAACCAGACTGCTCCTTGGAGGCAAGGATTCTGAAACTTCATCTGACATACTTGACATGTTGCAAGGAGGAATCAGTCCTTAGAGAGGGACATCATGCTTGGAAGGGTGAAGAGACAGCACAAAAGAGGAAGACCTTCAATGAGATGGATTGACTCAGTGACTGGGGCAGCTGTGTCAGAGACAACAGATTGGCACAGGATAGAGCAGGATTTAGGGTTGTTGTACATAGGGTCACTATGAGTCGCAGGTGACTCGACAGCACATAACAAAAACAACATCATGGGGGGTGTCCTTTAGAGACAAGGATGGTAAATTTTCCTCGCACATATTCTACATGTTATCAGGAGTGACTAATCCTTGGAAAAAGACATCGTGATAGCAAAAGCAGAGGGTCAGAGAAAGAGAGGAAGACCCTCAATGAAATGGAGTGACACAGTGACTGTGACAATGAGCTTGAGCGTATCAGAGATTGTGAGAACAGGGCAGGTTTCAGATCTGTTGTTCACAGAATCATTAAAGTCATAGTTGATTCAATGGCACCTAACAATAACAACATAACCTAATGTGTGAACTAATAGATCTATTCTTACTCAACCATTGAGATAAATATGACTGTTGTCCCTAGTTTGTTTTTGTTGTGGGTTTTTTATAATATGAAGAAACTGAATTTGGATAATATTTCCAATTTTCACAGAGGTTAAGAAGCAGACCTAAGATTTGAACATAATCAGTATGACTAAGGAGACTCACTTTTCTGAGCCAAATAGAGAAAGATTCTGGGTGTCAGCTCAGAGAACAATAAAAGATAAAAAGTTTTGTTCTTCCTTAAGAGCCATCTGGTACACCGTATCATTTATTTCCAGGGATTCTAACATTGCTTCTATGTAGAATTACTACTTACAAAAAAAATTCCCCAGGCCCTTGTACATAGATTCCACTGAGAGTCTTCTAGAAAGAAAAAACAAATGAACTCACAAAAGATAGAAGGTTGAGAATCACAAATAGGATGAGGAAAAAAGAAACTTTCCTCAAGTATGTCTGAGGCTAAGTGGGAGAGGATTCTGATTTTAAAGCAGGGGACTGAAAGATGTACCCATCTGGATAACAACCTCTTCTACACCATTTGTGAAGTTACTATTCAAAGTTGTTGCTGTTGTTGTTATGCACTGCCAAGTCACTTGCAATTCATAGCAACCCTAGTTACAACAGCTCTGAACCCTGCTCTATACTGTGCCAACTTCACGGTCTCTGACACACCAACCCTCATTACTCCAGTCACTGAGTTAATCCATCGAAGGTCTTCCTGTCTTGCACTGTCCCTCTACCCTCCCAAGCATAATGTCCCTCTCCAAGGACTGGGCTCTCTTTGCAACATGCCCAAAATACGTCAGACAGAGCTTCAGAATCCTTGCCTCCAAGGAGCATTCTGGTTTCACCCTCTCCAGGACAAACCTATTTGTTCTCCCAGCAATCCATGGTGTATTCAAAGTTGAGGTGAGTATTTGATCTACAACCTAGGCCGGATGTTATTAATTAAGTCATGGTCCTAAAGTTTGGGTTTAATCAACACAATTTTATTAAACAGAGGTTGTAGATTGTGCACTATGAAGTAGTTGGGTGACCCAATACAAGTGGAGAGACAAACTAAGTCCTGTGAACAAGAGAAAACAACAGCAAGGGAATAGGGGTACACACGTCAGAGGAAAGAGACTCGTCAAGGTCTTAGGAAGTGATCATGGTTCTGAGGCTGAAACAAGGGTCCTAAAATGAATGGGTCAAGGGGGAGAACTGAGGTCCATGGCGGGCACAGGAAGACCTAACTAGAGATGGTGAGAAGACAGCCTCATCACAGTGTGTATAAAGGCTGTTCAGTAAGTAGTAGTTATTCAGATGGAGCCAAGAAGGAAATGAGGGAGTGCTGGTGGCATCATCAGCAAGGTGTCGTACTCTTTATCGACGCAAAGATGTGTTTCAAATCTACCAGTCGCTCCTTAGGAGGAAGATGGGAAACAACTTCCTGCATGATTCATAGGCTCAGAAAACCTGCTGAAAGGTCAGCCAGTAGTTGGTTCTGACTCAATGGCAATGAGATAGAGTTTTGAAGAAGAAAGTGAGGGGTCCCTGCATGATGCAAATGGTAATGGGCTAATCAAAGGTTGAAGGTTCAAGTCCAGACAAAGCTTCCTTAGAAGAAAAGTCTGGTGATCTACTGGTGGGGGAAAGGGAAGCTTTTGAAAAACCTGTGAAATGCAGTAGAGAGTTCTGGTGGTCGGGTGATAAGAAGCTGCCCTGCAATCCCAAAGGCACGTGGTTGAAATTCACCAACTGTCCCACAGGGGGCTTTGCAATCTCCTCTCGTGTAATTTACAGCCTCTGAAAACTCAGTGGAGGATCAACCATGAGTTGGTTTCAACTCAACAGCATACAACAACAAATGAAACACGTTTGTAAAGTCAATTCAATGGCAACTAGAAGAAGGTAAGGCTGTAACTTGAGACAGAATTCTAGAAGATTTTAGAGAAGAATAATACAGGAGTGTGTGTGTGTGTGTGTGTGTGTGTGTGTGTGTGTGTGTGTGTGTGTGTCCCATGAGTAATTAATCATAAAATCTACTTAGAGCAATTGCCCAGGGGAATGGAGAATCAGGGACAAGCACATGATATCCTTGGGCAGGCTTCATTGTGTTATGCACGGGGTCACAATGAGTCAGGTGATGGCATAACGTCTGATACCCAATTTAATAGCATAACGTGTCATCATTTACAAAAATCTTTCATCCTCATTTCTCATTTGATTTTGATTTTTTAAATCAATTATTTGTTACCGCCTCAGGCAAAATAAGAGTAAAAGCAAAGATGAGTGATTTTCCAAAGATCCTGGAGTCAAATAAGTGATTCACTCCTATGTCACTCTGTCCTAAATTCCTCCCCCCAAATGGCTCTGATCCTGGAAAGGTAAGAACGCAGATTTCACCCCATTGCCCTCAAACTCTCCCACTTACGAGAAGTGGCATCTCCTCTTTAGATTATAGTCTTTCCTGCTCCTACCCAATATTTAAACACACAAAGTGGCATAAGAAAGATAATTCACCAATTCATGCAGGCAAAGTGAAGTCACCTTATTTCATGTGTTTGGATTGTGCAGGTGAAAGGAATTTGGAGGAGATCTGAAATTACCCAGCTAGTTGCTTGAAATTACACAGATTTTTTTTTTCCCCTTGTAGACACAAGCTGTTGCCACAGGGGAATGTCTTTGACAGGGAGTTTCAAGGCTTCACAGGACCTCATAACTGCACCCTCCTCTGGGTGACTCAGACATGAGCTAGGGTCTAGCCAGCACACCTAATTTCACAGACAAGGTCAAACTCTGCGATCAAAGTCCTGCTCACCACTGGGCAACTGTCTTCCAAGGTGTCAGAAAAGACGGCTGGAGGCACAAGACCAGGGACCCCCACTGGAGCCTCTTTCAACAGTCTCCAGTCCAAGATGAGTCTGCTTTATGGACTGGGAGATGCAATAAAAGGATTTAATGGAGGTTTTATTGTGGGCTTGGAGGATGACACTGGGTTATCCAACTGGCAGCCTGCTCTGAGAAAGGAACCGTTTTCTTTCATGTGGCAACTCTGACATGCTTGGAACATGCCAAAAATGGCAATGCTCTGATTGGGTTTTTTTTTTTTTTTTTGCAACTCAGCATCGCCTCTGTGGGAGATGCCCAGACATCTCAAGGATGGAGCTGCCAGGCCAGGCCCACAGGAGGGCTGGGGCTACTGCTGGGGACTGTCTCCCTGTGAGGTCTGGAAGCAGACCGCACCTCTCCGCATCATCCTGAAGAAGCAATCAGCATAATACGGAATCCAAAAGGCCCCCTACCCATGAGACCAAGAGGCTGGGAAGGCAGCTGCAAGCCTCAAGTTCCAGAGTATGCCAATTTAATATGTTTTTTCTTAAAAGCAAAAAAATACTAAGACACAATGGCTGCAAAATTACCCAGGAAATCTGTTAAAAATACAAGTTCTTGGTTCAGACCACAAAGGCCTCGAGACTTACAATCACCCAGTTTTGGAAATAAATGTGTTGGGATATCCAGAGGAAGGTAAAACAGTAATTTTAAGAAAAAGAATTAAATCTCTAACAGTAGGTATAAAACTTTCTGACCACTAGGCCAATGTAGCTCTCTCTATGTTGTCATTGTTATTGTAGTTAAGTGCCGTCGAGTCGTAGATGACTCATAGTGACCCTATGAACAAAAGACCTAAGCACTGTTCATAGAGTTTCTGTGCAGAGTACAGTGTCACAGTGCTGTACAGAGGTAACTCATGGTTGCTGTGATGCTAAACACTGTGACACTGATGTGCCAGATGTGATAATGGTCACCCATGGTGGACAGTGTTTGCTGGAGCTTCCCGATTAAAACAAGCTCGGAAGCAGGAGTGGCGTCCACTTCCGAAATGGCTTGCCTCCGGAAACTCTATGAACAGTGCTCAGGCCTTCTGTTCATAGGGTCGCTATGAGTCGTCTACAACTTGGCAGCACTTAACAACAACAACACTAGGTAGAACAATTGTTGGGGAATGAGAGAATAGTGACATTAAATACACATATGTAATTGTCCTCTATTTGGGAAAGTCGCTTCTTATGAGGGTGAAAATTAACAACGCTGCAATTACTGTGCTTGAACACTCAAACTTATAGTCATCGAGCCAGAAGCAACTCATAGCTGACTTTCCAGCAGGTTTTCAGAAGCTGTATAATATCTTTGAATGAAGACACCATTGTGCAGCATCCTTTAGATTCAGAGAATCCCATTAACGCCCAAGCAGTGATCAACGCTATGGCATCTAAAAAGGGTGTGGATGGACTGGTTCATTTCAGTGCTGAAAAAGTTGCTAGAGGTGACTGAAATGAGCCTTTCCTTCCATGTACACCTAAAGGCTGCTTGGAACTCATCAAAGAGACGGGGGTTCAGATTGCTGGAAGACATGCTGCGATGGTTGGATGCAGTGAAATAGTCAGTGCCCAAGGCATGGCTTGCTTCTATGGAATAACGTCACAGTGACCACCTGCCACTCGAAAGCTGCAGATCACACAGAAGGAGATGGGCCATCTTTCTCCCTTAGAGTTAGTATCGGATTCAGACGCTGACTTTGAGTTAGCAGTGCAACTCTTAAGGATTTTGCCGACTGGTCCAGTGATGAGGATCCTTGTTTTCCTGATATTGAAATGCAAACCATTCCAAAGGCTGCATTCCTCAATCTTCCACAACAAGTGCTTCAAGTCCTCCTCACATTCACAAGCAAGGTGTGCCATCTGCATGACACAGGTTATGGATGAATCTCCCTCTGATCAGTGGATCAGTGCAACTCACCAAGTGTTGAACAAATATCTCCTTGATGGTGGGAGGCAGATTTTTCACTAACTTCAATTAGAGATTAAAGAGTATCAAGGTGGTGAATCTGTTATAGACCACGTTGAATTGGATTAGAGTACAAAACAGCAATATCAACCTATATTTAGCTTAAGATTTACTGTTGGGGACCAGATAATACAATGCAGAACATAGCAGGTCATAATAAAAATGTAGAGGTTAATGGTAGAAGTAACGGTTAGAGAGATTTTGGCACGGACATAATATTTTAAGGGCAATGGCGTTCAAATTTATGATGTAGCCAATGCTGGCTGCAGCAAGGAAATTTAACAGTATTTCTCAGAGTCTAGGCCTAGGGTGATAGCAGAGGAGTCTAGAAAATTTTAGAAGCTTATAAAGAATTCATCCAGACTGATTCTTTATGTTGTACTTGCAGACATTAATAAAGAACAAAATAACCGTGTCATATCTTGGGACAGAGCTCAATCATACTTAAAAGACTATAAAAAAAAAAAAGACTATCCAGAGGACCCAAGCTTGGAGAGTGTACTATCCCGAGGCAGGAACGGCAGTTAGAAAGCTGTGGATGAAGCCAAGTCTGGTGGGAAGAATTTGGCATGCAGAGAAAACATCACCAGGAATGAGGCAGCAGTTCAAGAAGGATTAAGAGGTAAAAGGTTGAAGGGCAATCATCAAACTGAGTAATAACAAACAAGAACTAAAAAAATTAAAGAAAAAAGAAGCAGCCAAGCAAAAAGGGATCAGCATCCCTCAACTCAGGAATAAAAATTAAGACTATGACAGAAATTCACAAAAGTACAAGAGCTTAGAGACACATGGGTATTAAGGTAAAGGCTAATGCCATGAGTATTGGCGACCTCGTGGCAAGGAAATGTGCTGTTAACTCAAAGACATCAGCTGCTCCATGGGAGAAAGATGGGCAATCATCTCCCCTGAGATTAAATTATCTCTGAAAACCCACAGGAGTATCAGCTATGAGTTGGTTACGACTTAACAGTATGTAACAACACTACGACCAGATACTATTATTGTTCATATGGGGCTGTCAGGTCAGTTCCAACACAGCAACTTCATACATAACTGAATCAAACACCACCCAGTCCTGTAGTCACCTTACAATCTCTACTTTACCTGAGGTCACTGCTGAAGCCACTACAGCAACTCATCTCATTGAAGATCTTCTTCTTTGACTTTGTACTTTAATAAGCACAATGTTCTGCTCCAGAGTCAAGATTATACTTGTGTACA
>NW_006399856.1:1706026-1707465 GCF_000299155.1 Elephantulus edwardii | reverse complement strand
GGAGGTTGGGGGGTGGTTGTTAATCATAAGGGGGGGGGGGGGGGGGGGGGCATAGTGGTGAGGATAAGTGGAGGTTGGGGGGTGGTTGTTAATCATAAGGTCTACAATTTGATGGGTCAGGTGGGGGTGTTAATTTAATCTGTGTAAATAAACCAGTATAATGACAATTTTTTTAAATGTAATATGAACCCAGGTAGGAATAATTAAATTTGGCCTATGGGATTGCAGAAAACTATACAAAGAAGGTTCCATCTGCATTGAGTCTTGACAATTAAGAAAGATTTTTCTACTTTGAGAAGGGGGGAATGTATTCCAAGAGGAACAAATAGATTAAGCAAATCTTTGGGGATAACAAAGTGGTATTCAGTTCAAGAACCAAGTTGATAGTTTGGGACTTAAATCAGTATTCAGTGATAAATCATGATATATTGTTGAGGAAGGAAGTGGTAGGATCAGGGATACACATTAGGTAAAGTTTTGTGGTCAGGATACAAAGGATGGAAAAGGGGTCTGAGGACAGCAGCCTAGAGAACACCAAAACATGGTTAAAGACATTTGGTCAAAGAAAGAAGAGTTAGAGGAAAGCCTGAGAATAACTGGGATGAGATAAAGTTGTATAAGTAAATCAAGTAATTAAAAAGAAAGAAGACTTCCGGGGGAATAAAAGTTAAAAAAGATTTCAACATCAAAATCTATAAATAGAAAAAAGACCTGAGACAATGTTGCTGATTTGAAAATTGAAATATTATTCAATATATTAAAATACAAATTTCGATCAATGACAAAAATAATAAAGAAAGCCAGGTTATAAAAGTGAGGACTTAATGGTAAGAAAATGGAGTCATTGAGACAGACCCTTCTCCCAAAGTTTGGTTATGAAAGAAAGAAGAAAAGTTGAGAGTTTATTTTTAAGGCCATGGATTTGTTTGTGAAATAAGAAACAAGCAAAAGCCTAAACCCACTGCCTGAAGTCATTGTGTTCCGATTCATAGCTTTCCTGGATTGTGCATCATTAAGGAAAAAGACTCCTCTTCTTTCTCTTAAAAGCTGCTGGTGGTTTCCATATGCTGACCTTCCAGTTAGTAGCCCAATAAATGACACACTAGGCCACAGACCTCTGGAAGGTAAGGAAAGGTCCCAACTATTCAGTAATGGTAATAACAGCTAATAGATCATTTACCGCTTATTATCTGTTGTTTACAAGAAGACACAGCAACAGCCTGTATGATACAGATACAAACCTTGTTTGATGAAAATGAAGAAAACTTGAAACATTTGCTGTAGAAGGTTGAAAACTACAGCCTTCAATATGTATTACATTTCAATGTAAAAAAAAAATCCTCACTACTGGATAGATGAAGAAAAGATTAAAGTTATCAGTAATTTCATTTCACTTGTATCTCTGATTAATATCCAGGGTAACAATAATCAAGAAACCA
>NW_006399856.1:1681399-1703930 GCF_000299155.1 Elephantulus edwardii | reverse complement strand
AACAACAACAACAACATTGAAAGTATGTGAAAGGAAATCAACTGATCTTATTTCTAAGGAATAATCAGACTGTCCTCAAAGACAAATGTATTTGTCCTTCTGGAAGTCTACAATATAGTCAATACTCCGCACCAACTCCTCCGTAACTCAAATATTCTCAATTCTTCGGCCTTCCTTAAGGTTCAACTTTCACATGTTTGTGATGTGGTTGGAAATACTATGGGTGGAGTCAGACATACATTAGTCATCCAAGTGCCATCTGTGCTTGTCAAGACTAAAAAGGATCTTTTAATCTTGTTCAGTGCTACATGTCATTTGATTTCTTGAGTGTCATTTCGGTGGGCATTGACTGTACAGCCAATTAAAAATGAAATCATTGACCAGTCACATCAATTTTTTTTCTTCATTTGTCCTTTTATTTTCGTTATTCCATTTGTGAGGATTTGTTTTCTCGTGTTATGGTGCAATGCAGACTGAAGGCTTTGATCTTCACAAAGAGGTGTTTCAAATCCATTTCACTTTCAGCATGAAAAATTTTGTCATTTTGATCACAGAATCAAAATGTTAGAGAATCCCCCTTCAATTCCAATGTCCTATTTCTTTCTTATATAATACAGCTCCTTGGATTATTTATTCAGAATCCAGATTGAATAAGGATAGTAAAAGGATACAACCCCAATGCACACATCTTTCCTAATTTTAAACCCCACAGCAACCCATTGTTAAGCTCAAATAACTACTTGTTGATCTATGTACAGGTTCCACATAAACTCAATTAAGTGTTTGAAATCTCCATTTTTTGAGATGTTATCCATAATTTGTTATGATACACATAATTAATTGTTCTGCATTGTAAGGTGCATGTGATCCAAGCCATGGTCTTTTCAATCACTTATTATGATTTTGAGAACTGGACAATGAAAAAGGATGACAGAAGACTTGATGCCCTCAAGTTGTGGTGTTGGAGAAAAGTACTGAATATCCCAGGGGCTGCCAAAGGAACAAGCAGATATGTCTGCAGGAAAGTGCATCCAGATTGCTCCAAGAGTGGCAAAGCTGCATCTTTCATACTTTTGAGACATCTTGCTAGGAGAGGCTATTCCTGGGGAAAGGATATCGTGTTTGGAAAGTAGAGGGTCAGCGAAAGAGAAGACGACCCTCAATGGGACGGACTGACACAGTAACTGTAGCAATAGGTCAAGTATATCAGGGATGATGAGGATGGCACAAGATAGGACAAGGTTCAGATCTGTTGTTCACAGGGTCGCTGATAACCATGCTTGACTCAATGGTACCTAATAAAACAAAGATAACCAGCTATCTGGTATTCATTCTCTGCATTCAGCTAAGATCCATCTAATGTCAGCAATGATATTCCTCATTCCACATCATCTCCTGAATCCAGGTGGAATTTCTATACTAATATACTACTACAATTATTTTGTTTTATTATGGTCAGCAAAACGTTATTTGTGGATGATATCAATGTTATTTGATCATTTTCTTAGATCATTGTCTTTGAATGAGCATAAATATTAATCTTCTCCAGTCAGTTGGCCAGAAAGCTATCTTCTAATTTTCTTTGCATAGACAAGTAAGTGCTTTGCATATTGCATTTGTTTATTGAAATATTTCAATTAGTATCTTATAAATTCTTGGAGGCACATGGGTTTTTTTTCCCCCAGTGCCTTTAGTTCAGGTGGACTTTGTCTTCAATTTTTCTTCATTTCTTTCAGTTGAGAAATGCCAAGTGTGTTCTTCCCTATCTGGTTTCTAACTCCAGATTATTGCACAATTCTTTGTAGTGCTTTTGTTTGCTTGGCTCCACAGTCAATACCTTTGGCACCTACTAGTAGCCAGGAAATTAAAAGATGTATTGCAATGGGAAAGTCTGCCATTAGGGACCTCTCTAAAGTACTGAAGATCAATGGTGTCTCTCTGGAGACTAAGGTGCGTCTGATACAGGCTATGGTCTTTGCAATCACTTGTTATGCATCAGAGAGTTGGACAATGACCAAGAAGGCTAGAAGGAGAATTGATGCCTTTGAGCTGTGATGCTGGAGAAGAGTGTTGAGAGTACCATGGACTGCTAGGTAAACAAATAGATTCATCCTGGAGAGGGTTAAACTGGGTAGCTCCTTGGAGGCAAGGATTCTGAGGCTCCGTCTAACATACTTTGGACATGTTGTAAGGAGGGACCAGTCCTTGGAGACGGACATCATGCTTGGGAGGGTGGAGGGACAGCACAGGAGGGGAAGGCCTTCTGTGAGGTGGATTGATCCAGTGACTGGGGTAATCAGATGAGTGTATCAGAGACAGTGCAATTGGAACAGGACAGAGCAGAGTTTAGGGCTGTTGTAGATAGGGTCGTTATGAGTTGCAAGCAACTCGATGGCACATAACACAACAACAACTACTACTTTACTTTGCCTTTTCAAGCTGCTCATTGAAATCTTATGTTCCATTCTTTTCTTCCACTATGACTTACATTCATTTTAGCTACTCTGTGCTCAAAACCAAATTTCAGAAATTCTTTTTTTATTTGCTTGCTACTAAGCCAAAGGGTTGCTATGAGTCGTCTACAACTCGACGCACTTAACAATGACATAGAGCTCAGTTGACCAATGAAAGTGATGCTACTAAGCCAAAGGTGGGTGATATTAATTTGTGGGCCTCAGGTCTGGTTTTAATTGTTTTTGGCCATACATTCTTCTAAGTGGTATAGCACTGGTCTGTGCATTGCTGTACAGAGGTAACTCGTGGTTGCTGTGAAGCTGAACACTGTGATACTGCTGTGTCAAACGCGATAATGGTTACCCATGCTAGACAGTGTTTGGTGGAGCTCCTAGATTAAGCAGGAGTGGCATCCACTTCTGAAATAGCTTGCCCCCGGAAACCTAATGAACTTGGAGAAATGATGAAAGTCATACAAGTGTTCAGGTCTTTCATTCATAGGGTCGCTATGAGTCGCCTACAACTTGACGGCACCTAACAACATTTTATCACATCAGATGGTTGAGTGCTTTAGGGGACAGTGGTGTACGCTCGAGCCTTCTTGGCAGCCACCTTCCTCATGGTGGCCAGGACATTGCTAAGCTCTTCTCGTTTTCTCTTGGCACAGACGTGTTTCTCCACCCTTTTCTTGCTGACCTTGAGGGCCTGCTTATCCTTGGAGACCTTGAACAGTCCCATGACGTGTTCCTGATAGGGCGTGAAGCCACATACTTCCCAGATCATGTCTCAAAGGAACTTAATGTGTTTGATGGGGTTCCCATGGGGGGCTGTGCCTCGACTTGCTCACATTCTGGGTTACTCTGTGACACTTGTCGAAGTCCACGACCTTAGGGTAGAGCACAGTCATGGCTTCTGTACTTCTATGGGTGCAAGGCATCTCAGAATTTCTTCTGAAATCAGTTTTGATCTTTAATTTATTTCTTGTTGTAATAAGTTTTTGTCTTCTTTATGTATGGTATCTTTCAAATCATAATATAACTTATCTGGTCTTTGGTCTTTACTGGTCAATGCCTCAAATCTATTTTTTCATTAGACTCTAAGTTCAGGTGGATATATGAAAAATTGTATCTGAGCTCTCAAAGGCTTGTTTTCATTTTCTTTAGCTTCAACTTGAACTTGCATGTGAATACTTAATCATTCTACTCTCAACTCCTGGCTTTGTCCTAACTGATAACACTGACTTTCTCCATTGTCCCTTTACACATATGTGCTCCACATGTATAGTTGTCATTTATAGTGTTGAATTCAAAAAAGAATTTTAAAAAGTTGAATTAGTCTTATTTAGGACCTATCAGGTCATATTTTCCCATTACCAATCCTTGTTTAATTCCAGCTTTCACAAACCAATGACCACAAATCATGATGTCCATCTATTGAATGTATAGGTGATGAGTTTTAAACTATAAAGCTTGTAAAAATCTCTAATTTCTCCATATATATCATTAGTAATTGGTGTATCAATTTGAATAATAATCATTATTGACTGGTCTTCCTTATAGGCATATGAATATTATTCCATGACCAGCAGTAGTAGGGCTAGGGTATTTATAAAGGCCATGAGCAACTCTGAAACAGAATCCTGAGCAATCTCATCCCATGCTGTTTATAGCCTCTAAAAACACTGGAGAGTCAGTTCTGAGTTGATTTCTTTTCAATCACAATGAGTGAGTTTTATCAATTCTTAGTTTACATAAGAAACATATTTATCTTTCATATTATATATGAAATATTTGGAGCTGGAATGATATGATGTTTCAAATTGGCTTCAAATAATACGAAAACTAAGAGGAAGGGATAGAAAAGAAAGCACTATGGCTATTGAGTTGTTAATTGTTGGAATGGCTGATGAGGTGTATTAGAACTTGTTATTTTCTATCATTTAATATATACTTTTTTTAAATCCTCCAACTAAAATTTAAAATAATAAGGCATCTCAGTTGCCTCTCTTCTTTACCACTGAAGTTTTTAGCCTGGAATACAGTATACGTATTAGAAGACATCTTTTATTATTATACCATATTTAGGCAAATTTAAGCCATTTTTTTCATCAGTGATTATAGAAGAAATGGTGATATGAGAAACACACAAAGTAAAACGCTTCGTTTGGAATGAAGTCTCTTTATTGGCCACAAAGATGTTTTTGTATGTTTTAAAGCCATAGTCAACATCTTTTCATCTGGCTTTATGAATTTGGTACCTAATTTCCTCTAGTTGTTCTTTGATCAGTGTTTCTGGTCATTTCTAACTCCTTTCCCTTCAGGCCTGATATCTAATTCACTGTAAAAAGTAAATACACAAAATAGGATTAAGAGCTCATTCCTAAGAATCTTGCCTATTTCCTTCCTTATTCTTCCACTATGTCCTTCCAAGGGAGATTCTGATAGAGGATCTGGTTACTACAACTGCTTATTTTACAAGCATTTGTTAAGAACCCTCTTTTTTTCCTTTTCTCATTTACTGTTAGCATTTATAAAACAAGAATTTGAAGTCCATACACTCCCACTTAAGTACACAAAGCTTATTCTAGATAAAGTAATGTAGACATTTCTGGAAAAATCTCAATTGGCCTAGGTTGCGGGGTGGGGGGGTGTGTTATTTTGTGTTGGTTTTTTTTACTTTTATTGTTGTTGGACCAGGAGGCAGTCATCAGAACAGAGCAAAGGAACACTGTGTGGTTTAAAGTTGGGAAGGGTGTGTCCTATCTCCATACCTTTTCAATCTATATGCTGAACAGATTATCTAGAAGGTTGAGCTTGATAAGGAGAAATGTGGCATAAAGATTAGAGGAAGACTCATCAGCAATCTGTGTTTTGCAGATGACACAACCCTGTTTGCTGAAACTGAGGAGGATCTGAAGTGCTTGTTGCAGAAGGTCAAGGACTGCAACCTTCAATATGGATTGAAGCTCAACATCAAGAAAACAAAGATTCTCACCACTGGGCCAATTGGCAACACCATAATAGATGGTAAAGAGATTGAGATTGTTAACATCTTTAGTTTGCTTGGCTCCACAATCAACATGGTTGGCACCAGCAGCCAGGAAATTAAAAGATATATTGCATTGGGAAAGTCTGTTAGAGATCGCTCCAAAGTACTGAAGAACAATGGTGTCAGTCTGAAGACTAAGGTGTGCCTGATCCAAGCCATAGTCTTAGTAATTACTTGTTATGCATCAAAAAGCTGGAAAATGTCTAGGGATGATAGAAGAATTGATGCCTTTGAGTTGTGGTGCTAGAGAAAAGTTTTGAATATAAAATGGCAAAGAGAACAAACAAGTTCATCCTAGAGATGGTGAGACCAGGCTGCTCCTTGGAGGCAAGGATTCAGAAGCTTCATCTGACATAATTTGGACCTGTTGCAAGGTGAGACCAGTCCTTGGAGAAGGACATCATGCTTGGGAGGGTGGAGGGACAGTGCAAAAGAGGGAGACTCTCAATGAGATGGATTGATTCAGTGACTGGGGCAATGGGGGTAGAGATGTGTCAGAGACAATAAAATTGGCACAGGATAGAGCAGGGTTTAGGGCTGTTGTTCATGGGGTCACTATGAGTTGCAGGAGACTCGACAGCACATAACAACAAGTACCATCAAGTTGAGTCAACTCATAATGATTTTATGAACAACCAACCTGAATCCTGCCTTATC
This sequence comes from Elephantulus edwardii, assembly GCF_000299155.1. Lineage (NCBI taxonomy): Eukaryota > Metazoa > Chordata > Mammalia > Macroscelidea > Macroscelididae > Elephantulus > Elephantulus edwardii. The sequence continues at coordinate 1,697,771 of NW_006399856.1, read as the reverse complement.
CTGTGCCGTCCTCATCATTTCGGCCACTTTCAAGCCCATTACTGAAGTCATCTATCCATTGGGGTCTTTCTCTCCTTCGCTCACCTTCCATCTTGATGTCCTGTTCTAAGGAATAGCCTAGTCTTAGCTACATATCCAAAGAATGAAAGACAAAGCGTCACTATCTTTGCTTCCAAGAAGCACTCTGACTGCACTTTATCTAAGACGTATTTGCTCTCTCGGTAGTCCATGGGATAATTAGTACTCTCCTTCAGCACCACAGGCATCAATTCTTTTTCTATACATTTAGTCACTCTAAAATTCATTTCTTCTTATTGTTACATGTCATGGAGTCAGAACCAACTCATAGCTGACGCTCCAGTGGGCTTTCAAAGGCTGTAAAACACATGAGAAGACATTGCCATCCTTCTTCCACAGAGCTGATAGTGGATTGAAGTGCAGCCCAATTCTTTTTCCATTAAGACACCAAAGCATAGAAAAGTCATTTAGAGAACTCTAAACTGTTGTTTAAGGAACATGTGGCTGCATTTGGGATTTCTTGTGAACCTATCATCAGTACTTCACCTCTAGATACACCCTTCCTCTCTTTGAGCAATTTGCAAGAATAAATAAGGAAGTAAGCTTTCTACTCATCTTAACACACACTAGCCCAATTTAGAAAACCTCAACCAATAATCTCCTTTCTAGAATATCCTAAATCATCCCTTTAAAAACCAAAACACTAAACCCACTGCCAACGAGTAAATTCTAACTCAAAGTGACACTACAGAACAGATGCCCTTCAGAGTTTTCAAGACTAAATCTTTATGGAAGCCGTCTACCTCATGTTCCTCCTGTGGAGTCTCTGTTGGGTTTAAACATGGGACCTACTGGTTAGCAGTCAAATACTTAAACCACTGTATCACCAAGAGTCTTCCAAGTCATTCCCATGAGACTGTTATAAATGAGGAAAAAGTATTGAAAGGGAGATGCACAATGATTAGGGAGGATAGAAGGAGAATTGATGCCTTTGAGCTGTGGTGCTGGAGAAGAGTATTGAATATACCATGGACTGCTAGGAAAACAAACAGGTTCATCCTGGAAAGGGTTAAACCAGGCTGCTCTTTGGAGGCAAGGATTCTGGGGCTTCATCTGCCACACTTTGGACATGTTGCAAGGAGGGACCACTCCTTGGAGAATGATGTCATGCTTGGGAAGGCAGAGGGAGAGCACAGGAGGGGAAGACCCTCTAGGAGGTGGATTGATTCAGTGACTAGGGTAATCTGGGTGGGTGTGTTGGAGACAATGAGATTGGCCCAGGACAGAGCAGAGTTTAGGGCTGTTGTACACAGGGTTACTGTAAACTGCAAGTGACTCAATGGCACATAGCAACAATTTTAATTGTAAAAGGCTTTGTAATACAAATAAAACCCATCGCCATCAAGATGCTTTTGATTCACAGGGAGCCTCCCTCAGGTTTCTGGTATTTTCATTTCTATAAAAGGAGACTGTCTACCTTTCTCCCAGGAAACAGCTGGTGAATGAACCACAGGCCTTTCTGTAGCAGCACAGCACCTAGTGCACTTGACCATCAAACACAAATCATGAACTCTAGGAAAATGATGAACTTTTCTTAATAATACATCAGTATTGGTTTATCAGTTATAACAATGCACCACTGTAAGCAAAACATTCAAGAGAGTAGAGAGGAAAGAGCTTACATAGGCAGTGTGTAATTTCTGCAACATTTCTCTGTAAATTAAAAAAAAATACTCAAAAAAAGTGAAACTCAAACCCACACTTATTGCCATCCAGTCTATTCTGACTTGCAGAGACCCTCGAGGAGAGGATGAAATGCCCCACAGGTTTCAACTAAACTAAGACTCTTTACAAGTGTAGAATGTGGAATGTTTCTCCAGGAAGCGGTTGCTTGGTTTGGGTCACTCAACATTTAGTGCCGTTGAGCACTTTAACTGCTGTGCCATCAGGCTCTGCTACTGTTGTTGCTGTTGTTATGTGCTGTTGAGTTGCCTATGACTCATAGCGACCCTACGTACAACAGCCTTAGACCCTAAAATTTTTTTTTTTTTTTTTTTTAAAAAAAGGTTGGTTCTTATTTTGGTTTTCAATTGAATCCCTGAATGCAAATGGTTAGTGTTTTCAGCTGCTGATCAGAAGGTTGAAAGTTCCAGTTCAACCAAAGGCCCCTCAGAAGAAAAGGCTGGGGGATCTATGCCTCAAACTATCAGCTGTTAAAACCTCATTCTCTATCCTGTTACATTTCTGCTCTGACATACTTGGGGTTGATGTAGTTACAATTGGCTCAAAGGCAAAAAATAAAAAGTGAAATTAAAGACAGACAACAGTTACATGAGCTAAAGTGTCTCTGAAGAACCTTAACATTCTCAGTTCACCATGCATAAGCACCATAGTGCACTTGCCCTCAGCAAAGTCTAACTTATTTTTTCTAAGATTGAGTAGTTCATTCCATTGCTTTCCTTGTCCGCCCTCATTCCTTCCCTGCCATCCCTCAGTCCTTTGCCTGGAGCCAAATAGTGAGAATTGCACTGGCCACTGAAACTTCCTTTCCCGATGAACACTGCAGCCCAGTAGGCACTGGCCCAAGAGGGAGTCAGGCTAGGTGAGGTGTTCAGGAGGTTCCAACCCTCCTAGGATGAAGTCTGAAGACAGGATACCTGGAGACTTTCCCACGTACCTTTCCAAGTACCTTGTGAATCATCTACTAAGGGTGGCTCTCCTTAATCTATCACACCACTTCTTGAGGAGATATTGTCCTTTGAAAGGAAAATTGGAGAAAAGTTTGCTAGTCAATGTCTGGCTGGGAACTGGCCATTGCATGGAGGCTTTACCCTATCATAGTTGTTGTTGTTAGTTTGATTGCGTACAACTCACTTAACCGATAAACAGCCCACCTTTATCCTGTCCTATCCTGTGCCATCCTCACCATCTCTGACATACTTGAGCCCATTGCTTCAGTCACTGTGTCAGTTCACCTGGTTGAGGGTCTTCCTCTTCTTCTCTACTTTTCTAAGTATGATTTCCTCTCCAAGGAATAGCCTCTCCCAACAACATGCCCAAAGTATGTTAAATGAAGCTTCATCATCTTTGCCTCCAAGGAGAACTCTGGCTGCACCATCTCCGAGACATATCAGTCTGTGGAATATTCTGTACTCTTCTCCAACAACACAGCTCACAAGCATCAATTCTTCTTCATTTTTATTTATTGCCCAGTTCTCAGATTCATAGCAAGTGATTAAAAAGACCATGGCCTGAATCAGGCATACTTTAGTCCTCAAATGGACATCAGTGTTTCTCAGTAATTTGGAGAGGTCCCTGACTACAGACTTCCCCAGTGCAATACATTTCCTGATCCTTTTCATAGTAGACAAGGACACCTACAAATCATCCCCTCCATGCTCCTGCCTCCGAGTATAACTGCATATGATCCCTAAGTCCTCCATCTTCCTGGGCAAGCAGATCTCAATTTGAAAATAAATCCAAAGACATTTCTTGATCTACATTGAACTATATCCTTCTCAAGAAGCCTTGTAGGAAAGCAACTCAGAAGGGGAGGAAAAGAAAAGGTGCTTATTCTTTAAGAGATAAAATAGGCCCCAGAGGTATGCAGTTCAAATCCAACAGATGCTCTGCTGGAAAAGGAGGGTAATCTCCTCCTGTACCAGTCAGATCTGACTTGACAGTACACACACAAATAATAAAATAAAATAAATTTTTTAAAGAAGAGATAAAATAGGAATTTGGAAAGATGGAAAATGGTGCAACAGAACTTAAGGTCACAATGTGGTTTATCTGCTCATGGAGACTGGAGAAAAGGCAAGACACCTACTCATCTTCACAAGGTGGGCCACTCAGTTGTCTGTACATACACCACCTGCCCAGATTTTTCACAATCACCTGGGAGAATTTGCTTTATACTGATGATATATTGGGCCTTCTGAAACAATGGCCCTGCACTAGGAATTTCTTGTTTTTATAACAAGTAGCCATCTCGTTTTATCCTGGTGCTAGAAAGTCCATCTGCCTTGCTCTAGGAGGCCAGTCCTTGAGAACTGCATGCCCAGCTGGCTTTTGGTTGGGTCGAGTCACTGTAAGGTGCAGACAGGAGACCAGTGGAAAAGAGGAGAGAATGATCAGGGATCATTTCTCTTTTACTTTTCTGTTTCCTGGTAGTTCTGGTAGTGACTGTACCCCTCTCCCATATCACAGCTCCCACATAGAAGTAAGTCTCTCTGTTTCCAGGCTCCAATAATACCCTCTCCCACGTCTCGCCAATTCAGTCACAGGGAAGCTAACAGCTTCCTGCTCTTTCAAGTCTTCAGTGCTTCAGCAATCCTGGTCTGTTTCTTTAACATCCTCTCCTCATTTTCTGAAGTAATACCTTCATTAGTCGCTTTATCGGAAACATCCAGGATACAGGGTTTCCTGCCTGAGCTCTTCCAGCTCCAGGCACTGACAAACATTCTAGGCCAGAGCCTGCCTCCAAGTTTTCCACCTGCCTTTCCAATTTTCTACCACACTCATCCTCTGGATTTCCGCTTAGCTCCCTCCCTCACCTCTTTCTGGTCTCTGCTCAAATGCTACCTAATCAGAGGTGGGTTTCTGGTTATATAAAAGGGTAGACTTGCTCATCTCCTTGCACCTGCCCTCCTGTCCCCCTTACCATACTCTGAATGCCTTCATAATGATGTATATTGTTTCACAATTGTAAAGTGATAAAAATCGTTATTGTGTCTCTGGTGGAGATCCCCAAAAGATCTCTACTGCAATCCCAAAGGAACGTGGTTCAAGTCCACCAGCTGCTCTGTAGGAGAAGCATTGGCAGACTCCTCCGGTACAATTTACTGCCTCTGAAAACGCACTGGTCAGCTGGGGGTCGCCAGCACAGGACAACTCCTGCTGGAAGGTGCTGTATTGATACAGTCTGCAGAGAGCCAGGTGCTAGCCCAAAGGCTGCACTGCTCTCAAGGTTCAAATCCACCAGCTGTTCCAAGGGAGGAAAAATATAAAGTCTATGCTCACTAAATCTACAGCCTTGAAAATCTGAGGAGGGGTCAGCTAAGAGTGGGTTTCAACTTGATGGCAATGAAAACTAGAGCGGTCCTTAATAGATCCTTTCTAGAACAGAATTTCTTTTGTAGTTAATTATTGTTGTTATCATGTACTATCTAGTTGGAACCAATGCATAACTGACCCTCCAGTAGGTTTTCAGAGGCAGTAAATTGCACAGGAAATTGTCCATCTTTTCCTCTGGGAGTAACTAGTAGATTAAAACTACATACCTTTGGACTGGCAGAGCAAGTCCTTACCACTAAGCCACCAGGCTTCTCTTTGTAGTTAACTACTAAGAGTTAAAAATGGCAGGCATGTGGTAGGGACTTTGCATGTGTTGACTGACTGACTGAATCAATGTTCTGTATAGACACTGCTTGACTCTTTATCTCACTTTTATCTACAACTTAGTGCTATAAACTGGATGCAGACTCTTCCCATCACTTCTCACACATTAACTTAGACCATGAATACTAATTTTAAAAATATATTTAACACTGTACTTAGAGATGTTAAGTTCAGCGTAGAGAAATCAAGGCAAAACAAAACAAAAAACAAATTAAAAAAACACCCCCCCCAAAAAAAACAACCTCCAAGTTCCCACTGCCACCAGCATGTGGGATCTAGATACAGATCCCTAAAACTGGGAGTAAAGTGTAATAAAGAATATCTATACCTCAACTCAGTGATATTGGTTATTCTGGTGTGGGGGGTGGGGACATGGGAGGTTATGTGGTGAAGGCAGTCTCTCCACGTGTTTCCCACAGGAAGGGCCCTATGGTGGTGGGGGGCGAGAGGCCAATGTCCAGAGTACTGAAGAGCAATGATGTCAGCTTAGAGACTAAGGTGCACCTGATTTAGCCCATATTCTTTGCAATTACTTGCTATGCCTCAGAGAGCCGGACAATGACTAAGGATGATAGAAAAGAATCAATGCCTTTGAGTTGTGGTGTTGGAGAAGAATATTGAATATGCCATGGACTGCTAAGAGAACAAACAGGTTCATCCTGGAGAGGATGAGGCAAGGATTTTGAAGCTTCATCTGACATACTTTGGGCATGTTGCAAGGAGAAATCAGCCAGTCCCTGAAAAAGGATATCATGCTTGAATGGGTGGAGGGACAGTGTAAGAGAGGAAGACCCTGGATAAGACAGAGTGACTCAGTAACTGGGGTAATGGGGGTAGGTGTGTCAGAGACAATGAGGTTGGCTCAGGTTAGAGCAGCGTTCAGAGCTGTTTGTTGTATAAAGGATTGTTATGAATTGTAAGTGATTTGACAGCACATATCAACAACATATCTTAAATCAAGAATGGATATTTTTCGAAGGTAGAACAGGAATGGGTAGTAAATAGCTAAAAAGGAAAGAATGAAGAAAGAATGTCAAGTTATTTGGAGAAGTTATGTGGGTGAGCAAAGTTCTTGTCCTCTGGAGTTGTTCTTTTTAGTTGCCTTCAAGTCAACAATTCAGACACCATCAAAACAACAAATCATCCTATTGTGTGCAATTCTCATGGTCTCCACCAAGCTCAAGACCATTGTTACAGTGACTGTTTAAGTCCATCTCAGTTGGAAACAATCCAGTGACTGTTTCAACCATCCATTGAGGATTTTTTCTACTTCGCTGATCCTCTTGTGAGATATATTAAAAGATTAGTGTCTCCTGACAATGTACCCAAAATATGTGACATAAAATTTTATCATCTTTGCCACTAAGGAACATTGTGATTTCACTTCCTCCAAGAATTATTTAATGTTCTCCTGGCAGTATGTAATATATTCAGCACTCTTCTACAACATCACAATTCAAAGGCATCAATTGTTCTTCAATATTCTTCATTTCTCATCCAACTGCCACATGGACAGAAAGCAATGAAAAATGTCATGGCTTGGATCAGGTACCCCGTATTCTTTAAACTGCCACCTTGCTCTTTAGCACTTGGGAGAGGTTCTTAACAATAAATTTGTCCAGTGTAACACAACATATTTGGATTTCTTAACTGCTGCTACCAATAATATTCACTGTAGATCCAAGTGAAATGAAAGTATTGACAGTTGTAATATTTTCTCTATTATGATGTTGCCACTGGTCTAGCTATAAGATTTTTACTTTCCTGATGGAGATGTAGTCCATATTTAAGCTGTAGTTTCACCTTCTTCAGTCAGTACTTCAAGTCTTCACTTTCTGCAAGCAAGGTTGTGCCAACTGCATAATGCAGATGTCGGTGAGCTTTCCTCCAATCTTGATACCACATTCTTCATTTAGCCCAGCTTCCTGAATTAAGTTGCTCAGTATACAGATTGAATAGATATGGAGAATGGAAACAACCCAAACATGCCCCTTTCCTAATTTTAAACCATAAAGTATCCTCTTGTTATGTTTGAACTGCTTCTTGGTCTATGCATAGTTTTTCATGAGCACAATTAAATGTTCTGGAATTCCCATTCTTCTCAATGTTATCTATAATCAATTTGATCCACACAGTCCAATGACTTCGTAGTTGTTGTTGTTATGTGCTGTCAAGTCATTTGCGACTCATAGCAACCCTATGCACAACAGCCCTAAACCCTGCTCTATTCTGTGCCAATTTCATTGCCTCCGACACACCCATCCCGATTACCCCAGTCACTGAATCAATCCACCTCATAGAGGGTCTTCCCCTCCTGGACTGTCCCTCTACTCTACTCAGCATGATGTCCCTCTCTAAAGACCTGTCTCTCCTTACAACATGTCCAAAGTATGTCAGACGAAGCCCCAGAATCCTTGCCTCCAAGGAGTAGCCTGGTTTAATCCTCTCTATGATGAATCTGTTTGTTTTCTTGGCAGTTCATGGTACATTCAATACTCTTCTCCAGCACCACAGATCAAAGGTGTCAATTCTCCTTCTATCCTCCCTAGTCATTGTCCAACTCTCTGATGCATAACAAGCGATTGCAAAAACCATGGCCTGTATCAGGCGCACCTTAGTCTCCAGAGAGACACCGCTGCTCTTGAGTACTTTAGAGAGGTCCCTAACTGCAGACTTTCCCATCGCAATACGTTTTTTTATTTCCTGGTTACTGGTGCCAAGAGTGTTGACCATGGAGCCGATCAAACTGAAGCTGTGAACAATCTCAATCTCTTTACCATCCATCCTGATGCTATCGATTGGTCCAGTGGTGAGAATTTTTGTCTTCTGGACATTGAGCCTCAGTCCATATTGAAGGCTGCAGTCCTTGACCCTCTGCTGTAAGTGCATGAGGTCCTCCTCAGTTTCAGGGAGCAGGGTTGTGTCATCTGCATAACGCATATTGTTGATAGATCATCCACCAATCCTAACACCACGCATCTCCTCATAGAGCCCAGCCTCTCGGATAATCTGCTCTGCATACGGGTTGAAAAGGTATGGAGATAGGACACATCCCTGGTGTACACCCTTCCCAATTTTGAACCATGCAGTGTTGTCCTGCTCTGTTCTGACGACTGCCTCTTGGTCCAAGTATAGGTTTCGCATTAGCACGGTTAAATGTTCTGGGATTCCCGTTCTTCTCAGAGTCAGCCACAGTTTGTTATGATCCATGCAGTCAAATGCCTTTGCATAATCAATGAAACACAGATAGACATTCTTCTGGTATTCTCTGCTTTCAGCTAAGATCCATCTAACATCAGCTACAATATCCCTAGTACCACGACCGTGACTTTGTATAGTCAGTAAAAAACACTTTCCCTCATAGCATTTTGTTACAGCTAAGAAGTTATCAGAACATTGCCACCTGTGTGCTCGACAATATCCCTGGATATATTTGTACTACCTTCAAAGGCATATGTAGACGTATCTTCTATCAAGCCTACATAGACTCATGGGTGTACTCCCATTCACCTTCCTGCATCTGTTCTGTTTGCACATCTACTTAAGTATCTACTCATACACATCATTGCAGGATTGTATATGCAGCAGTATTTGCTTGTGCTGTCTTTTACTCTCTACACCTCCCAGAGATCTCATTTGTCACTGGTTATATTCTGCTGCCTTCCTCTTATTATATATTGCCTTTCCTTTACACTACTTACTCCTGCCGTTCATGATAATCACCAAAGAATGTGTGTAAACCTTTTCTTGACTTTTTATAATAGGAATCTCAGACCATATTTGCTGGTTTCTGCTTGATTAGTTTCATTCAGCACAATGTCCTTCAAGTGCACACATGCTATGATGTGTTTTAAAGACTCATTCATTTAACATCGGGTAGTATTCCATTGTGTGCATGTACCATAGTCTGTTCATACATTCCGCCAGTGATGGGCCACTGGGACTTTTTTCCATCTTTTTGCTATTGTGAATAAAGCGGAAATATGGGTATTTATGTATTGTGTCATAGCTCTTATTTCTCTTAAATCATGATAGTGTCAGATCATATACTATTTCCACTGTTTAAGGAAAACTATTTTCCACAGTGGTTGTACCATTTTACAGTTCCACTAGCAGTGTAAGAGAGTTCCACCTCTTCGCCAGCCTTTTCTGTTTGGTTTTGTTTGGTTCACATTCTTCGTACTTCTTTATTTTGTGTTAGAGTTTTTCTTCCTCTTTTTTAAACTTCGTTGATATTATTGGGGTGAGAAAGCATCTCACTGCTGTTTTGATTTACAGCTCTCTAGCGGCTTTTGATTGGGACCAATTTTTATGTTGTCTACTTTAGTGAGGCATCTGTTCATGTTTCCTGCCCATTTTTTAATTGGACTGTTTGTCTTTTTGTTGTCGAAGTGTTGAAGCTTTCTATAAATTTTAGAGATTTAATATTTTATCAGATGTGCCACTGCCAAAATTTTTCCCAGTCTGTAGATCTTCAGTCTATTAATTTGGAAAACTATTTTATGTGCATAAGTGTTTAATTATCAGAATGTCCCCATAGTCTAATTTATCTTCTGCTGTTTATACATTTTTATTTACCTCTGATAGTCTATTTATTACAGCAGCTGGCTTTTATTAAAGACTAACGGAGAGAAAAAAATAAAAAAAAAAAAAAGACTAACGGAGAGTATTTTCATGTGATCATTTTCTTATTGTATGTTTTCTTGGGTGAAGTATCTGTTCAGATCTTTTGCTTATACTTTAGTTTTTCTGAATTCTGAGCAGTCTTTGCATATTTCGTATAAACATATTATTGTGATTCTTTGACTTACAAACATTTTCTCCTATTTCAAGTGTCTTGACTCTCATTCTATGGTAGCAATGCCTTTTATAGAGGTGTTTACTTTTAATGAGATAAAATTTGTCAAATTGCTTTTTCTATGGAACATGCTTTTAATATTGTTTCCAAAAATGTTACACAGATTTTTTTTCCTTTTTCTCTTACGTTTTGAAGATGTTTCTGTCACCTAGTTTAATTATGTTATGGTAATGTATACTCTTTGTTACGATTTAAAATTTTTACAATCCATAAAGTTTTGTTCATGACCAAGATACAGTATCTTGGCAAATTTTCCCATGGACTAAAAAAAAGAATTTCTCTATTTGTAAGTTGGAGTGTCCTAAAAAGACAACGTATCAAGTTGATTGATAGTATTACTCAGTTCTACAACTTTGCTGATTTTCTGTCTATCAACTAAAGGATTACAAAACCAAGAGAGTATTTCTGGAACCTCCAGTTGTATTGTGGATTTATCTATTACTCTTTCCAGTTCTATCAAGTTTAGCTTCATATAGTTTGGAGCTCTATTGTGTTGTTACTGTTAGGTGATTCTGAATACAACTCATCGTGACCCTATGGACAATAGATCTGAACTTTGTCCTATTCTGCGCCATCCCCACTATCTCTGATATACCTGAGCCCCTTGTAACAGTCATTGAGTGAAAGTTCCCTGAGGATCTTCCTCTTTTGCTGACCCTTCACCTTTCCCAAGGACTAGCCCTTCCTAATAATACACCAAAAGTATGTGAGAGAAAGCTTCACCACCTTCACCTGTAAGGAGCACCTTCTTTACACTTTCTTCAAGACATAATTTGTTTAATCTCTTAGCAGTCCACAGGACAGGCCAGGACTCTTCTCTAGCACCACAACCCAAAAGCAGCAATTCTTCTATTATCTGTATTCATTGTTCAACTTTTAAATACATAGCAAATGATCGAAAATATCATGGCTTGGATCAAGTGACCTATAGTATTTAAAAGTAACATCCTTAGCACTTTGGAGTTGTCTTTGACAGCAGATTTTCCCAGTTTAACACATCTAGTGATTTCTTTACTGCTGGTACCAAGGGTGTCGATTATGTATCCAAACAAGATGAAATCATTGACAACTTCAATCTTTTCTCCATCTTCACAATGTTGCCTGTTGGCCTAGCAGTGAGGATTTTTATTTTCTTGATTTTGAGATGTAATCCATATTGAGGTCTTTGACCTACAGCAAATGTTTCAATTCCTCTTCACTTTCAGCAAGGAAGACTGTATTATATGCTTAATGCAAGTGGTTGTTCTTCCTCCAATCCTAATGCTACCTTCTCTTCAAAAAGCGTTGTTGTGGGTAAAACATTTAAAGTTTTTAAAATGTGTTCTGTGTGAATTGATGCCTTTGTCATCATATAATGTTCCTTTATCTCTGATATTTGTTTAGTTTGGGGTTTTGGTATGTGGGAGAGGGGTGGGGTGTGGGGGGGGTGTCTGTTTTCTTTCATGAACTACTGTTTTCCTCTGCATAGTGCTACCTTGGCAAATCATTTTCTATTATTGATAAATAATATTATATTTATAACGTTGAAGTGTATTTCTTCTAACATTTTTATTATGTTTAGACCTGCTTACCAATTGATGCTTTATTTTCTGTGTTATATTTGGCTTGATTTTGTTTTTCTGTTTTTCTTTTTTGAGAAGAGAGAAGTTGTTCCAGTTTTTCCTTTCCTGCTTTCCTTGGATTATTTGTTTAACTGGTTTATATTCCTGTTTAATTTAGCTGTCAATTTTTTTAAAAAAGAGATCTTGAAAATCTATTTCATTGAATCTTTTCCTTCTGTTAACATTTCCTTTATTTTCTTAAGAAATGTTTTAGAACAGGTCCCTTGATGAAAAGCTCTTAGTTTTTCTTCATCTGGAAATGTCTTCCTTTAGTACCAGGTAGATATTATAGTCAGTGATTATATTTTCCCATGTAGATTGTGGTTTTTCTAGTTTTCCACATGCCAAGTAATTTTGGATTTTATGCTGAACATGCTAATATCACAGTAAGATATGCTTTTTATTTAAAGGGAAAAAAAGATAAAGTTTAACAAGCAAGGAACTCAACTAGTTTCAGACCATAATTTCTACCTAGTCTTATGAAGGCTTGCTTAGAGTATCAGTTCAGTTTTTTTCAACATTTTATAGTGACATTTGAGTCTATTTTACATATGTTCTGAGGCACAGCCTGGGACATTGGTGGACATATTTGCAATAGTTCAATTCCCAGACACTATGCATGTCAAATTCCCACATGAGCATCTTAAGAGTGAACCAAGAAGTCCATAAACCATTTTAAGCGGTTGTTTCTCAAGCTTCATCTTCTCAATTGTCTCCTGCAGTCTTTCTGTTTTGCTCAACTCAACTCATTGCTATGAACTCAGAATCGCTGTCTAACTGACCCTCCAGGGGATTTTCTGAGTTTGTAAATCACAGATGGAGATTGCCTTTTTTTTCCCTTGTGGAATTGCTAGTGGGTTAGCAGTGACACTCCCTAAGTGACACTAAGCCAGGACAGCTTCCTTAAGCCCTTTCAGACCCTCACTCATCAGCAAGTTTCCAGTACTGTCGTGACTACACCACCATAGCACCCTGTTTTCCCTATTGTGCCTTTTTCTCTGGCAAGAGACCTAGGGGTTTACTTACCTACTTCACCATCCATTTTTCACGATTTTTCCCGATCACTGGGACAAAGCAGTAAGAGGATGAAAGAGAGGAAAAAAGCAATTCTTATAAAGATAGCTCCTTGATAGTAAAGGAAAGCTTTTCTACCCTCAAAATTATAGGCTCCTGAAGACCCTCTTTGGGGCCACTGCCACTCTTACAGATACAAGGAAATGAAGAAAATAATAAAATGGAGTAAAGAAACATGAGACATTTCTGTTAGGAGTTTTCTTTCCCACTGCTCAGGTAAGAACTAGACAGTTTCCCCTGAACCTCTCTGTCTCTCCATGTCATTGTACACTTCCAAGTTCTGGACTACATGTAGGTGAGGAAAAGCAGAGAGAGAAATGACTAACTCAGTGGTAACTCAAATTCTAAATGTTTTCCTAATCTACCTGCTCCCCTCTCTTTTTCGACATTTCTCTAGTAGCTCAGGCTTTAGTAATTATTGTCAATTGGGACAAACTGGAATCTTCTTGTTTGTTGTTATGTGCCATCAAGTAGCTTGCAACTCATAGCAATCCGATGTACAAGAACCCTAAACGCTGCTCAATCCTGTGCCAACCTCCCCGGCTCCGACACTCGTTCCCACCACTCCACTCACAGAATCAATCCATCTCATCAAGGGTCTTCCTCTCCCGCACCGTCCCTACGCTCTCCCACACATGACGTCCCTCTCCAAGGACCAGTCCCTCACAACCTGCCCAAAGTATGTCAGACAAAGCTTCAGAATCCTTAACTCCAAGGAGCATTCTGACTTCACCCTCTCCAGGACAAACCTGTTTGTTCTCCTAGCAGTCCATGGTATATTCAACACTCTTCTCCAACACCAAAGCTCAAAGGCATCAGTTCTCTTTCTATCATCCCTATTCTCTCTCCATAGCATACGATGCATAGCACGTAATTGTGAATACTATAGCCCAGACCAGGCGCACCATAGTCTCCAGCCTGATGCCCTTGCTCTTCAGTATTCTTGAGAGGTCCTTCACAGCTGACTTTCCCAGTGCAATTTTTCTCTTGATTTCCTGGCTGCTGTTACCAAGAGTGTTGACTGTGAAGCCAAGTAAACAAAAATCATTAACTATCTCAATCTCTTCACCATCCATACTGATGTTGCCAATTGGCCCAGTGGTGAGAATCTTTGTTTTCTTGACATTGAGCTTCAATCTGTATTGAAGACTGCAGTCCTTGACTTTCTGCAGCAAGTGCTTCAAGTCCTCCTCAGTTTCAGCAAGCAGGGTTGTGCCATCTGCATAATACAGGTTGTTGATGACTCTTGCACCAATACTGATGCCACATTCCTCCTCATATAGCCTAGGGTCTCGGATGATCCATTCTGCATACAGATTGAAAAGGTATGGAGAAAAAATGCATACCTGATGGAACCCCTTCTTGATTTTGAACCATCCAGTGTCTCCTCTCTCTCTTCTGGTAACTGCCTCTCGGTCCAAGTGTAGGTTTCACATAAGGACAATCAAATGTTCTGGGATCCGCGTTCTTCTCAGAGTCAGCCATAGCTTGTGATCCACACAGTCAAAAACCTTTGCATAGTCAATGAAGCACAATAGGCATTCCTGTGGCATTCTCTGCATTCTGCCAATATCCATCTAACATTAGTAATTCTAGTACCAAGACCTCTTCTAAATCCAGCCTGCACTTCAGGCATTTCTCTGTTGACATATTGCTCCAATCGTTTTTGGATAATTTTCAGCAGAATCTTGCTTGCATGTGACATTAATGATATTGTTCGATAATTTCCACACTCTTTTGGGTCACCTTTATTTGGAATAGGAACAAATTAAATCTTTTTATGTAAAGTTTTAATGATTTCCCATAGCTTCATCTGACATACTTTGGGCATGATGCTAGCAAAGACTATTCCTTGAAGAAAGACATTGCATTTGGAAATGTAGATGGATGGCCCCAGAGTGGAAGAACCAAAACCAGATGGATTTCCACATGACTAACAGTAAGCTTGAGTGTGTCAGGGTTCAGATCTGCTGTTCATAGGGTCACTATGAGTCATACTTGACTCAGAAGCACCTAACAACAACAACAACATATTAATGTAACACAAATATATAATGTTTTATAGTAAAAAAATAATACATTATAAGTAAATCTATTGTCTAACCTGCATTTTCTCTTTAGAGGAATAGGGAGCTTTACAGTTTTTGTGTTCATGCAACATGTTTGCAGGTTATTTAGTAAGGGATGTAGACAAATTAGGAGAATTTCAAGGATCTTAGAAACACTACAGTGATTTCTAAGCTGTGTGTATTTTCGTTAGTTGCACTTGGGATGCCAATCTTCACTAGTCAAGGCCACACTGTCCCTCAAGTACAACAACTGAGATGAACTTGATGCTTATTGTGCCAATTTTGTCTGGACAATTAGACAGAAGCTATGTTTCCTCCTCCAGAAAAGAGAAAGAATCTAACAAATGTTGAGAACTTATGTAATGAAAACACTATATTAGATATTTTTTTCACACGCTAATTTACTTCCCACCACTTCCAGGGAGGTATGTTTGTACTGTTTACTGCTGAGAACTATGAGGCTTAGTGAGACTCAGCCACTCCCCAGGTTCTCATAGCTGCGAAGTGGTGAATTCCTCTTTGAAGCTTGTTGTAATACTTTCATTTTCTTGGTCATTTTGCTACCCTTTCAAGGGATTGATTGTACTTAATTGTTCTTTGGTTTTTGGATAGTCAGGACTCTTCAATAAGTACAAATTCCTAACTGCATTATTTTAATAATTACTATTGGCCCGTCTTATAAGGTTGTGGGTTGGTTGTTTTGTTTTTTTTTCTTTTCTTTTTTTTCTGTTTCCATTTGTTCTCTTGCCCCTGCCTCACCTCTGGCCTCCAAAAGCACCTTGAGCTTCTAAAGAAATTGCCACCTAAGTCATATAATTTATAAATTTCATGGTTCTGTTCATAGATAGAAAGACTCAATATTATGAAAATGACAGTTCTGGCTGAACCTCACCATAGCTTTGCTGCAAGACACCTAGGCCTCTATGGTGTTGCTGCCCTGGAGTGTCTTCACACCACTACTTCACTGGTATCAGTGCAAGGCTGCAGCCCAGCCCAGATGCACTCACACCCCTGCCGGTGACAGAACCACTGCCTGCTAGGTTGAGGGGCAGCTTCAGTGTGGCCTGGACCATACTCCTGCCTGAAGCAGTAGACCACTGCCCCACTGCCTGAAGACTGCTACCACCCCACTGTCCTGCACCAGGAGCACCAGTATCACAGGTGAAGACATTTCCTTCCCTCTCCTGGCACAAGTATTTCAGCTGCAGATCCTCTGGACACAGCCTAGCTGCAGCAGTTACCTGGCTGGCCAAGAAGGCTATTCATTCACAGGCCATCTCTCTCCCCAGCTAAAACAAGTCTTCCCATAAGTCAAAGGATCAGAAAGAAACTCAGGTAGAGTTTGCTCTAGA
>NW_006399856.1:1660575-1676978 GCF_000299155.1 Elephantulus edwardii | reverse complement strand
GGAACTAGGCAAGGAAGTCTTGATAAGTGAAGGAAATGGGTAACCAAATTTCAAAGAGAAGGTAAAATTATCTTTATGTGCAGATGATAAGATAGTATACTTAGAAAACCTTAAAGACTCAGTGAGAAAACTACTGGACATAGTTGACCAATTCAGCAAAGTGGCAGAATACAAGATCAACATACACAAATCAAATGGATTTCTCTACAGTGGCAAAGAACATACAGAAATGGAGCTAAGAAAAGCAATGCCCATCACAATATCTAATCACAAGATTAAGTACTTGGGACTAAATTTCATTAGAAACACAAAAGACCTATTTAAAAAAATTACAAAACTTTACTACAAGAAATAAAAAGAGACCTGGAGAAATGGAAGACTATATCATGCTCATGGATAGGAAGGCTAAATATTGTGAAAATGACAATTTTACTAAAGCCAATCTACATGTTCAATGCAATCCCAGTACAAACACCAATTCCATTCTTCAACAAGATGAAAAAGGCAATTTCCAATTTCATCTGGAATGGAAAGAGACCCTGAATAAGCAAAGCACTCCATAAAAAGAGAAACAAGATAGGAGGCATCATCTCACTCGCTGATCTCAAATCCTACTACACAGCTGTGGTGGTCAAGATAACATGGTACTGGTACAATGACAGACACATAGATCAATAGAACAGAACTGAGAACCCAGAAATCAGCTCATCTACCTACGATCAACTGATTTTTGATAAGGAGACAAAGTCAGTTAAATGGGGAAATGAAAGTCTCTTTAACAAATGATGTTGGCAAAATTGGAAAACCATCTGTAGAAAACTAGGCAAGAACTGCACTTCACACCATACACAAAAAACAACTCAAAGTGGATCAAGAACCAAGGAATAAAACTAAGCACTATAAACTTCATCAGAGAAAAGCTTGGAAAAACTCTAGACGTATGCACATCCATATTTATTGTGGCATTATTATTGTAGCAAAGAGATGGAAGCAGTCCAAGGTCCTGTCAACAAACAAAAGGACAGGAAAGCTGATACATTTACACAATGGAATATTATTCAGCAATGAAAGACAATGAACCTGTAAAACACTACACAACATGGATGAGTCTGGAAGATATTATCTCAGTCATAAATGGACAAATACTGCATAAGACAGCTGTTATAAAAGAGAATTGACAAGGGGATGGGAAGAAGAGGGAAAGAGTGGATACTTAACATTGCCCTTAAACAGATGAAGAAAAGACTGAAAGGAATGTATGATTAGGCAAATATGTTGGCAATAAACAATCAAAAAAAAAAGTGCATTACAAAGTGAATTAGGGGAGAGGAAAGGGAGAAAGATGTGCATCACTGAAGGAATGAAAACTCTACCTTTCTGTAAACTTTCATTAAAATCACAATAGAAAATAGAAGTCAGAATGAACCGAAAAGATTCTTTGCTCCTCATCAATTGACAGCCCTCTCATTTCGTGCAGCCTCAGCCTCATCCCTGAGAGGTAATAGTGAAGGTTGGAGTACATGAATTTGGCCACATTGGATGCCTGGTCACCAGAACTGTTTTTAACCCTGACAAACTGGATCTTGTTGCTATCAATGACCCATTTATTGATCTTAACTATATGGTGTGTTCATTTCAGTATGATTTCACCATAGCAAATTCAATGGCATTTTTGAGGCTGAGAATGGGAAGTTGGTCATCAATGGGAATACCATCACTAACTTCCAGGAACAAGATTCCACCAACACAAAGTGGTGTCATGCTGGTGCTGAGTATGTAGTGGAGTTCACTGGTGTCATCACAACCTTGGAGAGGGCTGAGGCTCACTTGATGGTAGTGCCAAACAGGTAATCATCTCTGCTCCTTCTGCCGATGTCTTCATGTTTGTGATAGATGTGAAAACCATTTGAAGTATGACAACCCTCTCAAGATTATCAGCAATGCTAAATACATCACCAAGTTGCTTGACCCCTCTGGTCAAGGTCACCTGTGACAACTTTGGTACTGTAGAGGGACTCATGACCACAGTCCATGCCACCACTGCCACCCAGAAGACTGAATAGCCCTTCTGAAAAGCTGTGGTGTGAGGGTCATGAAGCTTCAAGGCCATGTGCAAGGTCATCCCTGAGATGAATGGGAAACTTACCGGCATAGCTTTCCATGTCTGCACTCCCAGTGTGTTAGTCTTGGATCTGACCTGTCATCTGGAAAAAGCTGCCAAAGATGATGACATCAAGAATGTAGTAAAGCAGGCATCAGAGGGGTCCCTAAAAGGAATCCAGGGTTACACTGAAGATGACATTGTATACTGTGATTTTAACAGTGACAGAGAATCACTCTTCAACCTTAAATGCTGGGGCTGACATTGTCCTAAACTAATTTAATGGTATGACAATGAAGTTGACTACAGCAACCTGAGGGTTGACGTGGCCTACAAAGAATAAGAGCCCCTTGGACCACTAACCCCAGCAATAGCACTAGAATTGAGAGCCTCAGCTGCTAGGGAGTCTTTGCCTCAATTCAATTCACCCACATATTGAGAATTTCACATCCTTGATATCCAGTTATGTTAAGAAAGGGGAGGGACTTAGAGAGCCCATCTTGTCATGTACCATCAATAAAATACACTGTACTCACCCAAAAAAATATAAAAAAATAATGGAAAAAATCATAACGCAAGAGAGTTGAACAGAAGATGACAAAGGGAAATTCTAGAAGGCAAAGGAAAGTATTACAGTGAAACATGCAAACACAGAGTTAGAAAAACAAAAGGGAAGAACAAGTTTAGCATTTCTTGAGCTGTGACCTCAGTGTTTCAAATGCTGTGTCTCCTTGTGATTATAAGAAGGTGAGGATCAGATGACTGCTGTCTCTTGGGAGGGACGAAGGGACACAGCAATGCTTCTGTTCTCTGCATCAGAGAACACAGAGGAACATGCTTTCTTTGACCTGTTGAGTTTTGAACCACTTTGTCTTACCAACATACTCTAAAGTTTCCATCAGATTTTAAGATGATTGAAAGAATTTTAATGTTTGATCAAATGCACCTTCCCTAGTTCAGTTAGCTGATTCCAAAACAATAGATGTGAAAAGGCACAGAATTCTGCATCTTTAATAAGTATCAAAGTACTAAACTTAAAAATTGTCCTCTTGTGACCAAGTTATTTTACTCAGCATAAATACTGTATAACACTTCTGTAATAAAATAGGACAAACTGAAGGGAGCATTGGGGAAAGCATGGAAAAAGAGTAGAAAGATAAGGAATAGTGCATTAGGTCAGATGAGAGGAAGAACTGTCTGAAAGGAAGATATAATTTGGAATTATGTGTGTATGTGTGTGTGTGTGTGTGTGTGTGTGTGTGTGTGTAACAATATTCTGGAATAAGGGGCGATTTGCGGGGAGGGGAAGAAAATGTGCAACAATGGAAAAAATAAAATTTTTTTTTTTTTAAAAAAAAGTTACTCTAAAGTCATTCGCAAAAAATAAGACTCCAAAACTTGATGAAATGCCAGTTGAGAAATGAATAGATGCAGCTCTGGACATACTCATTAGATTATACCAAAAAGTTTGGAGACAATTTACCTGGCCAAATGACTGGAAGAGATTTCTGCGTGTGCCCACTTGAAAAGGAGGTGATCCAAAGTAATGGACAATATCTTAACTATTACATAAAGTAAAATTTTGCTGAGGGTTAATGAAAAATAATTGTACATCAACAAAGAACTGCCAGAAATTCACGTTAGATTCAGGAAAGGCTACGGAAGAAGAATATCATACTGATAGCTAATGTATCTTGGCTGAAAGCAGAGAATATCAGAAAGATGTTATGGGCCATATTAAATTACAGATAACATTGAGAAGAATAAGAATCCCAGAACACTTAATTCTAGTGCTCATGTAGAACCTGCATACAGACCAGGAAGCAGTCATTCAAATAGAAAAAGGAGATACTGTATGAATTGCATTAAAGTCAGGAAAAGTGTGTGTCAGGGTCGTATCCTTTCTCCATACCTATGCAGTGTTTATGCTGAGCAAAGAATGCAGGACACTAGACTGTATGAAACAGAATATGGCATAAGGATTGGAGGAAGACTTATCAACAACATATTTTACATAGATGACACAACCATGCTTGCTTTCAGAAACTGAAGAGAACTTGAACTATTTACTGAAAAAGTTCAAACAATATAGACTTCAGTATGGATTACATTTTAACATAAAAAAAACCAAAATATTCATAGCTAGACTAACAACAGGCAGCATCATGATATAAGAAGAAATGTGTACAATTGCCAAGGATTTAATTTCTACTGGGACCACAGACAAGTTCCATGAAAGTAACTATCAAGAAATTTTGCAGTTTTGCAAAATACTGCAAATTGAGAAACCTGCAGCTAAAAATCTCTTGCTAAAGAGAAAAGCCGTAAAACTCGAACCACAGTATTTTCAGTTGCTACAGGATGTGTCCTATCTCCATAACTTTTCAACCTGTATGCAGAGCAGATTATCCGAGAGGCTGAGCTCTATGAGGAGAAGCGTGGCGTTAGGATCGGTGGACGATCTATCAACAATCTGCGTTATGCAGATGATACAACCCTGCTCGCTGAAACGGAGGAGGACCTCATGCACTTACTGCAGAGGGTCAAGGACTGCAGCCTTCAATACGGACTGAGGCTCAATGTCAAGAAGGCAAAAATTCTCACCACTGGACCAATCGGTAGCATCAGGATGGATGGCGAAGAGATTGAGATTGTTCACAGCTTCAGTTTGCTTGGCTCCACAGTCAACACTCTTGGCACCAGTAGCCAGGAAATAAAAAAACGTATTGCGATGGGAAAGTCTGCGGTTAGGGACCTCTCTAAAGTACTCAAGAGCAGCGGTGTCTCTCTGGAGACTAAGGTGCGCCTGATACGGGCCATGGTTTTTGCAATCACTTGTTATGCATCAGAGAGTTGGAAAATGACTAGGGAGGACAGAAGGAGAATCGATGTCTTTGAGCTCTGGTGCTGGAGAAGAGTACTGAATGTACCATGGACTACCAAGAAAACAAACAGATTCATCCTAGAGAGGGTTAAACCAGGCTGCTCCTTGGAGGCAAGGATTCTGGGGTTTCCTTTGACATACTTTGGACATGTTGTAAGGAGAGACAGGTCTTTAGAGAGGGACATCATGCTGGTTAGAGTAGAGGGACAACGCAGGAGGGGAAGACACTCTATGAGGTGGATTGATTCAGTGACTGGGGTACTCGGGATGGGTGTGTCAGAGGCAATGAGATTGGCACAGGATAGAGCACAGTTTAGGGCTGTTGTATATAGGGTCGCTATGAGTCGCAAACGACTCAACGGCACATAACAACAACAACAACATATGCATAGGTGCTCTGGTGCCCTAGTGGTAAGAAGCTGCACTGCAATCTCAAAGGCCCAGAGTTCAAATCCACTAGCTGCTCTGTGGGAGAAGGATAGGCAATCTCCTCCTGTGAGATTTCTTGCCTCTGAGAAGCCTCTGGAGGGCTAACTATGAGTCAGTTCTGATTTGATGGCACACAACAATAACAACAACATATGCCTGAAAAAGTTGGACCATGAATAAGAAAAACATAAGAAGTGATGCTTTTGAAATGTATTGGTGAAGAATACTGAGTGATCATGGACTTCCAGCAGAACAGATGAATGGGTGTTGGAAGACGTTCAGTCGGAGTGCTCCTTAGAAGCAAGGACGGTAAAACTTTGTCCTCTGTGTTTTGGGTATGTCATCATCTGCTGGACAATATCATGCTTGGAAAAACAGGAGGTCAGTGAAAAAGAAGAAAAGCCTCAAGGACACATGGACTGCCACAGTGGGTTTAGGCATGATGTTGTTGTATGGTTTGGTAAGTGTTTCATTCCGTTATATGTAGTGTTGCTAGAGTAAGAGTCAGCTCAATGACACTTAATAACAAGATGTTCTGACATAGGCGGACCACTCCCACACTGTAAGAAACTTTCAACTAGAGAAAAGGTATTAGTGGTTTTTCTGTATTGCACAACTCTTAGATCATCAAGCATTTGGCATAAAAGGTCTGATGGCAATTAGTGCTGGACATCCCTTTTTTACCTGAATTAAGGAATTTGATCAGCAAGGACAACAACTATAACCATGACTTGTTTGGGGCTTAGTCCAAGCCAGAAACAGTGCTAAATGTGCACATGCATTTCCCATCCAGTTCTCAACATTTTTCTAGGTGCTACTATTCTTCTTGGGAAGCAGGAGTGGTATCCACTTCCGAAACAACATGCCTCTGGAAACTCGATGAACTTTGATTAAAAAAAAAAGATAGATAGATGGCTTTTCAGGCCTTTTGGTCAGGATCACAATGAGTCCATCTCAGCTCAAAGGCAATTAACAACAACAAAAAATCTTCATACTTCAAAGATAACAAAATTAAAACTTGAGGGTTAAGACAGGTCAAAACTGGAATGCCACTGAAGCTGGACTTGAACCCAGGCTTGTGTGATTCCGAAGACAGTGCTTCTTTCACACCAGCAGACTTCCTGCCCTCCAAGCAAATGTCCCAGAGAACAAGGAAGAGTGATTGTGTACAAGCTCTGCTCTGCATGACATTAGCTTCCTTCCCTGGAAATGAGAAAGAAATACGGCTGGTCATAAAGAAAAGCCCCTGACAATGAGCCCGAGGGAGGCTGTGGACTCTTCCATTAGATGTCTTTAAAACATAAAGGATCCAATTGTTTGGCTATATCCTTCCTGAAAGCAGAGAAATGGAAAAGATGGCCCCCTTCAAATCTTTTCCAGGCCAAGAATTCCATTAACATTGCCCCCAACTAAATACCTGTCTCCGGTTCCGAGGAAGTTACTGCAGTCAGCTTTGCCGGTCTGTAGGTGCAAACATCTGGAAGGCAGGTGTTTGATTTTGTAGGTGCCAGAGGACACACAGCTGAGACTGCACAGCTGAGGGGCAGGAGAGGAAATGTCTTATATTGATGTAGCACCTTTCGACTCTCCCTAAGCCCCCTTCAACAGGGAAGTGACTGGGGGCAGGAGGTGACTGGAGGGCCACCAGCTGTGGAACAGCTGCACAGGGGAGCATTTAAGACCCGGACAGGAAGTGAAACACAGAGGGCAGGCGGTCTCAGGGAGAGGTTAGAGGGAAGTGGAGGGGAAGGGGGCTCAATCTGCTGCCTGACCGTTTCTCTAGGGAGGTCCTGGTTAAGCTCAAACCCAGTGACTCCCTGCTACTATTTCTTTTAGTGTGCAGAAAGAAGGAAGAGGGAAGAACATTTTCCTTAATTACAAACAAGAAGTGATGCAGCCAATGTTTGTTTGTTCTCCCATTTTATGCTACTATTTGAAACTGTCTATGAACCTGAACACGTGCAAGTTCTAACCCCAATACCTATGAGTGTAACCTTGTTTGGAAATGGATCTTTAAGGACGTTATCTGTTAGCTTGAGGTCATGCTGGAATAAGGTGGCTCTTAATCCAGTAAATTGTACCCTTATAAAGAGAAGAGAGACACAGATGAAGGAGGCCACGTGAAGCTAAATCTGCAATCTGAGGAAAGCCTGGAGCTACCAGAGGCTGGAAGGGACAAGGACCGTACTCTGAAGACTTCAGGGGAACATGACCTCGTTGACATATTGGCTGAGATTTTCTCTGATTTTGTGTGGCATACTTTTTTTTTAATTGGAAACTTATTACTCACTAATTGCCATTGAGTCAGAACTAACTCATAGGTGACCCTCCGTGGGTTCTCGGAGACTGTGAATTGCATGAGAGGAAATTACCCCCTTCCTTCCTCAGAGCACCTCGTAGATTCAAACCTCCTGTCTCTGGGTTGCCAGTGCAACTCCTTATCCATGAGGTCACTAGAATTCCCTTTGAAAAATAACACATCTCCCAAAATGATTAGTTTACTTCTGCTCAAATCCAAAAAGGAGAGAAGAAAAGGACAATGCACTAATATTTAAAAAAAAAAACCTAAATTCTGCTTCTGCCTCAGAAAGATTAACCTGGAATAGACTACATTTTGAACCAGGAATGACTAAATTACTTTGGGAAACAAAAGTTTTATACTATCAGTAAAAATGGTGGTTAAACTCAATCTGGAGAGGGGAAAAATGCATTTATACATATCTGAATTACGCTTTCACCTGCTACATATGTTTTCTATCAGTTTCTCTATGTTAAGGGTGGGGGTGGGCCAAGAGTGAACATCCAGGAATATTTCAAGTAGAACCATAAAATAGGAAAATTATTTTCCATAATAAAAAAGTAATTTTTGTTTATCACCAACTCTAATCTCTCTCTCATGTTCTCTATTCAAATTCCTTGGCCCTGTGAATGCAACATACTTCAATATGCATCTTTTATTCTTTCCCTAAAACTACCCCTTACTTCTATATTACCTACTAAAACATTAGCATTATTATATTTTCAGCCTTTTAAACTTAAAACATAAGAGTCACCTTGTATTTTCCTCTTTCTTCAGTCTCCAGCTATAAGTGTTTTGCCAAGAACAACTCATTTTTCTTTTTAAATATTTCTCATTTCCATTTCTCCTCCATCCTCAATGCCATAGTGATGATTTCAGGTCCTCTAACTAGGGATGATAGAAGAGTTGATACCTTTGAGCTGTGTTGTTGGAGAAGAGTATTGAATATACTATGGACTGCTAGGAGAACAAACAAGTTTGTCCTGGAGAGGGTGAGACCAGGCTGGTCCTTGGAGGCAAGGATTCTGAAGCTTCACCTGACATACTTTGGACATGTTGCAAAGTGGGATCAGTCTTTGGAGAGAGACATCATGCTTGGGAGGGTGGAGGGACAGCACAGGAGAGGAAGACCCTCGATGAGTTGGATTGATTGAGTCACTGAGGTAATGGGGATGGGCATGTAGGAGACATAAGACTGGCAAGGCATAAATCAGGGTTTAGGGCTTTTGTACATAGGGTCACTATGAGTCGCAGGTGACTTGATGGCACATAATAACAACAAGAACAATAATTATTATCAGGATATTTTCTTGTTACTCTGATTTTGTTTTACTTTGTACTGTGTGTTCTTAAGACTTGTATTATTGAGTTTCTTTTGGGGTTGTTGGGTTTTTTGCATATTTATTATGACATCTTAAATCTGTTTACTAGATGCTTTTTCATTTTTCCTCTCATCTTAGCTATTTCCCATCACCACTGATCGTTTCCGTCTTACGACATCCCTTCATCATTTTCAGTCACCAGTGTTGAAGTTTACTTAAGTGTCTTGCTCAGCTTCCCACCACCCTCAACACCACACTCTCTGTTGTAACCCACCAAACCACCACAGTTTACTTGAAAGACCCTGTTCTGTTGTCGCTGTTATTGTTATGTGTTTTCTTCTATAGCTTCCTCTTTTGGGAATACAAGTCTCCTTTATCTCTTTCCAAAGTGCTTCTAAATGTCCTTTAAGAATCCACTGCACTGTCACCTCTGCAACAATATCTCTTTCACTTGCTTACTTAGATTTAGCCATCCTTGTGACCTCAGAAAAGAGCCCTCGTGGTGTAGCCCATAGGGAGCTGTGCTCCTACCCAAAGGTGGAACCTCTCTGGCTGCTCAAACACACCAAGGCAATCTCCACCCCAGCGGAAACAGCCTCCAAAGGCTGCCAGGAGGGTCAACTGCGAGTAGGTTCTGAATGACGGCAATGAGTAGTAGTATGAGAATGCATTTCCAAAGGATCGTGGGTTGAATCTCAAAAGCTGAATTTAAAAACCCACTCATTCTCATTGCTGTTAAGTTGGAACCAACTCATAACTAACTGCCCAAAAGGTTTTCAGAGTCTGTGCTTCACACAAGAGCAGATTATCCTTCATCCTCTTGTGAAGTGGCTCTTCTGTCCCTAGATTATTATTTCCTTAAAGTCAATGACTGAATATTTTAATCTTTCTTTACCTACCCACAGTACAAGGCCTAGCACACAGGAGACAACTCGATAATTCTTAAGTGAATTTAAAACAACTCTACAAAACCACTTTAACAAACTTTCTATCATTATGCAATGAGAAGATATTAGGGGGAAAAGGCTGGAAACTACCTGGCTTTTAACTTTGACCCTACTTGCCAATTTTCTTGAGGAACTTATTTATCCTGTCTGTACCTCTGATGCTCTGGTAGCCTGGCAGATAAGAATTTGCTCTGCCAACCCAAAGGCAAAAGGTTTGAATCCACTGGCTGTTTCCCAGGAAAGAAATGTGTTTTCTCCTTCTATATAATTTACAGTCTCTGAAAACCCTCTAGAGAGTCAGCTTAAAGTCTGTTCCAACTCAACAGTGCAGAGCAATGGGTCAATTTCAACTCATAATGGGACTGCATACAGCAGAAGGAAACACTGCCCAGCCTGCCTCATACTTACAATCATTGAGATGCGTGGGACCATTGTTAC
Source organism: Elephantulus edwardii (assembly GCF_000299155.1). Classification (NCBI taxonomy): domain Eukaryota; kingdom Metazoa; phylum Chordata; class Mammalia; order Macroscelidea; family Macroscelididae; genus Elephantulus; species Elephantulus edwardii. The sequence goes on along the minus strand of NW_006399856.1, from coordinate 1,666,558 downwards.
AGTCACTATGTCAACTCATTCCACTGAGGATGTTTTGGGGTTTGGTTTGGTTTGGTTTGGGGTTGGGTTGGGTTGGTTTTGTGTTGGGTTTGGTTTGGTTTGGTTTGGTTTGGTTGGCACTCTACCTTACCAAGTATAATGGCTTTCTCTAGGGACTGGCCCATCCTCATGATATGCCCAAAGTAAGTGATAGAAGGTCTTTCCATCCGTAATTCTAAAGAACATTCTGGCTGGACTTCCTCCAAGACAAATTTGTCTGTTCTCTGGCAAACCAGAGTATATTCAATATTCTCCACCAACACCTGTATTCAGAAGTGTCAGTTCTTCCAGCTTTCTCAATCAAAATGCTATAGCTTGACTCAGATATATCATGACCTCAAAGCGAAATATTTGCTCTTTAACTTTCAAAAGGTCCTTTAGAGTAGATTTGCCTGATGCAGAATGTCATTTGTCATTAATGTTGAGTGAATTTATTGTATATAAGGTGCTTAGAAGAACATCATAAAAAGGAGCACTCTGTAAACAGCGGTTACTATTATCAACTTTGTAAAGACTACATACAAGGTTTTATTAATGCACTAGGGCTCCTTTAAGGATTATTTACAAGGTTTTATTACTAAGGACCTCTTTCATATATACCCCTGTCTTTTAAAATGTCTATAGTCAAAAAGCAAACAGTCCCAAGCATAGATTTTCAAATCATATTATGTTCCATTTGTCAGTCTCCTTTTAAAAATAAGGCTGTATTTCTTCACAAAATCTCTCTCACTTGCTTCTCTTTGCAAGCTTGTCTCTCAGGGCCAGGGGGGAAAAAATAGAAACTTAAATTTATATTCTGCCTGTGTTTCTTCATCTTCTCTTTTCCCTCAATGAGTTTTCCGAGCAGCACCTCTCAAATATCATGGGAATTAAGGGGAATATATACACCTCCAGAACCCTGGACTTCCTCAGATTCCAGCTCAGTCACTCTGGAGCCCTGGGTCTTCCCTTTATAGCTCCCAAATTGATTCTGATATAAGTGGTTCACTCCTCCCTTCTGGAAAACTTGCCTTCTTAACCCCCATTCAAGACCTAATAAGGGGAAAGAGCTGCCTTTCAGACTCTTCCAGAACAAAATAAGGAGCTATAGACAGTCACAACAGCTGGACAGCACGCGCTACAGCATCGCTGTATCTGCATGTTTTCAGTCCCTCTGTTAAGCGTTCTATAAATAATAATCACCCTCATAATAATAGTGAGAATAAGTGGTCTGAAGTTAAACAAAGGAAAAGTGGAGCTACGTCTGGAACATTGGGAGGGGGGTTAATCCATGGGGGAGGGGAGCCCAGACTCTCATTATGGAGAACTCCACAGAGGCCCCACTATCTCACCAACCACAGGTCAGAGCGCAAACAATTCTCTGGCTTAATGGTGCAGACGCAAGAAGTCCAGTACTAACCCATCACCACATACGATTCCTGACTCCTTTGGCTTTAACCCACACTCAGCTGTCCAAGACTACCCCCTCCCTCAGGAAATCACTGACTGCGTCTCTCCAATGTCCCTTTAGCTAACACCACTCTCAAACAATCAACTAATACTTAGATTTCCAATATGTGAGAGTCTGCACTACAATCCTAAAGGCATGCAGTTCAAATCCACCAGCTGCTTCTCAGGAGAGGGGCAATCTCCTCTTGTGTAATTTACACAGCTATGAGTCGGTTCCAATCCAAAGGTCCACAACAACATGTGAAGACTCTTTATTGGGTGACTGAGAAGATCACCAAATGAGACACAGTGTCAACCTTCTAGGACCTTAAAATATCTTTGTGGAGATGGAAGTATATGCAAATTAGAGTGTTGGTGTTGACTGTTGTCGAGTACGACTCAGTAACCATATGAAAAAAAATATCTGAAGCATTTCTATAACTATTGCCGTTTCTCAAAGTTCACAGAGTTTTCAGAGGCATGTTGTTTAGGAAATGGAGTAAAAAAGGGGGAATTAATCCAAAAGGCAGGAAAGAAGTAAAAGGATCTATGTGGAGTTTCCTCTTCTTCCATTTCCAGATTAACACTTCACCTTCACCAAGCTCTGTGCCTTGGAGGTAATGTCTCATAAGTGCATGGACCAAGGCTCCTTCTCTCCTGCTTCTTTGTATTTTAATCAATGGAAATCAAAAGCAGAACAGAAGGCAGAGGACTGAGGTGTCTAGATAGGTGTTCCCACAGTCCCAGTCCTTTTCCCTAAGGGTTGGCAGTAGCTCCATATGGCTGTGTCATTGGATAGCTACTCTGTGAAGGCCTTTTTCCTCTCAGTACTGTCTCTCTGACACTCATCAATTATACATCTTGTCTTGGTCATTTATGAACTAGGAGTGGTAGCTACGTCCCGTATTATAGCTCCCAGGTATTTTAATATCTCATTAATTGCCCGTAGTCTATGTACACCAGTGTGAACTGACCCTCAGTAAACTCACTTGGTCATCCTTTTTGACTATCTCATCCGCAGCAGATACTGAAAGCACCATGCTAATTCCTCTGTTACCTTCCTGCAAGCAGCATCTGTGACTTTGTCTGCATGCTCTGTCTGGTCCAGGGGCTTTCCTGGCCTGCACAAATGTCCACACCCGTGAAAATATTCTGCAAGGAGTGATAAATCACCTCACAGAACAGTTCTGAAATTCTACATTGTCTCCTAGAAGTTCCTAGACTGACATCGGAGTTGAGGGAAGACAGAGAAGGAGGGGAGGAATGATGTATACTACATTCAAACAGATGAGGGAGAGAACTGTTTAAAAGGGAGATATGATTAGGTATTATTGTCATGACAGGAGTGCAGAATGAAGGCTGCACAGTGGAGAAGAGTTGGGGAGAGGGATTGTATAACAATGAAAGAGTTTTTCTTTTACTTTTCAAGGAGAAGAGTGAATTGGGAGGTGCAGGTGGGCAGGGAGAAAAGTGCGACAATGAATGACTGGAAACCCTAGTCTCTGTAAACGTTCATTAAAATTACTTTTGAAAAAAGGAAATTGGGGAAAGAGTAGGGAAGAAAATACATGAATGAATGAAAACCAATCGCTTTGTAAACTTTCCCAATTTAGAAAAAGAAAGAAAAACCAAATTGATAAATTCCTCATTAACATACCCTACATGGTGACTTCCTTGTATCAATTTTCTCCATTTCCCCACCAATATCCCCTGGGATAATAATACACATGCTCAAAACCTGCTCACAAAATCTTTTTCTAGATATTATCAACCTAACAAAAATAAAACTAATTGCTTTTGTGGGTAAAGGAAATGAGAAATATCCAGTGTGAAATGTGAGTAAACCAGCATAAAATAAAAATTTAGTTTTGAATTTTTAAAAAAGTAGTTGCCTTTAAGTCAATTCTACTCAGAGTGGATTTGTGTGTGTCACAGCAGAAATGTGCAGGCGGGATATAGACATTCTTTATGTTCCAGCTAGTCCACTGCTTGGAATATACCCTGAGAAAATGAGAACTGAGGTACAAATGGAGACTTGTACACCAATGTTCCTAGCAGCATTATTTGCCATCACAAGAACATGGAAACAGCCCAAATGCCCAACCACAATGGATGGAGAAATTATGGTACATTCAAACAATGGAATACTATACAGCACACAGGAGCAACAATTTTGTAAATTTCTACCTAACATGGGAAGGACTGCATCCACTTTCTAAACAACATGCCTCTAGAAACTCTATGAACTTTGATAAATGACGATAGTTATAGAAAGGTTTCAGTTCTTTTGTTCTTAGAGTCTCTATGAGACATACTTGGCAGCAATCAACAACAACAAGACAGGAGGGACTGGAGAGCATTATGCTAAGTTAACTAACTCGGTCTCATAAAGACAAATACTGTAGAGGATCATTATCGTAGAACGTGTATGAAGACTTGAGGGGAGAGAGCTTAAATATAGGGTCACACAATTTGATGGGTAGAGGGAGGGATTGGTAAAGAAAAGGGGAAAGGTCCGGTGTGAAAAACCAAGTACATGAACTTTGTATTTAAATGAGGATAATTAAAAAAAAAGGTTTCATAAAAAATAGAGTTTTAATGACTAATTTTAAGGAAGTAGATTGTCAGAGCTATTTTCCAAGGTACCTCGAGGTAGACTCTACCATCAAACCTCTGGTTAGTCATCAAGCACTCCACTATTTGCGTAATCCAGGAACACATACTACTGGAGGACCCACTATTTCTTAAATATCTACTGCATGATAGGACAGAGTTAGGCTCTTAATACACATTTGTCAGAAAGATATTGATAATTAACACCTTACACATAAGAAAATTGGGACTCAAAGAAATTGAACAGACCGCTCAAGCTGACATAGCTAATACCTGGGTGGCAGAGGCAGAACACGGAGCCAGTGTTATCATTTGCCTTGCTTTAAGACAATCCATATACCTTTGTTTGCCTATTTATAGACTAAAAGTGCAACTAAAGAAAGGGATACATGCAAAGTAAAAACCATTTTGATCAAGCAAGGTCAGGAAAGCTTATAGAAGGATATGTAAGATCCCAACAGTCATTGCCGTCTTCCCTCCCCTGACTCATTACCACCATGCCATCATACTCAGAGCATAAAATCCATGTACCATGGCCCTCCTCTCTTAGCACCTACAGACTCCAACCTCTATGAACATCATCTTCTCCCTATATAAGGAGGTGATAAACTTCCAGGTCCCATTGAAAATGGCCTCGTAGAAGAATGTAATGGGGGCGAGGAGGTACTAGGAACAGGAGAATGATGGGACATATATCCAATTCCTTCTGTTCCTCTTGTCTCACTCCTATCTACTTGTCCTCTTGCTATTGTTGCTGCTTCGTTCACCATCTGGGGCCACATACTGGCCTTCCATATGTGAGCTGCTGGAAGCAGTGTCGGTGACAAGGAATTTGGCATGCTTAAATCTCCAATGAATACAAATGGGTCTCCATGGAGCACAGCTGTGTGAGAACACGAAGGAAGAGCCTCTTCTCTCTCTGTTCCATTTATCTACTGAATAAATCAAGATAAGACGTAAAAGTCTGCAAATACAGGCTTTACTGAGGCAAGTCTGAAAGGAAACAACAAACACACGATATCGAAGAAACAGGGGTTCTGAAGACTGAGAAGTACCCCTGCCGCCATCCTGCATCTAAGTCACTTCAGAGAAACAGAAGCTTTTTTTGCTTTAAGACGACTCCACAGCCTCAAGCAAATGCCCTTCCAGCTCGCTGATGGTGAGTCACTAACCTAGCTTTTTCCCCCACAGAACTGAGAAAGATGACAGTGAAGAGAGTCTGTGAAACATCAGTGTTTGAGAGTGGATCTCTAAATTCATTCCAGACCCAATGAAGCAACAGATGTGAGTCCAAGGAAGACAATCACTCTACTCTCAGGCCAAGATGAGCAGTTTCTTAGGAGTTCCTCAGATTTCAAATTCCACTGCTAGACATCTTCCATTGTTCATTTTGTGCCCACCACAGAACTTAGCATTCCTGCTGGTGCATAGCAAGTTTTCAACAAATAACTGTTTACACTGAATTGAGTCAAGTAAGTTATCCATCTCTATAGGAAAGTGTAGAAATGAATATCCAACAAAGAGACAATCAGAGAGGATAATCCTCTCTTTGCCCAATGACCCTCACTTCGAAAGTTTGCAAAAATGAAGACTCATTCGTTGGTCATTAGAATGGAGACTGAGGAAGTCCACCTTTCTTTCCTATCTGGGACAATTTTATATGTGCAATCTCATTGACTATTCACAATAATCTTTCTAAGTCGTTATTGTTATGTGTCATCTAGTTCCTTGCAACTCATAGCGACCCTACGTACAAGAGCCCTAAGCCCTGCTCTGTCCTGTACCAATCTCATCGTCTTCAACACACTCGCTCCCACCACCTCAATCACAGAATCGATCCATCTCATCGAGGGTCTTCCTCTCCTGTGCTGTCCCTCCACTCTCCCAAACATGATGTCCCTCT
>NW_006399856.1:1654577-1660475 GCF_000299155.1 Elephantulus edwardii | reverse complement strand
CAAGGACCAGTCCCTCCTTGCAACATGCCCAAAGTATGTCAGACGAAGCTTCAGAATCCTTGCCTCCAAGGAAAAGCCCAGCTTTACCCTATCCAGGGCAAACCTGTTTGTTCTCTTAGCAGTTCATAGTATATTCTAAGTAGAAAGGTTTTTTATAATTCCTATTTTAAATAAAGTTACCTACTTACCTAGAGATGTGCTATGACTCACTTTTGTTGAATGTGTAGACTGCAACACCATTAAGTCTTACTCCTCAACCTGTCATTCAATTTCTTGCCTTTGCATCAGAATTGACTCCTAGAAACCCACTGACCCTCCAGCATGTTTCAAAAGCTGTAAATTGCATGAGAAAGGATTGTCCATTTTTATTCCTCAGAACTTTTGGTAAACTCAAAACCAGCAATGGGGTAGAGTCTTTCAGTTAATGGCACCCAACACCCTGTCTCTAATATCTCTCGCTTGAACAAATCTACAAAGGAGGCATTTGGAACTCCAACAACAAAGCACTCCATCATCTCATCTATACACAAAGGTTCACTTCTCCAAGTCAAGTCCATTGCTTGCCTACCTAAAGTCATTACGCCAAATTTCTTCAACTACCTTAGAGACAAGGTGTATGGAGGAGGAAAGCAAGGTGTCATAATCAAAAGTTCAGAAGGTATTTTAAAGGTAGAGGTTATCTGGTTCTTACTAGTGCATGATGATCTTCCAACGTCTGTTGTTGTAATTAAATGATGAGGGGCTCTACTGTCCTAATGGTCTCCTTAAATTTGGACCACTCTTACAACAAAGTACTCTCCCTTAGGATGGTAGAAGTTTTTACTTTCATCTGCTGTTTCTCTTTCTGCTCTCTGGAACTCTGTAGAACAAATAAGGTTGCTCTGGAATTGATTAGATTAATGCTGATCTATCACACTCAGCATTCACATCTTTGATTCCCTCTCCATTAGATTCCAGGACACAGGAACATTTAATTCTGTTATATACAAAAAGGATCATTGTGAGTCAAAGCCAACTTGATTGACAACAACAAAAACTTAGTTATTATCTCACTTTACAGTGCGTCGCTCAGAATTGAACATACTTCTTCCAGAATTGTACCGCTTTCTATTAACAGAAACTTGAAAGGTTATAACCAAGATAATTAAGTAAAGCTCTCCAAAAGCCACGTGTGCCTGCTTATGACTGACATCATTCATTACAGCCTCAACATGGAACTTAGGCAGCCATGGTGTCCCCTGAGGGCATCATAACCTCTTCTCCAGCCCTCCAGAACCTTCCACATCGTATATGCCTCCTCTTTGCAGATGGCTTATGGGGTGGCAGGCAGGGAGATGTTTAATGGGCCTTTGGGAGTGGCAGTCACAGTGGGAGCCAGAGAAAATTCTATTTACAGACGCCTCATTTACACAATCAGGAGATCTGGACAGCCCGCTGGACTCCTCCAGGATGTGAAACTCTGTGGAGATGCCAGATTGTTATCACTGTCAGATACAATTTCCTCCCACTGCCTCTGCCCCTCTGCTAGGCCCATGGTGTCCATCTGTTTATGGAAACAGCAAGGTCTTGGGTGGGTATTTTTAGACTAGGCCTTTGTTGGGCAGCAATGACTTCCTATCAGAGTCCGGTATGTCAGCCATTGTCCGCCTTCTCCTCGACATTTATTTGCTGTAAATATCAACAAATATATAAAACTTGAAAGCAGGAGGCTACAGGCTCCTTGGAATGTGCAGGGTCTGACCTTTCTCCCCACTTCCTCCCGTATGGGTGGACTTTCCTGTTTTGATTGCTTCTGCTTTTATAAATTTCTTTTTCTTCTCCTGTCATTATGTTGTCAAGGAATAACGTGCAGCTCCTCCTACCTTCATTGAAAAAAGAAAAAAGTTTTATTTGAGGACTTCCTGGGGAATGAGAAATTGTACCACATGCTTGTGACAACTGGGTCTGGGGAGGAAAGGAAATAAAATGGAGGTGGGAAGAAATAAACAACATTTTTATGTTAAGACTATTGGGTCAGAAGTGGGCTATCATAAGTAGATAGAGAAGGAGGAAGAGGGTGCAGTGAATTGGCTCTGATTCATGGCAACCTCATGTTGACAACAGAACAGACTTCATCATCTTCACAATCACTGGCATGCTTGAGTCCTTCCATTGTAGCCATTGGACTATTTCCTCTCCCCATGGGTCTTCCTCTCCCTCACTGGCCTGTTACCTCATCAGACATAATGTCTTGTAGCAACTGATCTCTCCTGTTGACTTATCCAAAACCAGTGTGTTAGACAATGCTCTGTGTTTCTTTCTAGTCTTCTTAGTCTTGAAGATTCACTGAGACAGTCCACCTTGAGTGACCCTGCTGGTATATGAAATATCTTCTCCAACACAGCAACAAACAACTTATGAAAAATGAGGGGTTAAATAGATGATTTCTTGTTGATTGTCACTAAGTTGATTTCAATTCAAAGTAGCCCAGTGTGTGTAGAATAGAACACAGGGGGTTAAAGGCTGTGTGATCTTTAATAAGCAGATTTCCAAGCTTTAGTTTTGCTGACAAAAAAACATAACTTACTACCATCAATCCAACTCACAGCAACTTTACATGGGGATCCTGAGCCTGTAAATGTTAATGGATGGCGATGTCATGTCTTTCTCCTTCAAAGTTGATGATAGAACCAAATCACTAGAGATGTGAGGTCATTATGGTTGGTAGTGTCACATACCATGACTATGCCACCTTTTACATCTGTTTGTTGTCATTGTTATAATCTACCAAGTGACTACGACTCATAGTGACCCATGAAAATGGGTCTGAATCTTGCCTTATTTTGAGCCAACCTTACGGTCTCTGACACAGCTGACCCCACTGCCACAGTCGCTGTGCCAATCTATCTCATCTGTGTTGACCCTTCTTTCTACCAATCATGATGACCTTCTCTAAGGACTGGTATTTCCTGACCACATGCCCAAAGTTTGTAGAATAGAGCTTCAAAATCCTTACCTCCAAGAAGCAACATGGTTTCACCCTCTCCAGGATGGACTTTTGTTTGTTCTCTTGGAAAGCCATAGTATGTTCAATACTCTTCTCCAGCGTCGCAACTCAAAGGCATTCATTTTTCTTCTGTATCCCTATTTATTGTCCAGCTCTCAGATGTGTAGCAAGCAATTGAGAAGAGCGTGGCCTGGATCAGGCACACATTAGTCTCTAAACAGACATCATTATTCTTTAGCATTCCAGAGAGGTCTTTGACAACAGATTTTATCAATGTAACTCGTCTTTTGAGTTCCTTACTTCTGGTGTGTCAAGAGTGTTGATCATAGATCCAAGCAAAATGAAATCATTAACAACTTCAATCATTTTTCCATTATCATTATATTGCCTATTGGCCCAGTGGTGAAGATTTTTGTTTTATTGATGTTGAGATGTAATTCATATCAAAGACTATAGCCCTTGATCTTCTCAGTAAACACTTCAATGCCTCCTTAGTTGCAGTGAGAAAAGTTGTGTCATCTGCATAACGTGGGTTATTGGTGAGTCTCCCCCAATCCTGAGGACATTCTCCTTCATTAAAGTCCATCTTCCTGAATGACTTCTTTTTATTGTCATGTACTGTCAAGCTGGAACCAACACATAGCTGACCATCCGGCAGGTTGTTGGAGGCAATCTCACGGGAAGAGATTGTCCATCCTTCTCCCCAAGACTTCTGTTCAGTGACCATTAAATCCAGTCATCATTTTACAATTGTGAAAATTGAGACACAGCAAATGAAAGATCACCATGGCTTAAAATATTCATTCTAAAACATGAAGCACCAAAAAATAAAGAAGGTTTAAAAATTCCCTCTCTTCCAGTGAGGGCATTCACGAGGTTGAAAGTACATAGGACGCCTTGATAGGATCTGAGATGGCAAGTCTGTGAGAAGAGCACTAAATACAAAACAAAAAGGGATGACAGTAGTCTGGAAACCTGCACTTCAGAGCACTGGGTCCTGTTTTCGGAAAGAGGGGTGAGAGTAAGTATGAGGAGCCCCCTTTGGGAAGAAGAAGCCTAAGGAAGAAAAGATGATGAGTAGGAGAACAAAAGAAGGATATTTAAAGATAGGTACTTATCATGGTCCTTTTTTACCCATATTAACTGATGTTATGGTGGGAGAAATAGAATCTCAGGTATTTTGTTGACCAAACAACTTTGGGAGATTGATTTAAACATTTATTTATTTTTATTTTTTTTTTTTATGGAAAGCAAAGCACAGTGAGTACCTGGTTCCAAATAATTCTTTTTGCAAAATTTAAACTATTCATACTATTAGGGCTTTAATTCCAATTAAATCCATGTGAATCAACATGAAGAAAAGTAATAGACAAGAAGCAAGCATCAGCTCAAACTCGTGACAGGACATAGGGGAAGTCATTAGAGCTCTCTGACCTCAGTTCTCTTGTGTGGAAAATGCAGGATCTACTAAAATTCTCAAACTTCTCTCCTTTAAAAAATATTCTGTATCTTGTCTAAACTTCAACATCAAGCTTAGGATGAAATCTATAGCTCCCAACTATTATTTAAGCATATTATTTATTGTTTTCTATGCCTTTGAGCTGTCATGCTGCGAAGAGTGTTGAATATATGATGGGCTGCTAGGAGAACAAATAGGTTTGTCCTGGAGAGGGTGAAACCGGGTTGCTCCTTGGAGTCAAGGATTCTGAAGGTTCATATGGCATACTTTGGGCATGTTGCAAGGAGGGACCAGTCCTTGGAGAGGGACATCATGTTTGGGAGGATGGAGGGACAGTGCAGGAGAGGAAGACCTCAACGAGATGGATCGAGTCTGTGATTGGAGTTGTGGGAGCAAGTGTTTCAGAGACGGTGAGGTTGACACAGGATAGAGCAGAGTTTTGAGCTCGTGTACATAGGGTCGCTATGAGTCACAAGCGACTCGATGGCACATAACAAGAGCAACATCAACATTAATGTAAAAATCAAACAGGAGCATTAAGTAACAGGCCCTGAGTTCAGGCACAAGCTCTTGGTTCAGGCCGCTCTGATTCAGAATCTACTACAAACTAGTTGTATGACTTAGTACTTAGCCTCCTTCAGTTTCCTCTTCATGAAATGAAAATACTAATAACACTTCCATCATAAAACATTTGTGAAATGCAATGATTTGACACTTTAGAGACTGGCATATATTTAGAACTCGGTATATGCTAACTATTGAAATATATTTGTCTGGTGTCATTTAGAACCTGTACCACCAAACTTCAGGAATAAATAGAATTAAGAGTAGATTCTAATCCAGCAGCAGGCGGGAGGTAAGTATTACGGGTGAAGGGTGAAGGGTGAAGAGAAGGAGCTGTCAGGTCAAGCTGCCTTCCACTCCCAATGACCCCATGAACAAGAGGTCTGAACGTTGCCCTATCCTGTGCCATCCTCACCATTTCCGAAGTACCCGAAGTCACTGTTACAGTCACTGGGTCAATCCTTCTTGTTAAGGGTCTTCCTCTCATTCTCTGACACCCTGACCTTTTCCACCCTGATTGTCTCTCTCCAAGCATTGGTCCCATCTGACAACTTGCCCAAAAAATGTGAGACAAAGTTTCACAGTCCTTGCTTCTAAGGAGCAATGGAAGGAGCCAAGAATTGGAACAGAGTTGAGTGCAGTGGGTTGGAGTCTTTTGTTTGTGTTTGTTTTGCAAAACAGTACATCTCTGAGAGAGTCCTAAGGCCAGTTCTTCTCACCTCTCTGAGGAATTTCTCTGAGGAATTTCTGAGGGACTTCTCAGATGAGGTAAAGGCATCTTGTTTTTTGTTTTGTTTTTTTTTTCTATAATTATATTTTATTAATTTTCATAAACATTTACAAAGATTTTGGGCTTCCACTCATTCACTGTTGCACTATTCTCTCTACC
>NW_006399856.1:1638148-1652762 GCF_000299155.1 Elephantulus edwardii | reverse complement strand
AGAATGGGGTTGGTATTTGTATTGGGATTGCATTAAATGTGTAAATTGCTTTTGGTAGTATTGCCATTTTCACAACATTGAGTCTTCCTATCCAAGAGCAAGGGATATTCTTCCACTTTTCAAGATCTGGTAAAGGCATCTTGAACACATAAAGGAAGTAATAAGCCCTTGGATCTCCAAACTCCCCTCAGCCTAGATCCAGGCCCTTGTTCTGTAAGGAGGACAGTCTGACTATTTCTCCCAATATGCACAGTCACTTGCTCCTTGACTCTTTTCTGAGGGGCAAAGGAAAGAACACTTTCCAGTGGGCCACTTCCCAGACTGATGATCAACCACCTTAGTTTTATGTTCTCACAGACTAAAGATGTTGTTGTTGTTGTTGTGATGTGCCGTCGAGTCGTTTGCGACTCATAGCGACTTTTCAAAATGTAGATTCTTGAGTTAACCAAACTGACTTTCCAGTGGCAAGCTCTGAGACTGACTTCCTTTAGATAGCACTGACACAGAGTTCTAGTTTTAAGAATCCAAACTGTAGTCACCCTTCTCTCAACTGGAACATATAAACAGCTGGTTGTCCATGGATTGGCCATCCACTATCCAACTTGGGAGCATCCTTGCCGTTAGACTTCTCCCTAAATGTCACTGGTCAAGTAAAGAACATCACGGCCCACCTGTTTCTCTCATGTTCATTCAATAAGTAGACATGGGATGAAGGCTTGGGTGACACAGTTCTTGGACAAGTAATTAAAATACAAGTCTGTGTTAGAGGTAGGGAGCTCCGGTGGCCCTAATAGTGACAAACCAAAGGCAGATTATTCTAATCCAGCAGCTGCTCCACAGGAAAAAGATGAACAATCTCCTCCCTTGTGATTTACTATCTCTGAAAACCCACTGGAGGCTCAGCCATGAGTTGCTTCTGACGCGACAGCACAAACCAACCACAATAACACTTTAGAGGTATAATGTGAAGTCATAAATGTAACAGGGGCCTAAAGGAAATCAATGTGGAAGAAGCATCGCCATCACCAAATCCGGATCTGAATCCCAGGCCCGCCACTCAGTCACCTGTTTGTATAAAGGACTTCGACTATGTGGACACTCAGATAAGAGTATGGTTAAGAGTATCATAAGAATCGAATAGACTGCTGTACCTGGCACAGAGTCTGCACACAGTAGTCAACACTAGTAGTCAATCCCTTCTTTTTTTTTATTTTCCTTTCTTGTCCTTCAACTTTACCAATAAACCTCTGCCTGCAAGAATGCCACAGTAACAGAAAGGGTTCCTTATCAGGAGCTGTTATTAATGTCAGTGGTCAGGGAGAACAACATCCATCTGGTTGTCTAAGAAAAGATCTTTGTTTTACAGCCCATTGTGGGCCTGAAAATAGGACTCCATCCTCTGGGGACTTTGAGCACTATTTGTTTCCACCGGTCAGAGTCTGGACCCTCAGGAAGACATGCCCTGAACACAATATACCTGACTTTTCCATTTCCTGATGGTCCTCCAGGCTGGTCCTTCATAGCCGAATGATTGGTATGGTTTGGGAGAAAGGCCAGAAATTCTCCTCTTGGAGCTATGTCGGCTCAGGATGCCAGCACAGACAGGCTTGTTACTTGTTTATGTTCTGTCAGCTAAGTTGTTTTCATATTTATGTTCTGTCAACAGAGTGTTTTTCTCATGGCGTGAGACACGCCATCCTCACATGGCCCCTGGATGCCGCCAGCGTGATGATGTCACAGCAATACCAGAGATGACATCTGCAAGCACTCTCTCTCACTTCCTCCAAACTTTTGCTCAAATATTACTTTTTTGGTGATCCCTATCCTAATTACAGAATTAAAATTACAAGGCTCTTAATATAGGAAGACCACTCTGTGTCTCCCCTATAGAGTAATCACACTTTTGCAAAACTATCTGCATCTTGAACTTGAAGCTTCTTTTTCTTACCAGCACCTGGCCATGAGAGAAGTTCATCATTTTCCCTGTGAGGAGCACGATGGTGGGTCTACCGGGGAAAGTCTGGGAACCGCGGAGCCTTCCAGGCCAAAGAAACGAGCACTGGAGATCAGGAATACCGAAATGAAGGCAGTCTTGGAGTACCTGTGGAAATCTCTGAGTGTAGTTTAGTAATTGTGGCTTCCACTCAAAACCTCTGTTTGTATGGTTACTTGGGGTATATTTTTAACAGGTATTCCATGGAAGAGACAAGAATTTTAATACTTTAAAAGTAAATTAAAATTTCTGTAGCATGGAAATGTAAACAAGACTGTCTACTGGCTTAATAATCTCGTCGGTAGGGGGGGAAAAGTCTACTGAAGAAAATAATGTGATTTACACTGAAAACATTTTATGCAGTTAAAAAAAAAAATTACAAGCTACTCGCTTCTTAGTACTCCCGAGCCTCCTTATCCTGCTCCTTGTCTTCATATCGCACCCCTGAAAATACCCCTCACAGATCTCTGACTCATGCAACATAATTAGCCACGGAACCTAGCGGCTTTTTTAAATTCCCCATTAACACCACACTCCAACTAAAAACCTCCTTTCTTTAACTACTTCCACCTAAGGCCGAGTATGACAGGGAAGCACAGGATTCGACTGATGTCCAGCGGTGGCTTGAAATCTCTTTGACAGTTTGCTAAGCCAGAATGTCTCCTCCACCCAGCCAGCTAGCCCTCCCTCCTTCAATGGAGGTGGACAACTGCCCAAGCCTTTTCCAGCTTCGCTGTTCTTTTTACCTCCTGTGTGCATTCCCCCAAATGAATCCCTCCTGTGTTCAGTCTTGCCTTGGCATCTGTTTCTCAGAGGACCCAGAGGAACACTTCATAGCACGTAACTTCCAAATGCTAACTAAGTATTTTATTTCTTCATCACAATTCTTGTTCTTTGCCGTCACTATGAGAGATGCTGAGATTTATTAATAAGAAAGCAGAGGGGGTTTTTTTTCCAATTATTCACTGATAAGGAACCCTGGTGGTGCAATATGTAATTGCTGGACTCCTAACCAAAAGATAGGCAGTTCAAAACCAGCCGCTGTCTCCATAGGAGAAAGACGTGGTCAGCCATCTGCTCTGAGAGACCCCAGCACTGGAAACTCTTTGGGGTAGTTCTGTTCTACCTCGTAGGGTCACTGTGAGTTGGAATGGATTTGGGGTTTTTTGGTATTGATTTATCCCCAGGTAGCAATAAATACACATTTATGAGATAAACATTATCTAGTAGTTACTAGGAGTTCTAGTAGTTCTAGTACTGCTAGGAAATGAGGCTCAGAGAGAGGTTAAATGATTCCCTCCATGCCTCAGTCACTAAGTGATGAAACTGGAAAATCTTCTGACTCGAAACCTATGCTTTTTTTCCTCTCCTTCCTTGTTATCTCTCCATTCTCTTTCTCCTAGGCCCACCGATACATCTTTTCTTCTCAATTTCCCTGTGTATCTACTTCTGGGTCTTTTATTCTGTCCCTGTGTGTGTGTGTGTGTGTGTGTGTAGGGGTATGTAGGTATGTGTAATGTGTAAGTGTGTGTGTATATGTGTGTAGGAGGGTGTGTGTGTGTGTAGGGGTGTGTGTGTGTGTGTGTGTGTGTGTGTCCCTCTGTACACCGTAAGGTGTCAATGTTGTTTGGGGCCATATAGCTCTGAAGGGGAAAGAGGTGGACGTAGATAAGAATGAAAGGCACCATGAAGATGTAGCTATCAGGAAGATACAAAAGAGTATAAAATTATGTAGGAAGCAGAGAAGGACTAGAGAGACAGCAGAGTTAGATGAAGGAGAGACCCAGCTCTGCTGCTCACTGGCGCTGTGGCTTTGGCTCTGTTCCTTAGCATCTGTGGGCATCTGCTCTTTCATTTCATTACGTCTCTAGGTCGTCTTTACTTTTTTTATAATTAAAATAATTCAGAATTGATTTACAGCTTTATTCCAATCCATTATGCATCAGAACTGATGTGTCTTGAGGATGGAATTTAAATATCCAATGAGGTGTAGATGGAAAAGTGCTTTGTAAATGGAAACAAGTGTGAGCGTGACTGGAGAAGGTCAAAGCAGAGATGGGTGTCACAGGACCAACAGCCAGGTGTTCAGATTTATCCTACTTGACTTCAGCCCCCAGATGCTGTTGCCCATCTGAGTGATGAGGGGGCCTGGAGGAGAAGGGAATAAGTTGAGCCTGTGGGATTTGGGTAATAACAAAGAATTTCCAGACAGTGAGTGTGGGAGAAGTGACAGAAACAGGTGCCCAGAGAAAGCTGGGGAGTTGCCTTCCTGGAGTGTGGGATAGATTTCCATGCATCCAGGGTTATTTACACAAAATCTTAAGTGCGCACCTGGAAAGGGGGGTGTGATAAGCTCATGAAGACAGCAGATGGTAGAGAAGCCCGGAGGAGGGGTTGGTGTTGCTTGCAGGAAGAGGTTGGACATCTGCACTGTTAGAGCCTCCGATGGACAGGATGCTGTGCCAGGAACATGAAGGTCAAGAGGGGAGAGGATCCTGCCCTGCCCAGAGCCCACTCACTCACTCACTCACTCACTTTCTTTAACTCTTGTTCCTCAGGAGAGACAAACAGAATCGGAGATCTGCTGTCCTGATTATTCTTCTACAATCACATAGGGTCATAAAACTGTAGTAGCTCAGGAGTTAAGCACTTGCCAGATAACCAAAAGATCAGAGGTTTAAATCCCCCAGACCCTCCCCAGGAGAAAGATGTGGCAGTTTGCTTCCACATGATTTATGGCCTTAGAAACCCTTTGGAGCAGTTTTAGTCTGTCCTCTAGGGTTGCCCTGAGTGGAAATAAGCTCAACTGCAGTGTGTTTAGTCTGGTTATATTTTTAGGGTGATAAAATGCAAAATGGAGGCTCCAGTTTCACCCTGTGCACTCTGTCCTGCACAGCTGACACCTGCCACATGTCACAGGACACATCTTAATGGGCCTCCGGCCACATGCAGCAGAGACTTCCTGACCCCACAGCAAAGCCCCTTCCTGGATGTTCACCAGAGCTCTGGGAAGTCTCCACCAATCTACAACACCTTTTAGGAGTTTCCACTCATTGCAATATGGAAAGCAGTAGTAGGGAGACGGACGGGAAAACTCAGCCAGTGACTTTCTCAGTGATGTGAAAGATGGAGAGATGGCCAATGCCTCTCCAAAATGGGACATGAGTAAGGGGAAGGAGGTTGGTAGTGATGTTGCGGACACTTGGAGGTCCCCCTCTGCTTATCAGTATGCCCTCCACACCCAGTGCGCAGTCCTCAAGACGGGAGGGTGTAGGTGGAGTTCCAGAAGAAGTTGTTGTTGTGAGGCCCCATCAACTATGACTCATGGCAACGCCATGAATAACACATCTGAACCTTGTCTACCCTGTGTTATTCTCACATCCCACATCTCTGACATCCTCGAGCCAATTAGAGCAGTCACTGTGTCAATCCATCGGGTTGAAGGTCTTCTCTTTCTCGGACCCTCTAACCCACCTAGCATGATTCCTTTTTCCAAGGACCGGCCTGACAACGTGCCCCGAATATGTGAGCCAAACTTTCACCATCTTTGCCTCTCAGGAGCACCCTGGTTTCACTTCCTCCAAAATGGATGTGTTTGTTCTTTCAGTAGTCCATGGAATAGTCAGTTGACTTTTCGTCAACACTACAATTCAAATGCATCAATTCTTCTTCTGTCATCCTTAGTTGTTGACCAACTTTTTTTAAAAAAAAATTTTATTTTATTAATTTTAACGATTATTTACAGAGATTTTGGATTTCCATTCATTCATTGTTGCATTTTCTCCTTGCTCACCCCTCCCCCCAGTTCGCTCTTCTCTTTGAAATGTAAAAGAAAAATTCCTTCACTGTTATCCACTT
Organism: Elephantulus edwardii; assembly: GCF_000299155.1. NCBI lineage: Eukaryota > Metazoa > Chordata > Mammalia > Macroscelidea > Macroscelididae > Elephantulus > Elephantulus edwardii. Next base: position 1,646,911 of record NW_006399856.1, on the reverse strand, counting down.
CCCCCACCCCCAGTACACTCCACTATGCAACCTTCATTCTGGACTCTTATCATAACCATAATACCCTATCATATTTCACTTTTAAACTGTTCTCTCCCTCATCTGTTTCAATGCAGTGTACAACTTTTACATGCATAAGAAGCAATTGAAAAGACCATGGCTTGGATCAGGCACACCTTAATCTTTAAACAGATGTCATTGTCCTTTAGCTCTTTGGCTAGATCCTTGACATGAGACTTTTCCCAGTGTAACACGTCTTTTGGTTTCTTGTCTGCTGCTGTCATGAGTGTTTATAGTGAATCCCAAAGATAAATCTTGAATTACTGCTGTCAGGAGCTTTTCTCTTCACAGAGGACTAATATGAAAATGAAATCGGAATAAACTTGGGAAATCATTTTGAAAAGAAAGGTAACATTGAAGGACTATTTGTTTCTAACATCACGTGAGCCTGGTCATGTGCCTCTTAGGAGAACTGTCTTCCAAGTTGGTATAAGAGAAAAAAGAGAAATGTCCTTCAGTGATGCCAGCAGCCCAAATCTGTGTTTAAAGCTCTATGTATGCCTCTCTCTAAGCATTTTATACCTCTAAGCATCACTTTTATCGGCAGCATAATGAGGGGGAAAGAGGCAGATGGCTTGAGGGGTAAATTGCAGCCCAGATATTTTGTGAACATATTCACATAGCACAGGAAAGAGTAGGGTCACGCAGGCTCACTCACCAGAATGGAATGTGGCTCTCTGGGCCTCAATTTCTTTTTCTAACCAACAAGATCATGAGGTTGATGCAACTTCAAATCCCTTGTCAGCTTCTACAGCACTAGCTCACTCTATGAAGTTCCTGGGTGAGAAAAACTTAACATGCTTGGCCGATAACTGAAACATTGAGGGTTCAAGAGCACCCATAGGCATTTCAAAGAAAGGGCTGGTGAGCTAGTACTGAAAAATGGATAAATAATGTACACTGCATTGAAATAGATGAGGGAGAGAACAGTTTAAAGGCGATATATGATTGGGTATTATGGTTATGATAAGAGTCCAGAATGAAGGTTGCAGAGTGGAGTGTACTGGGGGCAGGGGGATAGTGGATACCAATGAAGGAATTTTTCTTTTACTTTTCAAAGAGAAGAGTGAACTGGTGGGGAGGGGTGGGCAGGGTGAAAAATGCAGCAATGAATGAATGGAAATCCAAAATTTCTATAAATGTTCATTAAAATTAATAAAATTTTTAAAAAACCCTCGGCCTTTGAAAACTCTTTAGGATCGAGTTCTCTCTGACCCACATGGGTCAAGTTGAAATTAACTCCCAGAAATTGTTTGATCTCATTTTATCCATCCTCAAGTGCAAGGTGACACAACCCCAAGCCTTCGAAAGGATGAACAGCCCCAGTGGAATTCAAGGGAGTTCAGTTACACACATAGTCCCTTTCATCTAGTGGCTTCATAGACACATGTGAAACCAGCCAATGTCTCTACCATTCTTGGTTCTTCTCCAAATATCCAGGCATGAGCCAGGCCCCTTCCTGGCCCATCCTACTTAAGCCCCTGCTCTGCCTGCCCACTGTTCACTCCACTGGAGTCAATAATAGAAAACAGAGACGTGCCTTCCGTCAGCTTTACCACGCTAAGACATACTCCTCACAGGGTCCTCAGGAAGCACCAAAACGATTTCTCCTCCTCTGTGCTCTTCTTTGAAGGTAAAAATAAAATAACTACTGTGGACTTGAACAGAAGTGGGAGGAGAAGTGACATAAACAATAACACAGAGAAACAAATGAAAGAAATTCTCTCCCTGGACATTAAGCCAATGGGTTGTTGCTGGAAACTGAGGGAAGCATTCCCAGGAGGCTCCTGTGTTCCACAAGATGCTTCCCAACCTGGCCTACTGCCCATATGTTAGAGGCCTCAGCCAGGGCATCTGAACCAGAATAAGACCAGAGAGAAAAGGTAGCCATTGACCTTGGGTTTGAGGAAACTCCATTTCGCTGAGTGATTGACCCATAGAACAGTGTACATCCTTAGATCCCACTCTCTCACAGGAAATCTCCTCTAGACTTTCCATGGCTGTCTTTGCGTCTTCTGCAAGACCACTGACTTTGACAGGGTGATCACCACACCAAAAATAGTGTGTTTCCTAGCAGGACATTTATGGACTGGCTGAGTGGCACCTTTGGAGTCCTATAGAACACAGTATCTGCATGATGCTACGGGATGGATCAAGAAGACATCATGCTTGGAAAAGTATAGATTCAGTGAAAGATACAAAGACCCCCCAATGAGATGAACTGAGACAGCAAAGTGCTTAGGCCTAGCAGGCATTGTAAACACGTGGCATGACTGGGCAGGGTTTCTGTTGGGCATATGCTTGCTGAGAGTTGCAGTCAACTTGATGACACCTGACAACATAAAACCACATCCAAATGTCATCGGCCCAAGGACATGTGGCAGCTGTCATTTATCATCATGGCGCTGAAGGTCACGACGGCCGCTTGTGGCGCTGCGAAGACCCTTTTTAGACCAGACATCCTCTACCGTCCTTGGGAGGTTCTAGGTGCGCAGGAGGCCCCCCAAAGGAGCATCTCCTCACAGCAAACAATTCCTCCGTCAGCTAACTATGGTGGGCGACACACAGTGACCATGATCCCTGGGGATGGTATTGGACCCGAGCTCATGCTGCATGTCAAGTCTGTGTTCAGGCATGCATGTGTCCCGGTGGACTTCGAGGAGGTGCACGTGAGCTCCAATGCCGACGAAGAGGACATCCGCAATGCCATCATGGCCATTCGGCGGAACCGTGTGGCTCTGAAGGGCAATATCGAAACAAACCACAACCTGCCACCATCACACAAATCCCGAAACAACATCCTTCGCACCAGCCTGGACCTTTATGCCAACGTCATCCACTGTAAGAGCCTGCCAGGGGTGGTGACCCGGCACAAGGACATTGACATTCTCATTGTCCGGGAGAACACTGAGGAGGAGTACAGCAGCTTGGAACATGAGAGCGTGGGTGGCGTGGTGGAGAGCCTGAAGATCATCACCAAGGCCAAGTCTCTGCACATTGCGGAGTATGCCTTCAAGCTGGCCCATGAGAGCGGGCGCAAGAAGGTCACCGCTGTCCACAAAGCCAACATCATGAAACTAGGCGATGGACTCTTCCTCCAGTGCTGTCGAGAGGTGGCCAGCCGCTACCCTCAGATCACCTTTGAGAGCATGATTGTGGACAACACTACCATGCAGCTGGTGTCCCGGCCCCAGCAGTTCGATGTGATGGTGATGCCTAACCTCTACGGCAACATTGTCAACAACGTCTGTGCAGGACTGGTCGGGGGCCCGGGCCTCGTGGCTGGCACTAACTATGGCCATGTGTACGCAGTGTTTGAGACAGCTACCAGGAACACAGGCAAGAGCATTGTCAATAAGAACGTCGCCAACCCCACAGCAACACTGCTGGCAAGCTGCATGATGCTCGACCACCTCCAGCTCCATTCCTACGCCACCTCCATGCGCAAGGCCGTCCTGGCATCCATGGACAACGAGAATATGCACACCCCAGACATCAGGGGCCAGGGCACCACATCTGAAGCCATCCAGGACATCATCCGTCACATCAGGATCATCAACGGCCGGGCTGTGGGGGCCTAGCTGTCCCCGCCGCTCCATTCTACCCCTTCCTCCGCATCCCCACCCCCTGGCACCCCCAGCAGCCCCAGTGGCCTAAAGCAGCCCCGACTGCAGAATAAAGCAACCTCTGGCCCCATTTAAAAAAACAAACAAACAAAAAAAGCAAAAAAAAAAAACCACTTCCCTTCACAATTCCTTACATCTGTGGCCTTGGCATAACTTCTGACCTGGACTATTTCTTCTCTCTACCTCCATATAATAACTCTCCAAGAGAATGGAAAGTTGCTCTACAGATCAATGGCACTTAGATCTATGAATGATGAAGATACGCAGAGAGATTCATTCAACATAAAAACTAGAAATAGACTCCAGGGCCGTGTGCTTCTTTCTCTGACATCTTTGTCTGTTTGTTCTCTTCATTTAGACAAAATCATAAAGGGGCTTGAACAATAGGTGAAAAGTTATTAAAACACAGAAGGTCTGAGCTCTGGTTTTCGGGGTCTATCAAAAATTTAACAAAGTGAATAACAAACTTTCAAAACAAATTACTTTTCAAAATGACAACTTAATGTTCTCATTTTGGTATTCATGAATTAACTCATATTCCGTGATTATCCATGGCTTTTGACTCAGGAAGATCATTTTACTTTCCAGTGAAGAAGAGGAATTACTGAGTTTTTCACTAGAAATTAAGAGGTTGGACGAGAACATGCTCAGATTTCAACTAGATGCGTCCTGGAGACCAGAGATAGTCTCAGAGTTCTCTGAGGCCTCCACGTACACACAGAACAAAGTTGGGCTTTGGTTAGCATCTCCAGGGTCCCTGTCTTGTGACACAAATAAGTAGCTGAGGACAGGCAGCCACGCTCCTGCCAGTGCACAGAAAGAGGGCAACCTCTATAGGTATCTGGGAGACCAGCTGGGGTGCATTGTCAGCCTGCATCATCAACATATGTCATGGTAAAGCGGACAGCAGGGGTTGGCAAGTCCAGAGCTCCACAATGACCCGGACACCAGCATGACCACAGCACCATACTTTCTCATTAAGATGCCACTAGGACATGGTCTGCCTGATGGTGATTTTATTTACAGATCTTGATTCCTGCTGAGCCTTTCTCTGCCTTCCTGAGCTGTGGATGCAAAAGAAACTCAGACTACAGTGGGTGTTTCTTCCAAAATGACCTAAATTTCTCACAGCTTTTATCTTTCCAATTCAATTCTCCAGGCTTTCTGGCCCCTTCAGCATGTATATTTGAAGGGCCCTGATTTGTTCTGAAATGTTACTGTTGTTGTTGTTGTTGTTGTATGCCAGTGAGTCACCTGCAACTCATAACAACCCTATGTCCAGCAGCCCTAAACCTGCTCTATCCTGTGCCAATCTTATTGTTTTGGACACACCTATCCCCATTACCCACGTCACTGAATCAATCCATCTCATTAAAGGTCTTCCTCTCCTGAGCTGTCCCTCCACACTTTCAAGCAAGACATCCCTCTCCAAGGACTGGTCCCTCCTTGCAACATGTCCAAAGTATGTCAGACAGAGCCTCAGAATCCTTGCCTCCAAGGAGCTTCCTGGCTTTACCCTCTCCAGAACGAACTTGTATGTTATCCTAGAAGTCCATGGTGTATATTCAATACTCTTATCTAACACCACAGCTTAAAGGCATCAATGCTCTTCCTGCCATTCTTAATCCTTGTCCAGTTTTTTAATGCATAGCAAGTAATTGCAAAGACTATGGAGTGTATCAAGTGAACCTTAGCCTCCAGACTGACATCGTTGGTCTGCATTTCTTTGGAGAGGTCTCTGACAGCAGATTTTCCCTATGCAATTTGTCTTTTAATTTCCCGGCTGCTGGTGCCAAGAGTGTTGATTGTAGAGACAAGCAAACTAAAGCTGTTAACAATCTCAGTCTCTTCACCATCCATCCTGATGCTGCCAATCTGCCCAGTGGTGAGGGTTTTTGTTTTCTTGATGTTGAGCTTCAATCCATATTGAAGGCTGCAGTCCTTGACCTTCTGCAACAAGCACTTCAGGTCCTCCTCAGTTTCAGCAAACAGGGTTGTTTCATCTGCGTAACAGATTGTTGATGAGTCTTCCTCCAATCCTGATGCCACACTTCTCCTCATACAGCCCAGCCTCCTGGATAATCTTTTCCACATATAGATTGAAAAGATATGGAGATAGGACACATCCTTCGGGCACACCCTTCCCAAGTCTGAACTATGCAGGGTTTCTTTGCTCTGTTCTGACGACTGCCTCCTGGTCCAAGTATAGGTTTCGCACAAGCACAATCAAGTGTTCTTATTGTGATCTACTCAGTCAAATGCCTTTGCATAATCAATGAAACACAGATAGACATTCCTCTGGTACTCTGCTTTCAACCAAGATCTATCTGAAATTAACAAAATACCCATAGTACCAGGACCTCTTCCAAACCCAATCTGTACTTCAGGCAGTTCTCCGCTGATGTGCTGTGCCAGTCATTTTTGGATAATCTTCAACAGAATCTTGCTTGCATGTGATATCAATGATACCATTTGATAATTTCTGAACTGTCTGATCACATTTCTTTGGAATTTGAACAAATACAGATCTCTTCAAGTCAGTTGGTCAGGTGGTTGTCCTCCAGATTTCTTGGCACAACTCGGTGAGCACATCCATGTTCTGAGATACCCATTAGAAATAAGAGTTCAGAAAGTGAGAACACCTTCAGATTTGATGGTCCAAAAGAGAATTAGCTTTTAAATCCTGGTCCAGGATTGCCTTCTGCTTCAGCTCAAATTCCAGGGATTTTTTTCAGTGGATGTGGGAGACCATGAGCATGTGGCTGCCTACCTCTTTACACCACAGGTTCTAAAAGGCCCTTAGAGTGGACCAGTCAATTCCCCGACACACACAGTCCAGAGAAGCACTCATCCCACATACACAATATTCTGGTTGAGGAGATTTTCTTCTACCATCCTTCAGAACTCCATGATGTGAGTCTAACATGTGACACAAGACAGATCAAGATAGAGCTCAGAGTTAAAAAACTCTTGCAAAAGCCAAGCCCACTCTTCTGGGGATGCTGGAGTCCTCTCACCTTAAACTGAAAACTTTGTCCATTTCAACACAAGAAAGGAAGAGCGGCTTCCCCAAGACAAAGTCAGTGCAGAAGAGAGTAAAACAGTGGAAACTCACTCACTCTCAGAGAAAAAGTTTGATTATCTCTAAGTAGCCACATCTTAGGATGCATCTACCTCGGGACATTCAAGATGTCTGGGCTTGCAGGGGCAAACAAATCAACATTCATCTCAGCATTCCTCCTGGTCACCTGTGTCCCTTTGTGGAATGTGAGACAAATGAGTCCTTTGCTCTTTCTTCCAATAGAGAAGTGCTGAGTCACCAGCAGGAACTCCCAAAATATGAGAAAAAAATGTCCATGAAAAGGAAAGATGAATGGATGGTACACCAAGATGATTTAAAGAATGACATCAAACATGAAGTTTGGAATCTGATAGAGTTCAGTGGCCAACCCATGTTAGGTGTTATTGACTCAATCCCAACTCTTGGTGATCCCATGGACAACAACGTCCTGCCCTGTCCTGTGCCATCCTCTCAATTTCCGCTGTGTGTCAGCCCATGGCTTCAGTTGCTGTGTCAGACCATCTCACTGTGGTCTTCTTCTTTCACATTGACCCTATACTTTTTTCAAGCATGATCTCCTTCTCTGGGGCTGCTCCTTTCCTCACTATGTCTAAAATATGTGGAATAAAAATAGTATCATCCTTGCTTCTAAGGAGCTGTACTTCTAAGACATATTTGCTCTTTTAACAGTCAATATTCTTCACCAACATGATTAAAAGGCACTAATTCTCCTTCAGTCTCCCTTCATCACTGTCCAACTTTCATATGCATGTAAAGCAATTGAAAATATCCTGTCCGGGTTCAGTCACACTTTAGTCTTGAAAATGCCATCCTTGCTTTTGGCACTTCATTGCAAAAAAAAAAAAAAAAAAAACAACCAAAAAACAAAAAAAACCACAAAAACAAAACAAAAAAAAAAAACCACACAGCACCTCTATGAATAGCAGCAGAACCATAGGTAGCTTATTATTTGTATTAAAGGAAGAGGCATTTTGTTTCATAACACAGGAAATTCACAAACAATTATAAAGATCTATAACTCAACATATACCCCAAAATGTTGTATCACACCATGTACCTGAATGAAACACAATGTATATGAATGATTGCATGCAAACCAATTTTTTTAAAAAGCAGAAAAAAGGTATGATTTTTTTTGAAAAGTTAAATCCCAAAAACCTCCCTTGAGCTACCTTATCTCACCATTTCAATTCCAACTTCCTTCCCATGAGATAACTCATCGTTGTTATTTGCCATCGAGTCGAGCGCCATAGCAACTCTATGAACAACATATCTGAGCCCCGTCCTACTCTGTGCCATCCTCACACTCTCTGACACACTAGAGCCCACTGCAGCAGGTACTATGTCAATCCACCTGGTCAAGGGTCTTCTTCTCTTTGGCTAACACTCTGTCTTTCCAGGCATCATGTTCCTCTGCAAAAAATAACCTCTCCTAGAAACATGCTCAAAGTATGTGAGGCAAAGCTTTATCATCTTTGCCTCCAAAGAGAACTCTGCCTGCACTTCCTCCAGGAAATATTTGTTCTTTTGGCCATCCATGAGATGTTTAATACTCTTCTCCAACACCATAGCCCCAAGGCATCCATTCTTCTTCTGTCATCCTTATTCATTATCCATCTCTCAGATGCATAACAACTGATCAGAAAGACCGTGGCCTGAATCAGACACACCTTAGTCCTCAAACTGACATCATTACTCATCAATAATTTGGAGAGGTCCTTAACTGTAGACTTCCCCAGGGCAATGCAGCTCGTGATTTCCTGATTGTGGGTACCAAGAATTGGTAGATGTGAGCGACAGGATATTATCTATACAAGGCAGATCTGTTAATACAACTATTATTTAAATACACACTCCTAGATCTAGCCAAAGAGGAAGAAGTTGAAAATTTGTAAAAGTCTTGCTGTCTGCCGGCGCTGGCTGAAAATCGCCTGTGACTTCATCCATAGCCACTGGTGAGAGTCAGCACCCAGAGCCATCAGGGGCTTTAAGCTC
>NW_006399856.1:1630915-1633738 GCF_000299155.1 Elephantulus edwardii | reverse complement strand
GATCGATCTCCGACTGTAAAAGTTGGTAAAAATCTTCTATTTCCACTTCCTTGGCACTGGTTGTTGGTGCATATATCTGAATGATAGTGGTATTCACTGGACTTCCTTGTGTGCGTATGGATATTATCCTGTCACTCACAATATTGTACTTCAAGATGGATGTAGAAGAAATGACTTTGTTAACTCTGAAAGCAACTCCATTTTTCCTCACTTTTTCATCTCCGGCAGGGGAATAAGTGTGCCAAAGGCAAGGACAACAGTGATACTAATGGTTAACTCCACAATAAGGGATATATGTTTCACTTTTCTGTAAAATGCTGGTATATCTGATACTTCTCTAAATCTGAACATTCAGATTAAGAGAGACTAGGAAGAAGGATTGGCCATCCACTTCTGAAATAGCAGGCCTCCGAAAACCCTATGTACAACACAACACATGTAGAATAACAGAAAGGACAACTGAGGTTGAGTTTTCAAGTATGGAAATACAAAGGAAGAGGAAGAGTTGTAAGCAGACACCGGTGATTGGGACATGGAATGTGAGAACCATGAATGTAGGAAAATTAGATATTGTTAAGGAAGAAATAGAATGCATAAATATTGACATGCTAGGCATTGGTGAGATGAGATGGACTGGCATGGGGCATTTCGAGTCTGATGATCATATGATATTTTACTCTGGAGATGAAAAGGAGAGGTTTGTCCTTGAGAGGGTAAAACCAGTCTCCTCCTTGGCGGCTAGGATTCTGAAGCTTCATCTGACATACTTTGGGCATGTTGTAAGGAGGGACCAGTCATTGAAGAGGGACATCATGCTTGGAGGGTGGGGGGACAGCGCAAAAGAAGAAGACCCTGAATGAGATGGACTGACTCAATGACTGAGGTAACGGAGGTAAATGTGTCAGAGACGGTAAGTTTGCCTCATAGAGCAGGATTCAGGGCTGTTGTATATAGGATCGCTATGAGTTCCACGTGCCTCGATTGCACACGACAACAACAACCACATTATAGCAACTACAACAACAAACCCACCACTCTCAAGTCAATTCCAACTTGCACCGATTCCACAGGACAAACCAGAGCCATCAAGGAGGGTTTCCAAAGCTGCAGTGCTGACTGAAAACAGACTGCCGCCATCTTTCTATCCCAGGAAAGCTGCTGAGCTCCTATTTCCAACCTCCTGCTTAGCAGCCAGGTGCTTTCACCACTTCGCCACCACTGCTGTGCCCTGAGTGTGAATTCATGAGAATCCAGGAGATCTGTTTCACATCAGCTCACATAACCTCCTTAGATCACCAGCTAAAATTATTGGGAAAGGCCTGAAATGTTAGAGACTTGTTAGAGATGCCATTCCTGGGAATTACATTTTATGCTGGGAAATGCCCTCAGAAGGCTTCCTTATCTACCAATTATCTTTCAGGCCAAACCACCTTAGAACCTGAGACTTTACCACTAGATTGCTGTTTCTTTGATCCTGGAAACTTTAAAACTTCTTAGAACTGCTCCAAGAAGCATAATATCCTAAACTTGGGCTTACTAGGTGGGATGTCCGAGCTGAGGACTGTGGAATAAGATGAAGGGTACTAACAAGAGCATAAAAAGTAAGAAGGAAAGTGAACTAACAGTTGCTTTGACCCTTTATGGCTCTGCTTCATCGGCGGGAAGCTTTTCTTGTTCTCAGTAGAACTCTAATATTCATTACTGACTGTTGGTTTTCAGTTCTTGGAACAGTTGTCACCATGTAGGAAATCCGTGACAACACTCGATTAGCCAAAATGTCCAAGGAACCAGAAGGCCTTGAGGAGGTTCCATTTGGAAGCATCATGATGATGAATCCTGTCCATAGTGTTTGTGATTTAACAAGTGACTTATTATGTAGCATGTTCTGGGTCACTCCTGGGAAACTATTTAAGCAAACCATCTGCAATTAAATAATCTAATAGAGCAAGTGTTGTCAGGTTCTTGGAAGCGATCTGTGATCTAAAATTGTTCATAGGTTCTTAGAATTGGAAGATATTTTCACTATCATCTAATAAGATTCTTTTTCTATATTAGTGGGTAAACTAGGAACTAGAAACATTAGCATCTTGTCCAAGGTCAAAATTAATGTTCTTTACACATACTATTACTGTATTACTGCCAAAAGCCTGATATCATCCCTAGCACCTGAGATTGTTCCTCTTCCTCCTGAGGAGCTTCTGGTGGATTAAAAATACTAGAAAGAAATAACCTTTGAGTTACTGCACAACTTCCTACACACTCAGCCTGTGAATAAAAAAAATATTTGCCCATTTAGTGTCAACTGTCATCCTGAGACTATGAGGGACAATGACTTAAAACTCACATAGGAAAAGAACAGAGCAAATCACCAAAAAAGGGAAGGAGATTGATACAGAAGAGCGAATCTTACCTGCAGTTCATTCTAACCCTGAATTCTCTCTAAGTGATAAGTTCAATTTCTCTAGACCTCCCCAGAGTACTAAAGTGCATTGTCAGTCTAGACACTAAAAGGCACCTGATCCAGGCCACGGTCTTTGCAAATACTTGCTATGCATCAGAGAATGACTAAGGATGATAGCAGAAGAGTCAATGCCTTTGAGCTGTGGTGCTGGAGAAGAGTACTGAATATACCATGGACTGCTAGGAGAACAAACAAGTCTATCTTGGAGAGAATAAAGCCAGGCTGCTCCTTGGAGACAGGATTTTGTAGTTCTGTCTGACATACTTTGGACGTGTTGCAAGGAGGAACCAGTCCTTGAAGGGGGATGTCACGCTTGGGAAGGTGGAGGGACAGAGAAAGAGAGGAAGACCCTGGGTGAGATG
>NW_006399856.1:1629507-1630589 GCF_000299155.1 Elephantulus edwardii | reverse complement strand
AAAAAAAAAAAAGAGACTCGATAGCACACAACAACAATATACTTCATAGTCTGATCTGCAGGAGAAGGATGGACAATCTCTTTCCATGCGATTAACTGCTTCTGGAAACCCCTCAAGGGTCAAATATGGATTGGTTCCAACTCAACAATACACAACAAAAACAACAACTTACTTTACAGTGGGGAACACTGGTGGCCCAGTGTTAAGAATTTGCACTGAAAACTCAAAGGCACACAGGTCTAACCCACTAGCTCTTCCCATGCAACTTACAGCCTCTGACAACCAGCTGAAAGGTCAGATGTAGTTGACTTGTGGTTTTGACTTGACATCACAAAACAACACATTACTTCACAGTGTACCTAATACCTCACTGGCCACTTCCAAAGCTCGTCCATATCTCTTCAAGTCATCCACCCTCTGTCCCCCTGATCCTCAATATAAAAACAGGGCCAGTTTGGGATGGGATCCTCACTTACTCTCATTGCCTTTGATTAAAAATCAATTCATAGCTGACCCTCCACTGAGTTTCCCAGACTGTAAATTGTACAGGAGGACCTTGCCCATCTGTCTCCTAAGGAGCTGCTGATGGATTCGAACCACCAGAGAGGTAAGGACTTTGGGTTGCCAACAAAACTCCCTACATATTATGCTATCAGCGCTTTGAATTGGAGGGGAGGTAGAAAAAGTCAAAGTGTCAGAGTCACTCCTCTTATCAGATACAGCTTCTGTTTTCCTCTGATGTAACTGAGGCACTGAGGCACTAGAAAGTTCAGTAAGATAGAAAGAAGAACATATCCTTTCTGCAGTTCACTGCACTATGAGGAACATGCTGAGGGTTCCGATTCTTACTCTATCTCCTCTACCATATTTGCCGCTAAAACCTCATTCACTGAACTCCAACAAGTCTCTGCTCCTTCCCTGGGGACTTCTGACAGGAACAGACAAGGGTTCTGAGAAGAGGACCATCCCCGAGAGCGTGGAAGAAGAGGGAAGCAATTCGCATTCTATGGCTCCTCTCTCTCTGAACTATGCAGTGAGCTGAACAAGAAATAGGTGGGAGTGTAAAATGGTGCAACCCCTGT
>NW_006399856.1:1626731-1628980 GCF_000299155.1 Elephantulus edwardii | reverse complement strand
CAGCATGAAGAAGCCAGAGAGTCGGCATCCAATTCCCAAATCAATAAGACAGTTGGTTTAATTACTATTGGAAAATGCTTGTCATTCCTCTGTAGTATCTGGTCCCCCACTGGACTCTCATCATTTCCTTCACCTGCTCCCCCCACTGACCAAACTACGCAGCTCTGCAACTGCATCCTGGCCCATCCTCACCCTTCTGCCCCCAACCTTCACCTCCTTGTACCCCCAATATGTTTTTCCCAATAAAAAAAATTTTTAAAAAAAGTCTTGCTGTCTGAAATTGACCAAACATACAATCAAGATGCACTAATGGTAATTGAGGACGGGAGTGTAAAGGTTAGAAACAGTGAAGAAGTAATAGTAGTTGGGAAATATGGGCTTGGTGATAGAAATGAGACTGGAAATAGAATGAATTAATTTTGTACTTATAATGATTCATTCATTGCAAATGCCTTTGTAAAAAGACGTAAACAGAGACCTTATACCACATGGACCTCACATGATGAGCTGCATAAGAATCCGATTATACATATGTGCAAAGATTTAGAGAAATTCCATATCAGGAGTCAAAACCAGGCCAGGGGCAGTCTGTGGGTTTGACCATCAAGTACATGTGTTTCAGTGAAAACTTGGGAACCTACCATTCCAGATTTTTCTATACATGTGTTCATATACTTACATATACAATTTATTTCTTACAGGTACAATTAATCATAAATTATAGTCTTTTAACCACAGCATTACTTGGTCCTGAGAGCACAGTGAGAGAATATTTCCCACCTCTCCTTGGAATTCAGTTGGGGCCCTGTGACTAAGGTACAGCCAGTGGAAGGGTGAGCAGAAGTCACATGTCACTTTCTGTCCAAGATAAAAATGTCTTCTCCATGTTCTCTCTCTTCCATCCCAATGGCAAGAAGTCAAGGATTTGAGATTATGTGATCATCACTTGGAGGCAATATGGATTCTGGGTTCACTTCTTGGGGGGAAAAGACTATACCTGATTCACACAGATGGTGACATAAATAAGAAATAAATCTTTATGGTATCAAATCACTAAAATGCTAATCTTTAGAAGTTATTCCAGAGCAGTAGATAAGGAGCTTTGGTAGTGAAATGGTTAACCACTTTGATGCTGGCCTAAAGATTGAATGTTTGAATCTATCTAGCACCTCCATGGGAGAAAGACATATTTACTCTTATAAAAGTTTATGGTAAGAAAACCCCAAGGAGCAGTTATACTTTGTCACATAGGGTCCCTTATAAGTACAAATCAACTTAGTAAAATTATATTGACCTATCACCCTGTGGTTTTACATTTCAATATAGTCTGTCTAAGGCATTTGACTTCTCTTCATCAGGATAACGTGAGACTATTGTTTTATGTTAGACCACTGTATTATAGTCTGGAGACTAAGGTGTGCCTGATCCAGGCTGTGGTCTTTACAATTACTTGCTATGAATCTGAAAGCTGTACAATGACTTGAAATAACAGAAGGAGAATTGATGCCTTTGAGCTATGGTATTGGAGAAGACCATGGAGTATACCATGCACTGCTAGGAGAAAAAACAGGTTTGTCCTGTTGTTGCTGCTGCTGCTGTTGTTGTTGTTGTTGTTATGTGCTTGCGACTCATAGCAATCCTATGTACAACAGCGCTAAACTCTGCTCTGTCCTGTGCCAATCGCGCTGTCTCCGATACACCCATCCCAATTACCCCAGTCACTGAATCAATCCACCTCAAAGAGGGCTTTCCCTCCTGTGCTGTCCCTCCACCCTCCCAAGCATGATGTCCCTCTCCAAGGACCAGTCCCTCCTTACAAGATGTCCAAAGTATTTAGACAGAGCCTCAGAATCCTTGCCTCCAGGGAGCTGCCCAGTTTAACCCTTTCCAGGATGAATCTGTTTGTTTTCTTAGCAGTCTGTGGTACCCTCAGTACTCTTCTCTAGCACCACAGCTCAAAGACTTCAATTCTCTTTCTATCCTCCTTAGTCACTGTCCAACTCTCTAATGCATAACAAGTGATAGCAAAGACCATGGCCTGTATCAGATGCACCTTAGTCTCCAGAGAGACACCATTGCTCTTCAGTACCCTGGAGAGGTTCCTAAAAGCAGACATTCCCATGGCAATAAATCTTTTAATTTCGTGGCTACTGGTGCTGAGAGTGTTGACTGTGGAGCCAAGCAAACTAAAGCTGTGAACAATCTCAATCTCTTCACCATCCATCCTGATGCTGCCAATTGGTCCAGTG
>NW_006399856.1:1553946-1619656 GCF_000299155.1 Elephantulus edwardii | reverse complement strand
GGTAGAGAGAATAGTGCAACAATGAATGAGTGGAAGCCCAAAATCTCTGTAAATGTTTATGAAAATTAATAAAATATAATTATAGAAAAAATAAAAATAAAAAAAAAAATAAAGAGTGATGAAGCCTGAGAGGCATGTACAGTCCTCCTTGCTTTGCCATTTGCCAAGGCTGTGTGAGGCAAACACCCAGGACTCCACCAAATATTTGTTCCTTCCCTTGGGACAAGCTATGACAGCATTTAGATGCTTCATATGAAAAACAAGGAGGCTGGAACCAAAGATCGTGGAAGTCACCTCAGACTACATATTTGTAGTTATAACATATCCTAGAAAGGAATTCTTGAGACTTCTAGAGTTGGGCTCTGCCAGGAACTCACTTAAGGTATCAGCCAAGAAGCTTCTTTCTGGCTTCAGCGTCGTCAACTCTTCCTGGAGCTGTCTCCCAGGGTTTAACCAGAAGTCGGAGAAGGGAGGTGAATCGGTGTCTATGGGGAGACAATGCAGTCAATTATGTTTCCTTTCATATTCAATTGCCATGAACATATTCTTCTTATTCCTCTCCTCCTCTGCCCTCCCCCTCACTGTCTCCATTCTTTTTCTTTCTCACGCCTCTCTTCTTCTGGCCTCTCTTCTCCATAATCTTCATCTCTATCCGTGAAGCATGGAGAGGAAGTAACTCTCCAAACCCCATTCTTCCCTCCATGCTCGAATCTCCATTCTCCATGTCTCAGTGATATATGGGACCTCCTCTTTCCGTAGATATTCCCATTTAAGGAAAAATAACCCAGTCCTTCAGCAAAGAACTTCAGTAAAGCCTCCACCATGGCTACTGACGGGAGGGGCGGGAGCAGGGAGGTGTCACGTCCTTCACAAGGTGCTTTCCTCCTCCTGTCCAAGGAGCAGCTGCTCGGGTATTAAGACTCAACTTGGCAGTTCAGCTGTGGGTCACAGCACAGCCTCACGCACACGCTATGGATGATGGAAGTTTCCATCCAGGCTTGCTGCTTGCCTGTGGGGGCCTATCAGGGTGTGTGAGGTGGTCGGCTCCACCTGGCTCCTGATCTGCCTTGGAATGCCTGGACCAGGGGGCAGTGGGGTCTGGGGGAGCCCACGAGGCAAAGGAAACATCTGCTTCTCCTCCGCTCTAAGTCTTCCCCTCTTTTCAGCTTAGCAGACTAAAGTTCAAGTCAGGGTCACTCAAAGGGGGATGCTACTGGGAGCCATAGAAGGACTGAGGGGAGTAATTTCTAGACCATCACTAAAAAGTACCAAAGAGGATACACTCTCTCACTCCTCAAGTAATCACTTGCTAAGTACCCACTATGTGCTGGACTCTGCATTGAGCGCTGGTGACACCAGAGTGGGCCCCACCCAGGAAGGGTGAGGGAATGGACCTCAGAAAGGTATGGAAGGGCTCACAGCAGCATGCTCAAAGCCTGTGGTAGCTCAGACCGGTGACGGCAGTTATGACATTTCAGGTGTGTGCACTGTTCGAAGGCAGAAGAATAAGAAAGCCACACTCTCTTCCAGCTTATTATGTACTAGAAGAGATTTCTAAGCCACCAGAGCTCAGATTACTAAAACTAATTGCTAACAATCACCACAACTTGCCACACCCTGATTATGGACTCTCCCTGAGCTCTTCAGGACCCACCTGGCTGACTCACCTCAGTGGGCCTGGTCTGAATAATCTTGTCCTAGAGCCGCAATATGTTGGCTGTCTAACCTCTTACAGCCAGTGATTAAACACTGACTAGTGCCCTGTCCCACACCAGTTAGGAATCACTGGGTGATACAAATTGCTAAGCTCTTGGCTACTTGCCAGAAGGTTGGTGCCTTGAATTCGCTGACCTGCTGACCCAAAGGTTGAGCATCCCCAGAGGTTCCCCTTCACGAACTGCTATGAGGGGAAATGGTGGGCACTCCCCAGCTGTGGCAACATACAGCCTCAGAAACCCAATGCAGGGTCACTAGGGGTCAGAAGCAACTCATTGGCGGTGAGCTTGAGTTTGAGTGAAGACTCAGAAGGGGTCACAATCTACTTCCAAAACTCTATGGAGCAATTCTATTCGGCTCTCAGGGAATTGCCATGAATTAAAATTGACTTGTCAACAACACATACCAAATATAGTTAGTGCCAGGTTTAGCAAATGTCTATTTATTTCTTTGACTATAGCCCTCACTCCAGACTGTAGGTCTCATGAAAGGACGAGATCAGATCTGAACGGCTGATCCCTGTGTCCCTAACCTCAGCATGGTGCATGTGGTGTTCGGCACACGTAAGTATCTACGTTTGAAGATAAATTACAATATTGTGGCAGCTATGGATACTGGTAAAATTGTGGTGTACTCAGTAATTGTCTCTAATTTGCTTCTTTTCTTAGCCACAATATAAGCAAGTATAAATACAAACACATAGTGAGCATATCTAGGAAAAAGAGGATTAGGATACATTCTTAATTGGAAAGCTCTTAGGGGAAATGAACCCTAATATGTTTAATCACTAAAAATTTCGATTCCTCAAAGTCAAATTCCAACTCAGGGCACTGATATAGAACACAGTAAAACTATCCCATAGCGTTGGCAAGGTTGTATCATATCTACATAAGCAGATTACCATGTTTTCCTTCTGTGGAGTGGTCTGGTGAGTTCCAAGTACTGATCTTTTAGTTAACATGGTTAGTGCTAAAACACTGTGCCACCAGACCCCTTCAAAGATGGAAACTGTTGTCACTGAGTCAATTGTGACTCCTAACAAGCCTTGGACAATTACAGGACAGGGGAGAAATTCCCCATACATTCATCAAGCCTATCATCTTCAGGGAAGCTGACCACCACATCTTTCTCCTGTGGAACGCCAGGTGAGTTCAGACCACTAACCTTATGGCTCACGGTCAAGCACTTTAACTACCATGTAATCAGAGTTCCTTCATACAATCACATTGTTGTTGTTGGACACTCTGTGAAGTCAAAGCCAACTCACAGCTGACCCTCTAGTGGGTTTTTAGAGACAGTAAATCTCATGGAAGGAGACTTCCCTTCTTTCTCCTGCATAGTAACTGGTGGATTCAAACCATGTACCTTTGGGTTGGCAGTGCAAGTCCTTACCACTAAGCCACCAGAGGTGCCTTCATACACTTACAGTATAGCTGCTTATTTCTTCCTCATTCTATGCCTGGTGCAGAGCCTCTTTTCACCAATCCCTGATAAAGCATGGAAATGTAACAAAGTACCTACAGGTAAAGAGTGACTGAATCAACCAAGGAAAGGAAATAAAATATAAATAAGGTGTCACCTCAAGTATAAAATAAATCACACAAAAAGCAAAGAAGAATACTTAAATATCTGGTATCCTATAGCGTGATGTTGTATATTTAAAATAGGAAAAGCTAGAAGAAATCCATTTTTCATGAAGCAACATTTGAGCTGCATCTTGCAGTTGGCTATGTATTAATGGGGATATCAAAGGTTTTAAAAGTGGAGAAAAGAGCATGAGCAGAGCTGGTGAAATGCACAGTGAGTTTTCCTTTCAATTGGATTTTGGAATACAACTTACAGACTAGGGCAAAATAATATTAATATAAATAAAATTAATAATCATATTTGTTATAGTTAAGATTGCCTGTCAAACTCGTTGCACTGGAAGTTACACAGTTATTCCCTTCATCATATCTGATAGGACAGGATCATCTCCATGATGAGATTGGCAATGAGCAACCAATCAGTGGAATCGGAGTTTTCTCTGGGGCGTGGCCTATATTCAATATAGACAAGCATCTGGCAAAGCTCCCTTTTCTTTTACTTGAACAGCATCCTATACTCCTCACTGTCTGAGCTCCAATTCTTTGGCTTGAATCAGTGGCCTGCAATGTTGTAGACCAGCCTTGGACTCCTCACCCTCTAAAGTTGGCAGCCTGACATCTTTGTCAATCTCTGAATCAATCTACTTCAGTCAGGAGAAGCCTCTATCCTGATGTCTGACCCACAGATTTGGGACTTGCTAGCCTCTGGAAGGGACGTCAAGCTTGAAAACATGGAAGGTTGGTAAAACAGAGGTAGACCTTCAGCCAGATGGATTAACACAGTGGGTTAACTGCAGCAGTGGGTTCAAGTATGTTAGAGGTGCCAAGAATGGCACAGGATAGGACAGGACCCACTCCTGATCAGGACCCTATGTTATTCGCAGACTTGCTATTAGTCATATTTAATTCAATGGCACCTAACAATTAAAAAATATGTACTTGGGAGCTCTACTGGCATATGTAGTCTACAGTGAGTTGCTCTACCAACCCCAAAGCAGTGTTCTTTCTCTGAGGTTGGAATCTATCAGTGGCTTTTGGGGAAAAAGACAATCTCTTCCCTGGGAAACCCACTGGAGAGTCAGCTATGAATCAATTCCAACTCAGTGATAATGATTTTTTTTTCAAGTTAGACCCCACTTGATATGAAACCAATCCATATCTCCCCCCGCCCTTGTGCATATTGTGAGCCCTGGACACACAGTGCTTAATCTGTAAGGCTGTCAACCTAAAGGTCAGCAGTTTGAATCTACAAGCCTCTCTGTTGGACAAAGATGGATAATACGCATATTGTTTCACTGATTTGCTGAAACCAGGCTTCTACCTGCAGGCAAAGGTTCTGAGGCTTCATCTGACATACTATGGGATGTTGCAAGAAGGGGCCAGTCCTTAGAGGGACAGGGCATGAGGGGAAGACCCTCAATGAGATAGATTGACTCAGTGAGCAGAGTAATGGGGGTAGGTGTGTCAGAGACAGTAAAAGTGGCTCAGGATAGAGCAGTGTTCAGAGCTGTTGTACATAGGGTCACTATGAGTTGCAAGCAACTCAACAGCACATAACAACAACAATATCACCCAAATACATCATGCTTGGAAGGGGAGAAGGCCAATGCAAGAGAGGAAGACCCTCAATGAGATGGATTGACACAGTGACTATGTCAATAGGGTCAGGTGAGTTGAAGATGGTTAGGTTGGCTCCCGACAGGGCAAGGCTCAAAGCATTTGTCTATTGTGTTATTATGAGACATAGTTAACTCAACAGCATTTAATAAGAACATAACATACAATCCAATCTAAAACAGTGTTATTGTTGTTGTCATTGTTTTTGTTAGCTCTCGTGGATTTGGACCCAACTCATAGCCACCCCACACACAATAGGATCAGACCTATATAATCTTTAAGGTTTTATTGGCTAATTTTCAGAAGCAGATTGCAGACCTTTGTCCTAGTCTGCTTTAGTGTAGAAGTTCTAGTGACACCTATAGCGTATAAGCCTCCACTGACTTGCAAACAGTGACTGAACTTGAGGTGGATGTGTGAATCAAACCTGGGTCCCCTACCGTGGAAGATGATCATTGTATCACAGAACCACCACTGCCTTCAATCATATTAATGGCTAATATTTTAAAGTTGAGTAAGTCTCAGCTATTATCACTACTAAATATAACTGTTATTGAGGAGACAGTCACACTGACAGCTAATATTTTGGAATGGCACAGTGATGCCACAAGTAGGCTTAAGCATGACAGAGATCGGACAAGACAAAGATTTTATCTATTGCACATAATATTGCTATGATTCAGAGCCAACTGGATGGCACCTAACTACAACAACAATATTTTTTGAGCTCTCAGTGCATGACAGGTTTACAATGAGAGGCAAAGATGCTTTATAGATGAAGAAGCTGAACATTAACTCACCAAAGGTCACATTCCTAGTAAATTATAAAACTAGAACTTGAATTTAGATAACGCAACACTAGATGCCACATCCTTAACCACTTAGTTTTATTTGCATTTGGGATATGGCATGATGATAGATTTTCTTAGATTAATTTAAAAATAGTGCTTAAAATGGGATTGGAAGAGGCGAGGCCTGAGGCAGAACCTTCTACCAAGAGCTTGGAAGACCAGGATATCAGCTACATTCTCTCCACACAAACCCTCCTAACTTCCAAAACTCAACAGTTAGCACAGCTTAAATGCACTGAAATATCCACATAAGGAGGGACCGGTCCTTGGAGAGGGACATCATGCTTGCGAGGGTGGAGGGACAGCACAGGAGGGGAAGGGCCTCTATGAGGTGGACTGATTGAGTGACTGGGTTAATCAGGATAGGTGTGTCAGAGACAGTGCAATTGGCACAGGACAGAGCAAAGTTTAGGGTTGTACATAGGGTTGTTATGAGTCGCAAGTGACTCAATAGCATATAACAACAACAACAAATGATTTTTTATCCAAATCTCCATTCTTATGTATTAACATATATTTGAATATCAGTCAGTAAATCTACAACCTCTGGTCCTCTCTGAATTAAAAATCAAATGCAATGCTTTTCTAAAGCTTTGAGACCCCTTGTTATTAGAAGCTCGTGTTACCAATATGGTTACTGGTTCACACTGTTTCTCATACCATGTTTCAGTGAGTGATGGTCTTATAAACTGTCACCATCTCCTATGGTTATATTAAAAAAAATCATTCTTTGCATTCAGTTCAGTTTAAGGAAACCTGGAAGCAACTCATCTTGCTCTGAGAGAATCACTGTGCAGTCTATACATTCAAATCTCAGATAAAACTTTTGGTTACAAAATCTGGTTAACATTGCTTAACAAAACAAAGCAAGACTCTCTTCTATTTAATCAGTTACCCTGTAGAACAGTGACCCTATAAAACCAAGTAGAATTTCTCCAGATGATTTCCAGAGCTTTACTCTTTATAGAAACCGACTGTCACATCTTTTTTCTATGGAGATGTTGATGGATTTGAACCACTGAACTTTAACTTGACAGTTGAGCATTTTAGTCGTTCTTTTACCAGAATTCCTTGCTTAGGCAATCAATGATTCCCAAATATATTCAAGTAGTACTATTCACTTGCTTGCATGTGATATCAATGATAGTTTGATAATTTCCACACTCTGTTGGATCATCTTTCTTTGGAATGGAAACAAATATAGATCTCTTCCAGTCAGTTGGCCAAACGGTCTAGATTTCTTGACACAACTTGGTAAGCACATCTAGGGCAGCAGGGATGTGTCCTATCTCCATACATTTTCAGCCTATATGCAGAACAGACTATCTGGGAAGCCAGGCTGTATGAGGAGAAGTGTGGTATCAAGATTGGAGGAAGATTCAATAACCTGCGTTATGCAGATGACATTTGCTGAAACTGAGGAGGATCTGAAGCATTTGCTGCAGAAGGTCAAGGACTGAAGCCTTCAATATGGATTGAGGCTCAATAGCAAGAAGAGAAAGATTTTCACCAATGGGCCAATTGGCAGCATGGATAGTGAAGAGATTGAGATTGTTAACAGCTTTAGTTTGCTTGGCTCCATAGTCATCGCTCTTGGCATCAGCAGCCAAAAAATTAAAAGACGTATTGTGATGGGAAAGTCTGCTGTTATAGAAAGTACTGATGAGCAATGGTGTCATTCTGGAGACTAAGGTGCTCCTGATACAGGCCATGGTCTTTGCAATCACTTGTTATGTGTCAGAAAGCTGAACAATGAATGACTAAGGAGGATGAAAGGAGAATTGATGCCTTTGGCCTGTGGTGTTGGAGAAGAGAATTGAGTATACCACGGACTGCTAGGAAAACAAACAGGTTCATCCTAGAGATGGTTAAACCAGGCGGCTCCATGGGAGCAAGGATTCTGAAGCTTCATCTGACATACTTTGGACATGTTGCAAGGAGGGACCGGTCCTTGGAGAAGGATGTCATGCTTGGGAGGGTGGAGGGACAGCGCAGAAGAGGAAGACCCTCTATGAGGTGGATTGATTCAGTGACTAGGGTAGTCAGGGTAGGTGTGTCGGAGACAGTGAGATTGGCACAGGATAGAACAGAGTTCAGTGCTGTTGTACATAGGGTCACTATGAGTCACAGGCGACTTGATGGCACCTGACAACAACAACAAGTACTATTCACACCCCAAAACTAGAGATCTGCAGAGCGTTTTAAGAAATGCTGTATTATGTCAATGTAATTCGTTACGGGAATAATAATAATTTCTATTCATTTAACTCTAGTTCTTTCCAAGTTCTTTTACAGATATCATTTCATCTCATAGTATTTGAAGCTTCAACTCAACACACCTTTAAAATTTCTTTTTTTCCCCCCTTCTTTGAAGTAGAATCTTGGGCAGTCTCAGTCAGTAGCTGTATCTCAGAAAGCTAACACCCATGTCTATCTTTATTCAGATCAGAAGAGTGAAATGTTCTACTTCTTAAAAATCCTTTTCTCCTAAGAGATTTTATCAGCTTTTAGGAATTACTTAAAATGGGCTTATAATAATAAATGTCAAAGATTAACACCTCTCAACTCCCTTAAAAGGTCCCTTCTTAGATAGCTACTCTGATACGAACTACTTCTCTTAAGTATTACTTTACAAGAAACACATTTAAAGTTAAATATTTTGAAAGAAAATGAGGGGTGTTCTTAAATAGAAAATCGTAGTGACTAAATGCCTCCCCATCAAAAACAGAATGCAGAAAGTGATGTTTAACACAAGGTAATCACTCTAACATGGGGCTTCAGCTGTAAGTGAATAGCCTGAGAGGTGAAAGGCTTTATTCTGATCCTCTAAATAACCTCACAGAGGCAATTGCCATCTCTGACTATCTGTAAAATTTGTTCTGGTCGTTCCAACCTTCTCTATCTCCTTCTGAATTCTTAGAACCTGTGGATTTTGAAATTGTTGTTGTTGTTGTTATGTGCCGTCGAGTCGTCTACGACTCATAGCGACCCTATGTACAACAGCCCTAAACTCTGCTCTGTCCTGTGCCAATCGCACCGTCTCTGACACTCCCATCCCAATTATCCCAGTCACTGAATCAATCCACCTCATAGAGGGCCTTCCTCTCCTGCGCTGTCCCTCCACCCTCCCAAGCATGATGTCCCTCTCCAAGGACCGGTCCCTCCTCACAACATGTCCAAAGTATGTTAGATGGAGCCTTAGAATCCTTGCCTCCAAGGAGCCACCTGGTTTAACCCTTTCCAGGACAAATCTGTTTGTTTTCTTAGCAGTCCATGGTATTCTCAATACTCTTCTCCAGCACCACAGCTCAAAGGCATCAATTCTCCTTCTATCCTCCTTGGTCATTGTCCAACTCTCTGATGCATAACAGGTGATTGGGAAGACCAAAGCCTGTATCAGACGCACCTTAGTCTCCAGAGAGACACCATCGCTCTTCAGTACTTTGGAGAGGTCCCTAACAGCAGACTTTCCCATGGCAATGCACCTTTTAATTTCCTGGCTGCTGGTGCCAAGACTGTTGACTATGGAGCCAAGCAAACTAAAGCTGTGTACAATCTCAATCTCTTCACCATCCATCCTGATGCTGCCAATTGGTCCAGTGGTGAGAATCTTGTCTTCTTGACATTGAGCCTCAATCCATATTAGAACTACTGAAAATCCCAGCTCCACCAACAACTCATTGGGTAATATTTCTTCAACAACCTACATCTTAGTTTCTTTATCCCTAATCATAAAATAACACTATTTAATAATACCAGGCTGCTGTGGGGATTAAACTGAAGCATGCAAAGTATCTAGCACCCCAGCTACTGCACAGCAAATATCCATAAATTAAAGGATATTTATTTCCATTTCTCTTGGCTGATTGCATATGAAAGAGGCAACCAGTAGCCAAATGTTACCTCAATGGCCAGCCTCCCACAAAAAGCTTCCCAGATTTATACTTAATATGGAAAACTGAGTAAACGTTTGTCCTCCAGTCTGTGAAAATACAACAGAACACAGCTCACCATCTCCCCCATTCCTCTAGCCCTGAACGTCATTTGGTTCACAACAACAGACTTCACAGCCTAATTCTGGGATGCTTGACCCACAGGAAAGGAAGCTCAGGGAGCATTCACACCTTCTCTTCCTTTGCAGCTGTGACCACAAAACCAGGCAAGAGGTTTAGTATCTAAAGATGGGGGACAAAGATGAGGAAGCATATTCTAAGCCTAAATGCCAAGTTAAAGGGTTTGAAGAAAATCTCTCATAACTCCCAAGGCCAAGAGATGATCATAAGGAAATAGAGTATCATTTTTAACAAATTACTATGACTTTATAGTACCACTAAACAAACCTAGTGGTGCATGGCACTTCACGTTGAGCTGCTAATCAAACAATCAGTGGCTAGAGTCCACACCAGCCACTCGGCAAGAAAAAGATGAAGCTGTCTGCTCCCTTTGACATTTACAGCCTTGGAAAGCCAACGGAGTGCATCCATGAGTCAATACTGACTTGATCACAGTGGGGATAGTACCAGTAGAAGACCTGGTGGAACTGTGGTTAAAGCACCAGGCTTTGACTGAAAGGTCAGAAGTTTGAATCTATCATCTGTTGTGTAGCAGAAAGAAGTGACAATCTGCTTCTGTACAAATAGTACAACCTTGGGAATCCTATTAGGCAATTCTATCCTGTCTTATTGAGCTTCTGTGCATCATATTGGCTTGATAGCAATGAGTATAGTATGGTTCTATATCACCACTAGGTTTCAAAATAAGCAGAAAGCAACTGCTTGAGTTCAGGCTTGATTTCTCCCTTTAGTTGTCCCAGTGTTCTACTTCTTAAAGGATTAAAGGGGTTTAGTCTGACATGGTGATGGTGAAGGCACTGTGGGAGTATCTAGGAGGGGAGTCGAGGAGCCATCCCAACATCTCTTCAGACGTTGACACTGAGGCAATGAGCCAGAGCCAAGACTCAGTGTTGCTATTCTGTGTCTTCCTGGCTAACGAAAGTTTGAGCTCTCCCAGAGTTATCACAGAAGATAGGCCTGGTAATCCATTTCGGAAAGGTCACAGCCTTGCAAACCAGAGAACTGTTGTACTTTGCACACATGGGGCCACCAAAAGTCAAAATCTGTTTGTAAGTAGTTGTCAACAACCAGTTTCCCAAGTAGGCAAAGCTCAGGTTTACAATGACACAGATCAACGAGTATCAGTATCAGCTAAGGATTCTGAACCCTCCATCCTCTGCTCCGTAACCCCGCACCAAAGAGTCAAGCCTTACTCCCCTCTCTGGGTTTACCTAGTGTCACTGTTCATTCACCGGCAACAAGCAACAACACTCTGATGGCGGTAAGCACGACGGAGACACACCACTCTGGGAGCTGATAAGAGAGTCAATCCAGCTCAACTCTATTGGGGGCTGCAGTGCCCTTATATACGAGCAAGTAAACAGGAAAATAGGATAGGGTGGGCTTGCAGATGTGGGACATGCAGATTGGATAGGAGAAACTCAGCCTCTTGCAGAGTGCTCCCAGCTCAACAGATGCGGCAGCTGTCTTCCCAGGTGACGAGCTTTCTCCAGCAGGTATGGCCAAACATAATGGAGCTTTCTCTACCCCGTATTAAAGGCCATTGTGAGGCTTGCACTTAGCCAGAGCTAGGTGATCTGTCCTGGCCAAAAGCCCTCCCTTCCTCCCCAACATTCCTCAACAACCTAGGAGTTTCAATTGCCACCTGCAGTGAGAATTCTGAGGAGCCTCATTCTGCCTGCTGGGCACTACACCAGGTCTGAGTCTAGCAACCCTAGGCCTAGTGGAAGGCCTGGTGCTGCAGACATGAGGACAATGAGAGTCTGCCAAGCTGAAAGCATCCAGGCTCCCACGTTCAGTAGGAAGGGGTGTGTGGTGGGGAAGAAAGGTCATTAATGCAGACGGTTTATGTTTTCCCAAGCCAGCATTCCTCACAAACAGCTGTGTTTATACAAAAGTAGAGGGGAGAGAGAGACACAAGAGAAAGGACAGTGTCCTAGGGATGACATCATTCTGTCTTGTCTGCTTCAGCTCCCACCACTGCAGGGGAAGGGGGGTGGACAGTGAGACTTTTAGCAGAGAATGTGCTTGATGGAAATACACACAGAGTGTTTGTGTGTGAGTGTGTTTAGTCAATGGATTGTTTTCTTTCTCTTCCCTCTATTCCCTCCCTGATCACCCAGAGCATCCTAATGCATTTTGCAGAATATTGTTTCCCTGTAGCAGCTCCCTCTGTGAAAGGCTAGGTTTGGGGGCACATGTCCACTCCTTCTAATCTATTTAACACCCCCCCCTCACAGACAGGAAAAAAAATCTGACAGGAGGCAGAGTCATTAAAGTGAATTAAAATGCACCCAAAGAGATTAGCCCTCAAAGCCATTCCCTATCAAACAAAGGCCCCTTTTATGCAGACTCCAGCCGCTCAGAGTCCTGTAAGCAGAGATTAGAGAACAAATTCTAGGAACCCAGAAGCACTGGCTCTTTGGGAGACAGGCCAACTTAACCTACACTGCTTGGACCTTAAGAATTCAGCTCCTGCTTAAACTACATTGCAGCTTCTTAAGATTCAGGCTAAAGGGGAAAGGGACTCTGCAGGGGCAAATTTATCCTTCCTCTTCTGTGAGCCAGTCTTTTCCTAACACAAACCAGATGCGCAGGGCCCTCACCTGTTCTTAAACTTTGCTAGAGAACGTAATGTGATAATTCCCCAGTGTCCGGTGTCAGCATCTCATGTTGGAGGTCCTTCCATCAATAATCAGAGCAAAATTCCTTCTCAACACCATCTGTAACTATCTCATAGTAAGAGTCTATTTTGTGTCTAGCAGAGTTACCCAATGCAATGTAAAGAGATGACCAGGACAGGATGATACAGTATTTAGTTGAGAAACACAAGCAGGTTAGCAGTGAGTGAGTTAAATATTAAACTCATTGACATTGAGTTAGAACCAACTCACCACTGACCCTCCAGTGGGTTTACAGACGCTGTAAATCACACGAAGGGAAGAGTGCCCATCTTTCTCCCATGGAGCTAGCTAGTGGATTTGAACCTCCAGAGAGGTGCTACGTACATTTGGGTTAGTAGCGCAGCTCCCTACCCACTAGGCCACCAGAGATCCATAATTAAAAAGTATACGGAGACTAAGGTGAGCCTGATCCAGGCTATGGTCTTCTCAATTACTTACTAGGCATCAGAAAACTGGACAATGACTAGGGATGATAGGAGAAGTGACGCCTTTGAGCTGTAGTGCTGGAGAAGATTGTTGAATACACCACGGATTGCCAGGAGAATAAACAGCTTCATCCTGGAGAGAGTGAAAACAGGCTGTTCCTTGGAAGTAAGGACATACTTTGAACATGTTGCAAGGAGGGATCAGTCCTTGGAGAGGGGCGTCATGCTTGTGAGGGTGGAGGGATGGTGCAAGAGAGGAAGACCCTCGATGAGATGAATTGACTCAGTGACTAGGGTAATGGGGGTAGGTGTGTCAGAGGCAATAAAATTGGCTCAGGATAGAGTAGGATTTAGAGCTATTATATATCATGTCACTATGAGTCACAAGTGACTCTATGACACATAACAATAACAACAACAATATGGACAACGTAGAAAGGACAAAAAGATTGTCCAAAATGACATGTCAGTTCCATATAGGGAAGACTCTGGAAAACTTTCATAGAAGAGGTGACATATACATCTTAAAAGAGGAGCGAATATTAAGTAGGTAAACTTAGGGACCTCTGGTGGCCTAGTGGCAAGAAGCTGCACTGCAATCCCAGAGGCACATGGATCAAATCCACCAGATGCTCTCCTGAAGAAGGAGGGACAATCAACTCCTGTACCAGTCAGATCCAATTTGATGGTACACACACAAATAACAATAATAAAAAAAATTTTTAATTAAAAAAATAAGTAGGTAAACTTGGAGTAGGGGTAGAAAAAAAGGGAGGTGGGAGAACATTCTAGACAAAGGGTGCAGCATGACCAAAGTCATCAAGGCAAGAAAGAATAAGCTGCTTCAAGAAGTTCATCCCAGGAGGATCAAGAGGTGGGCAGTGTTGCAAGAGATGAAACGAGAGGAAGCAGAGTTCATATCCTAACAGGCTTTGTGTTCCAATCTAAGGAGTCTGGAGGGAAATGTTTTCTTTAGACTGTTAAAGGGTTTTAAGTGAGAGAAAGGACCCGGTCAGACATATATTTCAGAAAAAAAAAATCACTCTGGAGGAGTCCAGACTAGAGGCAAGAAAACTACTTTAAGAACTCAGTGAAGAATTAGTAAGGGTTTAATGGAAGGTGGTAGAAGCACAGAGAAAGGAGGCATAAATAAAAGGCACATAAAAGAGAGGGAAAATAGAAGTATCTGGTCCTAATTGAGTATGAAGGGTGAGGGAGATGGAAAAATCTAGAACAACTCCAAGGCTTTGTAGTTGGATAGTCGCAGTGCCAGTCCTCAAAAGGGGGACTGATGGAGAAGGCAGTTAGAGAAAAGGCATCTGTCACGCCTTGAGCACAAATGTTGTTCATTCTCAATCCTACTCTAGTCAGAAACATGGCTGCCAGTTCTGTGCTGACTCCACCGATTATGAGCAGATGCAGCCTGATCAACCCTTACTGCTGACCTGTGCTCCTTTCTCCTGTGGCTTCTTTGGCCCATGAGTCTTTGATTTCAAGTGGCTTTCATCCCCAAGGGAACTGCTGCACACATGCGGGCACAACCGTGCATATGAAGGGCAGGAGAACCCAGGCTCACTGAACAGCTAGCAAAGGATGGGAAGGACTTACAGCATCATCATATCTTGATGTTCAGCTTCAATCCATGAAGTCCTTGACTTTCTGCAGTAAGCGCTTCAGATCCTCTTCAGTTTCAGCAAGCAGGTTTGTGTCACCTGCATAATGCAGGTCGTTGATGAGTCTTCCTCCAATCCTGATGCCACATCACTTTCCTCCTCGTACAGCAGTCAATGGTAATGAAAGAAGTTTAAGCCACACTGAAAGCACTGTCAAAAAATAAGGCCCCAGGAATTGACAGAATACTAATTGACATGTTTCAAATGACAGATGCAGTCCTAGAGACGCTTATCAGCCTATGCTAGGAAGTTTGGAGAACTGCTGCCTGGCCAACTGACCAGAAGAAATTGATATTTGTTGCCATTGCCAAGAAAGGTGATCCAACAGAATTTGGGAATTATAAAAAATATCAGTAATACTACTTTCATGCAAAATACTGCTGAAAATAATTAAAAATGGTTAGAGCAGTACATAAAAAAAAACTTCCTGAAATTCAACCTGGATTTAGAAGAGGCCATGTCATCCTGGCTGAAAGCAGAGAATACAAGAAGAATATTTGTATTTTCTTGACCACGCAAGGGCATGTGACTGTGTGGATCATAACAAACTATGGTTAACATTAAGAAGAATGAGAACTTAATTGTGCTCATCCAAAACCTATACTTAGACCAAGAGGCTGTTATGCAAACAGAAAAAGAGAACAACACTACATGGTTTTGAAGGAAGAAGGGAGTGTGTCAGGGTTCTGTCCATTCTCCATAGTTGTTCAATCAGTATGCTGAACAAATACTTCAGGAAGTTGGACTCTATGAAGAAGAATGTGGCATTAGGATGGGAGGAAGACTCCTAAATAACTTGTGCTGTGCAGATGACACAATCTTGCTTGATGAAAGTAAGGAGAACGCGGTACACTTACTACAGGAAATCAAAGACCACAACCTTCCATATAGATTACATCTCAACGTCAAGATGACAAAAATCCTCACCACTCCACCAACAGTGAACATCATGATGTGGCTGTTGTTGTTATGTGCCATTAAGTCTCCTGCGACTCATAGCAAACCTATGGATGACGGCTCTGAAGCTTTCCCTGTCCTAAGCCAGTCCCACTGACTTTGACACACCTCTCCCATTACTCTTTTACAATGCCAATCCATCTTATCCTGGGTTTTCCTCTCCTGTGCTGTCCCTCCACCCTTCCAAACATGATGTCCTTCTCCAAGGGTCAGTCCCTCTTGGCCATGTGCCCAAAGTCTGTGAGACAGAACTTCAAAATCCTTGCCTCTATAGAGAAACTTGGTTTCACCCTCTCCAAGACAGACCTGTTCATTCTCTTGGTGGTCTATGGTATGTTTAATACTCTTTCCAGCATCACAACTCAAAGGCATTCATTCTTCTTCTGTCATCTTTAGTCATTGTCCAGCTCTCTAATGCATAGCAAGTAATTACAAAGACCATGTGAAAAGGTTGAAATTGTTGATTTCACCATACTTGGATCAAAAATCAACATCCTTGGTACCAAAAGTCGAGAGGTCAGAAGATGTATTACATTAGGCAAGTCCTTGTCAGGTATCTCTCCAAATTAATGAGGAACAATGAGTTTTAAGGAAGATTAAAGCGTGCTGATTCAAGTCATAGTCTTTCCAGTCACTTGTTACACGTCTGAGAGCTGAACAATGAATAAAGAAGACTGAATAATATATGCCTTTGAACTGTGGTGTTAGAGAAGAGTACTGAATATCCACAGACTTAAAAGAAAATCCACCCCCAAAACAAAGAGATACATCTTAGAAAAATTGCAGACAGAGTATTCTCACGTATGTCATCTCACATATTTTGGGCATGTTGCTAAGAGAAGCTATCCTTGGAAAAGCATATCATGCTTGGAAAGGAAGAGGGTCTGAAAAAGTAGAAAATGTAACAAGATGGATTGGCACAGTGACAGCAGCAATGGGCTTAAGTGTATCAGAGATGATGAGGACGGCACAGGATAGGACAGAGTTCAGATCTGTTGTTCATAATATGCTATGAGTCACACTTGACTCTGTGGCATCTACAAATAATGTCATGAAACAAGGTAGCTCTGGCAGCCTAGTGGTAAGAAGCTCTGCTACAATCCCAAAGACATGCAGCTCGAATCCATCCGTTGCTCCACAGGAGAGGGATGGGCACTCTCCTCCTCTGCTATTTACTGCCTCTGAAAACCTGCTGGAGGGTCAACCATGTGTCAGCTCCAGCTCAATGGCACACAGTAACAACATGGAACAAGCAATAGAGAGAAAGAATAATTTAGGATACCCATAAGGAGGATAGGGACCACATAATTACCAGTGTATAGATGGCATTTGAAGTGACGGACGTAAGTAAAGTGAAAAGAGAGATGACTCAGATTCTATAAAGATTTTTTAAAAAGATGTGTTAGATCTCTTGGTCCTCATCCAAAAGAAATGCACTCAGTGTCATTGTGCAAATGTTTGGAAAGGAGAAAAGCAGGCAAAGGGTGAAGGGAGGCAGGAGAAAAGAGGGAAATATTACTTAATAGGAGGCTCCTGTATCCTTGCGAGAATGGTTACCCATGGTGGACAGTGTCTGGTGGAGCTCCCTGATTAAACAAGCTTGGAAGCAGGAGTGGCATCCACTTCCACAATAGCTTGCCTCTGGAAACCCTATGAACCTGGAGAACGGACAAAAGTTATACAGGAGGTGTCCAGGACTTTCCTTCATAGGGTGGCTATGAGTCACCTACGACTCGACAGCAACTTAACAACAACAACCTGTATCCTTAAATTACAGGAACACATATGAGCTTCACTAGAATCACAATTTCAGTTGGGGAATTTTAAAACTATTGCCCAGTGTCCCATCTGATATCACATTGTATGCAGCCCTGAGGTCCCAGTGATCGCACTAGGCTACCTTCTCAGTCCCTGTCCCATCTCTCCTTCTCCACTAACTCCATAATTGCTGCTGTTGTGTTCCATCTAGTCAGAACTGGCCCACAGCTGACCATCCAGCAGGTTGTCAGAGGTAGTAAATCACACAGGAGGAGATTGTCCGTGTTTCCCCCAGAAGAAGGTGAGGAAAAGATGGTGGATTCAAACCACATGCCTTTGGGTTGGTATCACAACTCCCTATCACTAAGGCACCGGAAGTCCCCATCTCCATCATTCATTCCCCAAAAACAGGTAGAGGAGAGGGCTTTTTATTCTAGAATAGGGTTATTTTTCCTTTTTAAGTCAATCTTGTCCCAGGCTTCAATGGTAGAGCCCCTCACTGAGACCTTTCGGAGTCTTGGAACAGGACTGGCATGGTGATGGATCTTAGTCTTGGCTCCAGTCACTGACTTTCTGTGAAACACAGAACATGTATGCACTTTCCTCTCTGGCCCCAGTCATACATGTATATGTATATGTATATGTATATGTATATGTATATGTATATGTATATGTATATGTATATGTATATGTGTATATGTATATATTCTTATTATTAATTTTAATGTAAACTTACAGATTTTGGATTTCCATTCATTCATTGTTACACTTTTCTCCCTCCCCTACCCCCGCCCCAGTTTACTCTTCTCGTTGAAAAGTAAAAGAAAAACTCATTTATTGTTATACAATTCTCTCCCCCCAGGTCCACTCCACTGTGCAGCCTTCGTTCCGGACTCCTGTCAGGACAATAATACCTAATCACATATCCCTTATAAACAGTTCTCTCCCTCATCTGTTTCCATGCAGTATACATCATTTATCCCATCTTAACAGATAAAATTATAAGAGGTTTCTACCAAAAGTCCCTAAGTCCTCTTTCATATTTCAACAACAACTCATTGCTGTTGAGGCAGAACCGACTGGTAGCTGACCCTCCAGTGAGTTCTAAGACTATACGTCATGGGAAGAGATTTCCCACCTTTCTCCTTGTTGAGCTGCTAGTGGATTAGAACTTTTGGCTTAGCAGTGCAACTCCTTACAGACTAAGTCCCCCAAGTTCCCTCTCTCCTATCAGGGATGCTAGTCTTCTAAGACATCAAGTGCTTGCTCCTGGCATTGTTGTTGGTTAAATTATCAACCAGTCAGTTCTGAGTCACGCTGACCCCATGTGTGCAGAGAGAAAGAGCTCCATAGTAGTTTCAAGGCTGTGATGTTTCAGAGGTAGATCATCAAGCCTGTCTGCTGAGGGACCTCTGGGTGGGTCTGAACCAAAATCCTTTGCTTTGCCATAGGGAGTTTAACAATTTTTACCGCTTATAGGGTCCCCAACTCCTTTCTAAGAAGCTTGTAGTGACTCCCATACTGCCTTCCCTGGCGCTGGTTTTCAGGTTCCTATACTAGCCAACCACCATGCCCTCAACCTGACATACATACTACAGAAATGCATTCACACATACACACTCTTATGTACACACACTTCTCTGTTCTCTATTTCACCGCTGATGTCTGCTTGAGTACCCACAATTCTTAGGGTCTTGCCTCCTGTGTCTCAATTTTCTTCTTTTGGGGGGGAGGGGGTTTTGTGTGTCTTCATTTTCACCTGCATACCAGGCTGACAGAAGAATTGCTGTCTTTGAGCTGTGGTGTTGGAGGAGAGCACTGATTATCCCATGGACTCTAGGAAAACAAAGATACGACTTGGTAAAAGTGTAGCCAGAGTGTTCCTTAGAAGCAAGAATGGCAGAGCTTCATGCCACAATTTGGGCATGTTGCTGGGAGGAGCTATTCCTTGGAAAGGGATATCACGGTTGGAAAGATAGAGGAGCATCAAAGGAGAAGGAAGACCCTCAACTAAGTAGATTGACACAGTGACTGCAGCAATGGCTCGAGTGTGTCAGAGACGGTGAGGACGGCACAGGGTTCAGATACATTCTTCCTAGGGTCACTGTAAGTCTAACTCTGTGCGACAGTATCTAATCCCACCACCACCAGGCCGCAGATGTAAAATTTCAGCAATGTGAAAGGGAACAAGCACGGCCGTAAAGAAGTTTCACTAACATTTCTCCCAACCTATCCTCTTCCCCTTGGAAGCAGGAGTGGCATCCACGTCCTAAACATCTTGACTCTGGAAACTCTATGAACTTTGATAAATGTCAATAATTATAGAGGGGCTTCAGGCCTTTTGTTCATAGTGTTGCTATCAACAACAAAAACAACAACAACAACATCATTTAGGGAGCTCTGGTGGCTTAGTGATAAGAAGTTGTATTGTCAACCCAAAGGCATATGGTTTGAACCTACCAGCTTCACTTTGGGAGGAAGATGGGCAATCTCCTCCCATGTGACTTTGGACCTCTGAAAACCCCTCTGGAGGGTCATCTATGAATTGGTTCTGACTTGATGGTCCACAGAAGTAACATTCCCTTTAAAAAATTGAACTACATCATCAGGTATCAGGGAAAATACTTTTCTTATCTACTTCTTGTGGGAATCTTGACTCACTTTCACCTCTTAATTATTTGTACTTCTTCTAACATCTGCATACACTCTGCAGTCTCTGACAGTTTTATGCCGCTTACGCATGAATAAAATACCAGGAACCTACCTTCTGAGGCCAACAATTGCACTGGAAATGTTCAGAATAGCAGGAAGTCATTCTTCCAGTCTGGAATGTGTCTAGGATCAGAACAGTGAGCCTGTTGGCATCTCACCCAGTTTCTCTCTATTTCACCTTCGGAGTATTTGCTTCAGATACTTAGTTGTAAATACACACATTTATATTTTTGCTTTCTTATTTACTATTTGCTGTCTAGCTTCTAGGTTAGCTTACAAGATTCTTCCAGAACAGTGTCTCATGCACTACTGCAACCTCTCCATTACATCCCAAAACCTCAGCACAATGTGTGGCATACAATGAAGCCTCAAGAAATGCTTGTTGAATGTTAATTCATGAAACATCTGGTAAAAAAAAATTCAAGACAGTAAATCTTATGAGAAAATTAACAACCCTCTATTCTCAACTGTTGTCTCAACTTGAAGATTAAGGAGAAAAAAATTAAAAAAAGAACCGAAAATCATCTAAGTTATGAAGACCAAGAATCTCTGAAACAAGTAGGAATAGAAAACAAAGCATTGGGCCAAGAGCTAGACAGTCTGGGTTCAAATACCACCTATGTTTCTGAGTCAATGTATGATCCTGGGCATATAAGTAACATTTTTTCAAGAATTTTTTTTTTCAGTAGTAGAGTTTCATACTGCATAGCAGATTAAAGGTAGCATACTCATGTATAATATTTCAAAAATTTTAAGCATATCTACTTATAAAGTTGAACAATGATATTAATAAAACTATTTGGATGAATAACAAAATACTAAATTCAGAGCTATAGATAAAAGTCAGTAACTTCTGCTGACCTTAACTACATAGTCTCAAAATCCAAGCTCACATAAGTAGTTTTTAAATGGTTACTCCTCAGAAAAACAAATCTGACTTTGAAGTATATGCCTAAGGACTTAATCTGATAAGTCAAAATCTTGTTAGCTGTTCACCAACTATTTCTTCTTCCTGTGAAAGCTAAGTGTTGTTGTTGTTAGGTGCCATTGAGACAAATGTGACTCGTATCAATCCTATGAACAAGGGATCTGAACCTTACACTATCCTGCCCCATCCTCTGATATACGGAGACATAATAATTTCTGTATTGTCATTGTATCAATCCATCTTCTCGAGGATCTTCCCTTGACCCTTCAACTTTCCAAGCTTGATGTTCTTTTACAAGGAATGGCTCTTTCTAACGATATACCCAATGTATGTGAGACAAAGCTTCATGATGCTTACCTCTAAGAAACTCCCTGGTTGTACTCTCTCCAAGACCTAAGTGTTGGTTCTCTGGGCAGTCCGTGAAATAGTCAGTACTCTCTCCAACACCACAACTCAAAAGTGTTGATGATTCTTTTATCCTTAGTCATTGTACAACTTTCAGAGGCAGAGAAAGTAACTAAAAAGATGTGGCTTGAATGAAGGGCACTTTAATCTTTAAATTGGCATCATTGCTCCTTAGCACTTTGGAGAGGTCCTTGACAGCAGATTTTTCCCAGTTCAGCCTATCTTCTGATTTCTTTACTGCTAGCAATAAGGGTGGGAGCTCCTGCGGCCTAGTGGCAAGAAGCTTCACTGAAATCTCAAAGGCAGGCAGTTCAAGGCCACAAGCTGTTCAATGGGAGAAGGATGGCTTGGGATTTACTGCCTCTGAAAACCCACCTGAGTTGGGGAGTTAGCTATTGGTTGGTTCTGACTCTATGGTACACAACAAGTAAAAAAGGTGCTGATTGTGAATCCAAGCAGCACGAAATAGTTGACAGCTTTCATCTTTTCTCTCCCTTTCTTTGCATTGCCTAGTGGTGAGAATTTTTTTTTTCTTTAAGATGTAATCCAGAGTGAAGACTGTAGCCTTTGACCTTCTGCAGCAAGTGCTTCAAGTGCTCTTCA
Source organism: Elephantulus edwardii (assembly GCF_000299155.1). Taxonomy (NCBI): domain Eukaryota; kingdom Metazoa; phylum Chordata; class Mammalia; order Macroscelidea; family Macroscelididae; genus Elephantulus; species Elephantulus edwardii. The sequence goes on along the minus strand of NW_006399856.1, from coordinate 1,597,668 downwards.
CTTTAAACAAGCAAGGTTATGTCATCTGCATAATGCAGGTTGTTGATGAGTCTTCCTCCAAATCTGATGTTATATTCCCCTTTTACTGAGCATAGAGAGTGAACAGGTGTGGAGAAAGAATATAATCCTGACACACACTTTTCTTGATTTTAAACCATGCAGTGTTTCCTTGCTCTGTTCCACAAACAGCTGCATGGTCTAGATAAAGGTTTCTCGTGAACATAATTAAGTGTTCTAGAATTACCCTTCTTCTCAGTGTTAGCCATAACTTGTCATGATCCACAGTGTCAAATGTCTTTGCATAGTCAATAAAGCACAAATAGATACTCTTCTTGTATTCTCTGTTTTCAGTCAGGATCCATCTGACATCAGCAATGACATTCCTGGTGTTGTTGTTATGTGCCATCAAGTCACCTGAGACTCATAGCGACCCTATGTACAACAGCCCTAAACCCTGCTCTGTTCTGTGCCAATCTCACTGTCTTCAACACACCCATCCCAATTACCCCAGTCACTGAACCAATCCACCTCATAGAGGGTCTTCCCCTCTTGCGCTGTCCCTCCACCCTCCCAAGCATGATGTCCCTCTCCAAGGACCAGTCCCTCCTTGCAACATGTCCAAAGTATGTCAGATGAAGCCTCAGAATCCTTGTCTCCAAGGAGCAGTTTGGTTTAACCCTCTCCAGGATGAATCTGTTTGTTTTCTTAGCAGTCCATGGTACATTCAATACTCTTCTCCAGCACCACAGCTTAAAGGCATCAATTCTTCTTCTATCCTCCCTAGTTATTGACCAACTCTCTGATGCATAACAAGTGGTTGCGAAGACCATGGCCTATATCAGGTGCACCTTAGTCTCTAGAGTGACACCATTGCTCTTCAGCACTTTGGAGAGGTCCCTAGTTCTCTGTTTATGTACTGTGCTGGAAGTTGTTGGTTTTGGTTTGTGTTGTTTTTTTAAAAAATATAATCTTCAGGAAACCTTACTTGCATGTGATATTAATGACATTGTTTGATAATTTCCACATTCTGTTGGATCACTTTTCTTGGGTATGAAAACAAATATGGATCTCTTCTAGTCAGTTGGCCAGTTAGATGGCTTCCAAATTTTCTGGCACAGACTGGTATGTCCAGAGATGCATCTGTCAGGTGAAACATGTCAACCGATTTCTCATAAATTCCTGAGGCCTTATTTTTTTTGTTAATGCCTTCAGGGTAGCTTGATCCTCTTCCTTCATTTCCATTGAATATTGATTATGTTACTTTCTGGAATGGTTCTGTGACAGTCTCTGTGTAGTCCCTCTGTTTTCTTTTGATACTTCCTGGATCGTTCAAGATTTTGTCCATAGCATCCTTCAGTATTGCAACTCAAAGCTTGAATTTCATTTTCAGTTCTTTCTGCTTGAGAAATGCTAAGCAAGTTCTCCTCTTTTTATTTTCTAACTCCATATCTTTCCACTTTTTGTCCTAACACTATGCTTATTCAACTCAAGCTCCTCTTTGAAATCTTCTGTTCCTTTCTTTTATTTCAGCATTTCTTTCCCTTGTTTTATCTTCTTGATACTCTACTGCAATTTTTGGAGTCTCTTCTGACGTCTGTTTTGATCTTTCCCTTCTTCCCTGTGTTTGTAATGACTTTCCTTTCTTGACGGATTGTATCCTTGATACCATCCCACAGTTTACCTCATCTTCAATCATTAGTGTTCAATGTATCAAATCTATATTTGCTATGACTTTGGAATTCAAGTGAGATCAACTCAAGGCCATAATTTGGTTCTTATGAATTTGTTTTCATTTTCTTTAGCTTCTGTTTGAACTTGCACATGAGTAATTTATGTTCTTCTCTGCAGTAGGCACCTGGCCTAATTTTGATGGCTAATGTTGGGTTTCTTCAAGGATTCCTTCTGCAGATGTAGTCAGTCTGATTCCTGTGCAGTCCATCAGGTAAGGTCCAAGGGTATAGTCATTGCTTATGTGTTTTTAAAGTTATTTGTGATGAATAAATCATTGACTGCATAGAATCACTCTCTAGCTTTACTTCTGTTACCACGTCTGTCATTTCCAACTACTAGTCCTTCTTTGCTTCCAATTTTTGCATTCTAGTTACCAATTTTTATTAATACATCTTCAACTAATGTTCAATTAATTTCAGACTGCACAAGAGGATGGTTGTTGTTATGGACCACTGAGTCGGAAGTGACACATAGCTGATCCTCCAGTGCCTTTTCAGAGGCAGTAAATCACACAGAAGGAGAGTGTCCCTCTTTCTCCCACAGAGCAGCTGCTGGATTCAAACCGTGTGCCTTTGGGTTAGTAGTGCAGCTCTTTACCATTAGTGCACCAGAGCAAAATTCTATAGGATTCCTGTTTCCTCATCTTTGACTTTAGTTGTTAGTGTTGCATTCATAGCCAAAAAGGTCATTTCAAGATCTATTATGAAGGACAATACTGTGAGTGATAGGATACTATTAATACATATATAAGGAAGACCTTGTTAGTGTTAACTATTGTTCAAATAATATGCACCAACATCCAAAGCTAAAAGCTAAAAGCACACCACATTTCCCCAAATCCCTCAGATCCTGTGACAGATTTCTAGCACTATCATGTGAGGATATAGATAGCACAGTAAAAAAAAAAAAGTTCTGTTCTTCTGCTGGTTCAACACAGAGAAATATAGAAAACTTGAAAGTCAGGAGTGGAAAATGGTGGAATCATAAAATGGAAGAAATCTGCTCCCAGTTGTTCTCAGTCAAGAGTATCATTTTCAGGCTTTATTCTTACTGTATTTGAGTAATTGTCCAGGTTTTTTTTTAACTTATAACATTTTTTAGTTCTCTAATTGACAGCATCAGGATGGATGGTGAAGAGATTGAGATTGTTCACAGCTTCAGTTTGCTCGGCTCCATGGTCAACACTCTTTGACACCAGCAGCCAGGAAATAAAAAAACGTATTGCAATGGGAAAGTGTGCTGTTCGGGACCTCTCTAAAGTCTCAAAAGCAACAGTGTGTCTCTGGAGACTAAGGTGCGCTTGATACAGGCCATGGTCTTTGCAATCACTTGTTATGCATCAGAGAGTTGGACAATGACTAGGGAGGATAGAAGGAGGATTGATGCCTTTGAGCTGTGGTGCTGGAGAAGAGTATTGAATGTACCATGGACTGCCAAGAAAACAGATTCATCCTGGAGAGGGTTTAATCAGGCTACTTCTTGGAGGCAAGGATTCTGGGGCTTCGTCTGACATACTTTGGACATGTTGTAAGGAAGGACAGGTCCTTGGAGAGGGACATCATGCTTGGGAGGATGGAGGGACAACGCAGGAGGGGAAGACCCTCTATGAGGTGGATTGATTCAGTGACTGGGGTAATCGGGATGGATGTGTCAGAGGCAATGTGATTGGCACAGGATAGAGAAGGGTTTAGGGCTGTTGTACCTAGCTAGGGTCGATATGAGTCGCAAACGACTCGATGGCACATAACAACAACAACAACAATGTATTAGTTGTAGTGTTGGAGAATACTGAATGTTCAAAAGAACAAATAGATGTGTCTGGGGGAAAGAGCAGTCAGAGGGTTCCTTAATGGCAAGGGTGGTGAAGCTTCATCCCACCTATCTTGGACAGGTCGTTTGATTGTTGTTGCTATTGTGTTGAGTACCACTGGGGTGGGACCAACCCATAATTGGCCCCTTTTAGAGGCAGTAAATCACCCAGGAGAAGATTGTCTACCTTTTTCCTGTGGCGCAGCTAGTATTAAACCACATACCTTTGTGCAATTCCTTACCTCTCCAGTCCCAGAATTTGGAAAGGGACATCATGCTTGGAAAGGTGGAGGGTCAGCAAGGGATAGGAAGACCTTCAATGAGTTGGATTGACAAAGTGACTATAACAATGGGCTTAAATATGTCAGAGATTAAAAGGATGACACAGGATAGGACAGGGTTCAGATCTGTTAGTCGCAGGGCCGTTACACAACCTAAGGGCACATAACAACAATGTGTTAGAAACTCCATGGTATATTATGGTATAGTCCACAGGAAATTGTGTTGCTAACAGACAGGCAGTGTCTCTAGTGGTTCAAATCCACTAGTGGTTCTGCAGGAGAAAGATGGGCTATCTCCTCTTCTTCAATTTACAGCCTCCAAAAACCTGCTGGAGGGTCAGGTATGAGTCAGTTCTGACTCGACAGCAATGAATTCTTTCATTCCTACTGTATTAAAATGTGGCATATAATATGTGCCATTTTTATCAGAGCTTTTAAAATAGCTTACATATTTTTTCCAAATTAACTGTGAGTTAAACAAACGTCTGTGGAATCCCTGAAACTCTTTCACGAGGCCCCAGATCTTTATGAAACACCTTTGAAAACCATTTGACTAACTGTTTTCAAAGATCCTCCCAGCTCTGAAATTTTATTGTTGAATATTTTCTAGTTTTCCAAAAGGAAGTTCTGTCGCCCTTTATAAAAAATTTAAAAAAAAAAGTTAGAGAGATTCTGGTTTTGGTATAAAAATAGGTAAAATAATCACCAAGGAGAAGAGATGATATTTTTAGTATAATTGTTGGATACTTAGGGACAAGAGCATTCTTTAGACAGTTTTGCTTTTAGAATCTTATCGGGTTTTAGTTGTAATAATTATAGTGATAAAAAATGGCCTGAACTGTTTGTCAAATAGTGTTATTGCCTGGAAAGTCCTTCCAACAAAGTCAAAACTAAAACATTTTGTTTTAATTTGTTCTTACGTTTATCCAAATGCATTAATAAATAGCATTTTGATGCATATCAAAATTATACACCAGATTTAAAAGAGACAAGATCATTTTCTCCTACTGTGACCTTTCCTTATAAGCCATCATGCTTGGAAACTGAGGGATGATGACAATGACCATGGCAGTGATCAAACACGAGAGGAAGTGGATCCCATTCTCAGGAAAAGATCCAAAACTAACGCCACTCAGTCCGCCCCTCGAGGTCAGAACCATTCCAGAAGTTTTTGCTGGGAGCACAGAAATAGCAATTTCCTGAGAGGTGCAAGAAAGGGTTGTTGTTGCTGTTTTTGTTGTTGTTATGTGCTGTTGTGTCAGAACTGATTCATAGCTGACCCTCTAGCAGGTGTTCAGAGGCTGTAAATCACACAGGTGGAATTGCTTATGTTTCTCTCCTGAAGCAACTGGTAGATTAGAACTGCATGCTTTTGGGTTGGCAGTACATATCCTTACCACCATACCACTAGAGCTCCCTAAAGAAAGGATGCTGTTGTTGTTCTTGTTGTTGTTGTTGTTGTTGTTGATTGCCTTGAGTCGAGCACAACTCATAGCAACCCTATGAACAAGAGGCCTGAAGCCTTTCTGTAACTATCAACATTTATCCAAGTGCATAGAGTTTCCAGAGGCATGTTGTTTAGGAAGTGGATGCCACTCCTGCAGTGAGAAAATGTTGAAGTATATGCAAATCTATAATTCTAAATCCATCTTAACTTGATAATGTTCATCTCCTGGAATAACACTACACTAGCAGTCAGCTGGAATTTAAGACCTTCAAGTAGCCTTCTATAATCCCTGCCTATCTAGCCTCATCCTACAGGAAAAGGAAGATATTTTGAATAGACTTCAGGTTCAGGAATCCTTGATTTTTCATCCAGTGCCTTTTGTGCTGCTAAATGCCCTTACAGAAGTCAGTTAGTTAGTTATATAACCACCCTGAGCCTTCTAGAAGCATACACTATGAAAAATGGCAACTGCAGATGAACTTGGCCTTCAAGTTGGTCTGGCTCAGAAACCTCATGCCCAGCCACAAGCCTCTGATCCCCACTAAACTTCACTTTGCCCTATTGGAACACCCTGCTGAGTGTTCAACCTCCCAGAAGGAGAGAACGTACTATCCCAACACCAGAGAGTCAGAAACCACCCTGAGGCTTTGCCCAAGCGATGTGGTAGAAGGGGGGGTTATTTTTTCTTCATCCACCTCCCCTCCTCTTGTTTTTCTTTTGTAAAACACTTGGGAAGCTTGGGGAAAACAATCTTTGTGAACCCCTGGAAAGATGTAACTCTAGATGGCCTCCCAGCTGGGCCAGGCCGGAGACCACAGAGAGAAGGAAAGTTTCCATACCAAAGAGGCCTGGGTCCCCGGACTAGATGATCTAAGGTTGAAGCAAAATAAACTTGTCATAGCCTGAAGGCTAGAACAGGCAAAACCAATTCCCAGGGCGTAAGATCTCCTCTTTCTTAGGACGGACTGGAAACAGCTCCCAGAGGGAAACTGCTCTTTGGAGAGAGATTGTAAAATGACTGTGCCTAGCCTCTGTTGAATGTGCATGACTTCTGCCAAAACACCAGAGGACACAATGGGATTGACTAACCCTCCACAGATTGGTCTCCTGGCTGTCTAGCTGTCTTGTCCATCTTGTATTTTCATGCCTGGGTCCCAAGGCCTGAGGCTAAACAAGAAGCAATGTAGTGCATGCTCCTTCCAGAGGGATCAGAGCTGTTTCTATTTCTCAGGTGTTCTTTGTCCCACCTCCCCTGGACCTCAGCTGTTTGCTCAGCAACGACTGCTGCTCTCACCTCATCTTCTAAATCTGACCACTATCAGCCTCCAAACATGCTCCTGGTTCCATTAAAGCTGTTGGATGGTGGGCCTTCAGCGATGCCAGCACCCAGGTCTGACCCACCTGAAATCACAAAGCCTCCAGCTTTGCCGGCGCTGCCTCAAAAGGCCAATAAGAAGGCAAAAGGTGGAAAGACACTAGAAGATACAGTCAAGCATAGAAGATGGAAACCTGACATAGAAAGAAAACTCAAGTACTTTCCACTGATGCACAGGAATCACTATAATAAGTCAAACGAGGAAAGCTTGCAAGACTATGAAAAACACTTGCAGAGTACGGAACTTGAGTTCCAATTCTCACAGGATTCAGTGTATAGTCTTCTTCCTTCCTCCCTACCCTATCGAAGGGCTGTTGTTCTAGACTATTATAAGATGACTCCTGGCATTTGCTCCAGAGCTTTCCCATGCAATCAATCACTGCACATCTCATGTGAGGCTGCATTCAACTTGTTGTGTTGTTATGTGCCATCGAGTCTCTTGCAACTCATAGCAACCCTATGTACAACAGCCCTGAACCATGCTCTGTCTTATGTTAACCTTACTGTCTCTGACGTACTTACCCTCAGTACTCCAGTCACTGAATCAATCCATCTCCCTGAGCACTCAACTTATTTGTGTATAGTTTTGGATTTATTTCTTCTTTTCCCCTGCATCTTCTGACTTGAACCTCACTCTTGCTACATTAGGACTGAACACCCCTCCTAAGAAAATGTCACCATGTACTCTTTGCCTCATTGACTATTTTCATAAGAATCTAATTTTTCACTCATTGTTCTTTTTCTCTTTCGGGTTGGATGAATTCATTTCAGCAGGCTGCTCTCACATCTACCCACTGAGCTTTACTATTCCCTCATTCTTCAAATTATATATCTCACAAGAAGTCGTGTAACCTCCCTCCAGTTGTCGCTCTAGTGAATGATACTCACTTCATTTTAATTTTTGGTCCTTGTGGCCTAGTGGTAAGGAATTGTGTTGCCAATCCAAAGGCACATCAATCAAATCTGCCAGCAACTCTGTAGGAGAAAGATGGGCAATCAACTCCCGCTTGATTCAATGCCTCTAAAAACCCTCTGGAGGTTAAACTATAAATCGGTTCCAACTCAACAGTGCATGACAATAACAACATATCTTGCACTTGGAATTTTTGGATACCTTTTTTCGACGTATCAACATTATGCATATAAATCAGTGTTTCTACTTTTCCTAGAATCTAGAAGGAACCAGAATCCCACTTTTCTAGGCCCCAGACAAAGTTTCCAGCTATGCCCAAAGTAGGCCCAGATCGATAGTTTCCATTCACAGATATCTCCTTGGGGCAGGCTTTCCCAACATTGACCCAAAACACGAGTTCTGTGGGATAATAATAGATGTCGAAAAAATTAAATCATTCTGTTTTCAAATACTTTTTCATGCCTGGAGGTTAAACAAAATTAAGTAGTTTTTCTTACACTGTAGGATTCACAACAACAGCGTGGGAGTGGTGCATCACAGAGTGCTCAGACAGCTGCTATGGTTACGAAGATGGTAGAAATCCCAGAAGCAGCAGACTCTGGAAAAGATCTATTTTGAGAGTTAATATTATATGGCCTTTGGGTATCTGTTGAAACACTTCAGCAATATGTTGTTGTTGTTGTTGTTGATTACCATTGAGTCGAGGTTGACTCATAGTGACTCTATGAACAAAAGGCCTAATGCCTTTCCATCGCTATCGTTGTTTCTCCAAGTTAATAGAGTTTCAGAGGCATGTGGTTTAGGAAGTGGATGCCTCTCCTACTTCCCAATCTGTTTTACAACTGGAAGCTCCACCAAACACTGTCCACAATGGGAAACCATTCTGGTATTTGATATCCCCATGGCACAAGGTTCAGCATCATAGCAAACCCAGGTTACCTCATATAACACAATGGCAAAGGGTGATGTGCAAAGTGGAAAAATGTTCCTCTGGATATAAGAGCACTAGTCTCATTTAGCAGTGGTTAAGTGTTGTCAAGTTGAATATGACTTAGAGTAAGCTTTGCACAAAAGACAATTAATATCATTTCTGTACAATTATAAGAGAGTTTATAGAGTTTCCAGAAGCAACTAGTTTAAGAAGTAGATGCCACTCCTGCTTCCCAACATGAATCAATCTGGAAGCTCATTCAACCACTGTACATAATGGGTAACCATTATGGCATTTGACACAACTATGGGATAATGTTAAGCATCACAGCAACTCCAAGTTGTTCAGTACAACAAATAGACAAATGCTTGCTGTATCTTTTAAAGAATACTCTTCTAAAATTAGTAAACTTGGCCTGAGGGCCTGTGGCCCAAGGGCCGTACAGAATTTTAAAGCCAAAGCCTCAAGCAGGGCTCCAACCTTACCCTTAGTCTAAGGCTCAAGGGTAACCCACTTTTGGGGGGGCAAGACCAGTAACACACAACAAAAGGGACCCCAGAAACTTCCCTTGCCTGACCTCCATCAAGACAAAACCACTATCAAGATGACCACCGTAGAATCAATTTTATGTGTTTTACCTGTCAAGAAAATGTTAAAAGCCTACTGGGTACAGGCCTGTGTTACGCTTGTTTTTATGTTCCCTCAAGTCACTTGTTATTGTTGTGACTATCAAGTCAGAACCAACTCACAGCTGACCTCCAGCAGGTTTCCAGAGGCAGTTAGTTGCATGGGAGGAATTGGCCCATCTCTCTCCTGTGGATCAGCTGGTGTATTCCAACCTTGTGCCTTCAAGTCAACAAAACCAGCAAATAAAAGCTGGGGGACCATGAATATCAACATCTGACTCCAGGGAACAACGGAACTACAAGCTTATTGCTGTTTTGAAACGTAAAAGGTAAAAAAACCTTCTTACTGCACCGGAAGCTTCAGTGGATTCTCAGAAGGATGTGCAACTCCCCCAAAAGCAGCCAATTACATCCACCTGTGGAGAATGTCACACAGAAAATGAAATAAAATGCAGGGATCCAGTCAGATGCCAAGAATGTGGATATAGAAAAATGTTACAAGAAAAAGACTAAAAGATTGGTGGCTTTTGATGCTCACTGAAATGTGAATTCAGAGGAGCACCATTACATGTATTTGGGTTTACTATTGATTTTCACATTGTGTAGCTTTTGGATACCATACTTCCATTATGAATTCATCTCTATACATATGATTTAATTGTATTTGGGTTTTTGAACCATATTGTATTAAGATGTCTGTTAGTACTTTGTATAAATAAAGTCTTTCTTATCCAGTTAAAACAAAACAAAACAAAAACCTAACTCTAGGCAAAGCCTATTTCCTTCTTCATATTCTCCTCCATCTATAGAATAGATGCAACCAGACTGCAAGTCCCAACAGATGAAAACGACCTGAGGCACAGTCATACACTGCTCCCCAGCCTGCATACCCCCTCACTCACCCAGGCCCCAAATCAAACCAACGGGAATCAGCTTCATTGAAGACATGAGACCTTTTGTGCTCCTCCCCACCACCAGTACTCCCTGCTCTAGCTTTTCAGTTCTAGGATTAATAAATTGCAACCAGAATTTTGCTGCTGTTAGCCCTGAGGGTTAAAGCTGCCAAAGCTACATAAAATCTCGGGAGTGAAGGCTTCAGTAAGCAAAGCAGGCTGATGACTCCTGTCCCTCTGGTAATAAGCAGCGGAAATGAGCTGCTGGGGAAGCCAGTGGCCCACATAAATCCAAGTGTTAGCAGGTCTGCCTGCAGGAACAGCAGACGTGTGCAGGGAGAAGGCTGAGCAGGTGGGGCCCATGACAAAGCACAGAGCTGGGAGTGACAGAGAAGGAGAAGTCTCTGAGGACCACCTAACCTGCTGCTGTACTTTGCATGGGAAAAGACAGAAATTCAGAGAAGGTCTTAAGTCCAAGTGGGAGTTAGTGGTTGGGTGAGGCACAGAACCCTGGACTAATCTTTCCCGAGCAAAATTTGAGGCAGTCAGATGCAAGCTATTTTGAGCAGAAACCTCCTTTTGGGCCTCTCAGACATTGCATGGCATCCACGTTGTCAGGAAGGGCATGAACATTGGAGTAAGATGATTAAAAACACAAACTAAATCTCTGGGCCTCGGTTTCTCCCACTTTAAAGGCAGGGATTTGACGATACTGAAATGGTGCTAAAATCCTTGGAAGGGATTCTGAAAAAAATCTGCATTCTGAAGTCAGATAATTAAGCCTGACTTAACATTTTAATTATGAGAATAATTACTAAAATGGTATTTTTTTTTAAAAAAAGAAAGAAAGAAGGAGGGAAAGAGAAATAAGAGGAACTTCTAGATAGATTCTTTCCTGGAGTTATAATGCAGAATATTCTCTCCTTTCAATACTTGGCAACTTATAGGGTCCCATGGAAGCCAGGCTAGAGCCAGGTTCCTGGTAAGCTAGGACTCAAACTCAGAGTTTCTGTCTCATTTGTGACCTTTATGACAAATCTGGTGGCTCCGTGTAAGGAATTGTACTGCCAGTTCAAAGGTATGCAGTTCGAATCCATCAGCTGCTTCCACAGGAGAAAGATGGACGACCTCTCATGTAATTTACTGTCTTTGAAAACCTGTTGAAAGATCAGCTATGGGTCGGTTCTGACTTGACCATACACAATAACACAACATAAATTATACAAAGGGGTCTTGGTGGCATAATGCATAAAATAGTGGACAAAAAGGTTGATAGTTCAAATCTATCAGGTTCCCAAAGGGAGAGGAATGGGCAGGCTCTTCCCACAAAGATTTACATCCTTGGAAACTGGGTAGAGAGTCACTATGAGTCAGAATCAAGCTGATTGCCAACAGAATATCTTAGAATGTAGAAAGTCAAATTCTTCATATAAATTCTCTCTTAGCTACACAGGGCAAACAAAGTGAAGAGATCACCATGCGTGTAACCCAAACTCAAGTTCTGTGGGTCCCAAAGGAGTTCCTCTAATCTCAGATATCTGGAAACCCTGTCTTGTGTTCTGACAGCTTTCCAAGTACAGATACACAGACCCAGCACGCGGTGTTCCTTGAACAAGCCAAGCATGGACCGTGCTCCAGGGCCAGGGGAAGCGATAGCTTGCAGCAAAGGGGTGTTCCGGCAGACAGTCATTCCCAGTGTCAGTTTGTATTTTCTTGTCCCCTGAAACACTGGCGTTCAGATGTTCCTCTCATATCAATCATGGACAACTGGCCAGGCAAATGTTTTCTGCAAACCTCACATCCTCCTAGCATAGTTCTAAGTCGAGTCTCATATGGAGCTGAAATTTATACAAGCCACTGCCAGGAAGCCCCACTCCTCAGAAGTTTGCATACTCCACTTGTCTGGCTAAGAAAATGTCAGATGATCCCTACCTAAGCTGCCTTTTAGAAGGCCCCTCTGTGATTCAGGAACTCTGTTGCTTGGGATCTGATGGCAAACAAGACAGGACAGACCATCATCTCCCAGGGGAGTTTCTCAACCAAATTCTGTGCACACTACAAAACAATCCCTCTGTATGTGTATGCTTTATGTTTTGTTTAAGAACCCAGGGAGGGGTAATTCAGCAAAGCTTATGGACAAATTGTCATAATGACAAGTTCCAGTGATGACCAGGTGTGTTGTACCTCTCTAAATCTCTACCTCCAAGAAAAGTTCAAAATAGTCTCTCCCCCATCACTCCTACCTCTTGGTAAATGTTTGAGTAGCAGGATTGTCCAAAACCACCAGCTTTTGAGAAATGGAAGCATAAAGTTAAATGAGACAGATGATTAGGGTGTTAGCAGCCCTATGGACTAGTCATAGTCTGGTAAACAATGCCCCAACATTCACACTTCATTAATGTTGCTGTTGTTGCTATTGTTAGGAATCAACAAGTCAGCTCCAACTGTTAGAGACTCTCTCTGCGCATCCAGATGAAGCCTTTCCTGATGCTGGGCCGTTCTTACAGTCTGTGCTTTGCTCATGCTCATCGCTGTACTCACTGTGCCAATCCACCTAGTGGAGAGCTTTCCTCTCCTTCACTGACCCTCTACTTTCCCAAGCTCGATGCCCCTCTGTAGAGACTGACTCCTCCTGATAACATGCTTGAAGTCTGAGACAAACCAGCCCTGACCTGTCTGATCTCATTCTGGTCCCTCGCTGCTCACTAACCCCTCTTGTCCAAGACCTCACTGGTAACCAACCTTGTTCTCAGAGTACAGGGAATTTACCAGAGGAAGGTGAAGGGCCTTCACTCATGAGTACGATTCACAATCTGGGTCACCAGCTCAATTAGGCCATGATACTAAGGAAGACTCAAATATGGGGTTACAGTCCAGGATCCCAGGATTAAGATGCCTCTTCAATCAGGGACAATCTCTGCTCCCTTGTACCTGTGATTCAAGGTAAGAAAACGCAAAACTGCACAAGAGCTTTTCAATGTACTTCCTGGCAGCTGACTAATGCATTGTGAATTATTCTCAGCTAACACCATGAAGGGGACAGAGCTTCCACTCCCCCACCCCCCCAAAGCAAATGGCGATGTGCTGCACATACCTCAGGTGCAAGTCATCATCTCTTGGCTCTGCGATGCTGGATGTGAATGGATAATTAATATCCTCAGAAGGCCAGGAATCTTCCAGCTAATTCCAATAGAGATACTCAGCTCCAGAGCCTCTCTCATCCAAACCAACGGCATTGCTGTCAGGTTAATGTTGACTCATAACAACACTTTAGGACGAAGTAGAGCTTCTCTGTGGAATGTCCAAGGCTATAAACATGTGCAGAAGCAAATTTCCACATTGTCCTCTCCTGGCACAGGTTGATGGGCTTCAATTGCTGACGGTATGGTTAACTACTGAGTGCTTAACCAATGGGCCACCAAGCTCCTTAAAAAGCATCAATTCTTAGCACTAGAGACAAACGGAAAACTGTACATATTCCCTAATTAGAGGGAGCCCTGGTGGCCTAGTGGCAAGAAGCTGTGCTGCAATCCTAAAGGCACATGGTTTGAGGCCACCAGCTGCTCTGCAGGAGAACTGCCTCTGAAAACCCACCGGAGTGTCAGCTACGGACCAATTCCAACTCTGTGGTAAACAATAACATCTCTAATTTGGGTCCAAACTAAAGAAAACCCAGGAAGTTACTTTATATCATATAAATTATATGTTGAGTTAGATATAACTCAGGGCCATTAACTTTGGGAAGACCTTTCAAAATGTCAAAATACCTACAAGTACTACCCAAATCTACTTCCTCATATGTCAGAAGCTCAGCACGAGTCTCCCTGAGCTAAAATCAAGGTGTTGGCCTATTGGCCTCTGGGAGCTCTAGAACAATCCATTTTCTTGTTTCTTTCAACTTGTAAAGACTGTTTATGTTCCTTGAATTGGGGCCTCCTTTGCTTATCTTCAAAGACAATAACATGACAGTCCCCTGGTCATTCTTCCATAGTGTTAGCTCCTCTCTAATTTTCATTTCATCTAAAGCTTTAATTCCCCTTTGCCAAGTAACATCCACAGGTTACAGAAACTAGGTTGTGGACATCTTTGGAAGGCCTCTGTTGTGCACACTACAGGCCCAATCCAGCTCCATTTCAGAGCTCTAGATAGACTGTAAAACAAGCTAGATTACAACCTTGAAAGATAAACCCAGGGCGAGTAGCATTGACAAGGATCAAAATCGGCCCACCAGAGGAAATAAAACATAGTTGCCGTTTCCTCCCACCATCACACCTAACCATGTATTCCCAGCCACATCTCTCCCTTTGCAGTCTTCTCAAGTAAGGGATTGTGAGCAGAAGAAGAACCTAAACCCAATTGGAGTGGAGATGCATGATAGACTGAGAACTCCAGAGAATAAAGGTTCATGGGGTAAGTATATTCTAGGAAGACCGTCTTCATAACTTTGGTGTCTGTCATTACATCAGGTCAAGAGCTATTTGAAGGCAGGGTCTATGTCTTATCCACTTCTGGATTCCTTCCCTTTTCCATCTCGGGCCACAGGAGCATGCTGACTTCAGGGCAGGCCAGAGAAGGCCAGAAACTTCTATTTACACCTTTGGAAGTAGACCTCAAACAGTGAAAAGCAGGAGTTGATGGTCAAATATTCTGAGTTCTTTCCCCTTTTAAGGGAAAATCCTAAAACGTGCTCTCCACAGTTGCACAGATGAAGCCCATGGATCTAAGCTTTAGTCCCAGGAAGCAATAACCACGTCACTAACACAACGAGGATGACTGAAAGTGCCACATTGCAGGCAAAGCCAGACAATGGGTTATCCTGAGCACAATCTACTAACACAACTTTCTCCCCTTCCTTATGCATTTCCCATTCCCCTATTGGTGTTATGCCCACATCCTTATTTCAGAGTCCACTTCTGGAAACAGCCGTCCCCCGTGGTCCAGTTGGTGTTTGACGGGCACAAGTAAAGCAAGCACTATGGCTGCACATGCTGTGCACACTGAAACTCCAGGGGGCGCCGTTCACATAGCTTGTGATGCAGATGCTCTCCCTGGTGTGCAATGTATTTCAGGCCCTGATATCAGCCATTATCTCTGGTTGGGCCCGGCTGACAGGTTGTTCTAGGATTAAGTTCTCCATTTCCCACCTCTTACCACATGGGAAAGAAATAATACACGTTGTGGAGTAAATCGTCCCATAAAGAGGGAGCAGGTTTAAGCCTTCTCCCCCACCCTTTTCCTACTTCCTCCCGTCTGGCCCTGCCCTTTTCCAGATGTTCCCATTTAGTCATGGTGGGAGCCTGAGTAGCAGACGAACAGTATGACTGGGTCTGAACACCCTTCACAATCGATTGAGCTGTGGCAGCTGGGCTTGCCCCAGATGGGGTAGGCTCTGTGCAGGCGGGGATTTTACATGGGAAACCAGAGAGCTTTGGGGACCTGATATGCATGGCTGGTGTCTTGGCTAGTCTCACTCCACTTCAATTAGAAAACCTGAAAATTAAGAATGGCCCTCTAAATGTTGACTTGCTTCCCACAGACACCAGTTTGGCCTCACCTGGGGAGACAACTCGCCCCCAGGGAAGGGAGACAGCTCTAGCAATGGACATCTGGACACCCCTAATGAGGCCAGCGCAGGATGGGAGCTCAGCTAATTGTTCAAATCTGCTGTGAAGTCTGGATTCCAGCTGCCATGTCTGGCAGCCCCATTTGAATGCCTTGAGTTTAGCATGAGGTTAGGCCTGAGAGACCCTGAGGGACGGGAGCGTCCGCCTGGGTTCATGTTGAAACAATTAAAGGGACATTCATTGTAGGTGAAGAATGGTGGGATAGTAAAATAAAAATATCACCGCTTGCTGACATCTTACCAGGAAATCCATAGTTCTCTGCCAGAAATACTAAGCATATGGTATGTGACTGTAAAGGAAGGAAGGAGGTAAGGAAACTGTGCTTGGTTGTGAAACTGAAGTCTGGGTTGTCAAGATGCAAAAAGCCCAGGTCACTGTCTTATCACTCACTCTTTCTCTCTCTCCCTGAAAAACAGAAGGACTCCACCTACCTGCCTTAGGCCTGGATGTGTATTTACCCCTGAAATTAATAAAGTCAAAGTTTTACTGCCCTTCACTTGTACAGGCTCCAGAAAGAGTCTCAACAACTTTTTAAATGATGGCATGTTTTTGAGAAATTTCCTAAAGAATACCTTTTTTACCACAACTAATTAAGACCACTGTCCCAGCCCCTCATTCATAATACATCCACTCTCGTCAGGTGGTACCGACACTTTGGCTAAAGACAGTTTCATTTAGGATCTATCTAGCTTTTGTTCCTCTCACTGCTGCCAAGTTACAACCAACTCACAGCTGACGCTCCAGTGTTTTTTCAGAGATTGGAAACCGTGTGGGTGAAGATTGCCTATCTTTCTCCCAAAGAGCAGCTAGTGGTTTGGCAGCACAAGTCTCTATCCACTTGGTCATCAGAGTTCTGATCTCTTATGTAAGGCTCACAGTTTCTTCTATTTATAGTCCCAGCTGTCATTCATGGCAATAATTTTCAGTTACAACTTTTGTGCCTAAATGCTTTGGCTTACTCAGTGTCACAGCTCAATAGAGCAGTGCCTGAGAGTCTAACCATCATGTAAATGTCCTCTACAACATCTAAAGTCTCTGGTGGTCTAGTGGTAAGAAATTGTGCTGTAATCTCAAAGGTATGTGATTCCAATGCACCAGCTGCTCTATGGGAGAAGGATGGACGATATCTTGTGTGATTTATTGCCTCTGAAAAACCGCTGAAAGTCAGCTATAAGTTGGTTCCAACTCGATGGCACACAACATCACCGCAACCACAATGGTACCTGGAATGGGAAAATCTGCATGCTCATACTTATATACAATGAATTACCAAGTAAAATCCTGCTAACAGAACACTTCGGGTTTGCCTGAGCATTGATAAAAAACAAATCTTCCACTGATAACTTTACACTTTTGATGACCGAATACTTTTCCACAATCAAAAGCGTAAAATTGTCAGTGGAGGATTTGTTTTTTATCAATGCTCTGGCAAACCAGAAGTGTTCTGTTAGCAGGATTTTACTTGGCAATTCATTTTATATAATTATGAGCATATTGTACAATAAAATTAGTTTTTACATATCTGTATGAAACAAAACTAAATTCTTCTACCATCAAGATGTGAATTATAAAAGCTTAGACCATTCCAAAGAAGTTACATATATTTAATAGATTATATATCTATTTCTATATAAATAAATCTATAAAAGATTATATATATATGTATCTATATATACACACACATACTTTTTAATCAGAGTAAAAAATAGACTCTGGATTATCTGGTAACTCCATTTAAAAGAAGAAGAAAATCATATAAATACATTGAAGGGGAAAGTTTTCTTTTCTTATGGATTTTACTGACCAAAAAGCAAAGTTAATATAATGTTCCTACAACAAGATTATGAAAGGGAAAAACAGTTAATGAATCTATTGATTCAAAGAGTGTTTGAAATTAATCACTGTTCATGAAAGCTTGCGATGCTTTAAATCCATAGTTTATACATGAAAAAAAAATTGATTGAGGTGTCAGAGTTAAGATTTTACAACAATCCTAAAAATTTGCATGGCATTACCAATAACCGATTATAAAACTGACAGAAAATGCATTAAGTGATCGATAATACAAAAGCAAACTTCAATAAACATAAAGACTTAATTGTATTTTCACCATAGAAAGCATTGCAAAATCCCTGAAAAGGCAGTTAAAAGCATACTGTCAAGAATCCAGGGAAGAAGCATAATAGAGGCAGTCTGTTCATTAATAAAAATACCAATTAAATTCTGTATTCTGGATCTTGGGATATTTGTGACTTTTTTCCAGTAGTTTTGAATTTGTTATAAATTCTTTTCTCCTATCAACTAAATATTCACTTTTGCATGGAATTGTGTAATTTTTTCCCTTAAATTGTTATTTGCCATCATATAGATTCCTATTCATAAAGATAGCAAAGTCCCCAACCTGTGTAAGTATAAGATTTCACAGAACTTTGACCCATGTGTCTTCAACACAGCAGCACCCTTGGGAATACTTGACCTCAGTTGTACGTCTATACCTACTGGAAATGGGACTGGAGGAGCCACCTGAATCCACATGCTGCCTAAATCCTCTTCAGTTTGTCCAATCTGCAACCTGGGCCTCAGTTTCTCTGTCTTAAAATGGGAAAAGCATTCCCTTAAAACCCCATCCTTTCCATAGGAGAGACTGAGACACGAAAAGGACTTGGGGAATCAAAAGCATTCTAGAAAATCATAAATCATACTCACTCCCATCGCGTCAAAGGCGGCACACAGCTGACCCGTCAACAGCTTTTCTGAGGCTCTGAATTGCACAAGAGGAGATAGCCCATGTTTCTCCCACAGAGCTGCTGGTGGATTCGAACCACCAGAGAGGTACAGCTTTTGGATTAGTAGCATAACTCCATATGGACTAGGTCACCAGAGTATGCTAAAGAAAGTCATAAAGGAAAGAAAAAATAAGCCAATACTCAAGGAAGCATTGCTCTCTTCTCTGAGTTTTCCCAAATTGGCTTGCTTCACTTAAACTTTTATCTATGTTTGGTAGGGGGGATTGGCCTGGGGGGGAAAAAAAAACCCAAATAAATTAAATAAATAAATAAAAATCACAAGACAAGGACTAAATGTAAGAAAATTGGAGAGCCAGTTAAATAACTCTAGTCTACAACTACTTAGTGACCTACAAAAATGGTACACTAAAGGGGATCCACGTGATAGGCCCATATTTTGGGTAGACACAACTTGCTAAATGAATCTTGTGGAGATTTCCAAGGCACAATAATATATTAAAGACTCAAGAGAATTTTTTTTTTCTACTAAAAAAAGTCTATGTCACTTTTTCTTCTCTTAACCAAGTAACCAGGAGCTTTACAAATTTATTTGGCCATGGGGGGGGGGGGATTTAATAATCATACCTATTACTATTACCTGAAATACATATTGCTTTGAGATAGTTTTATTTCATAAAGCTAAAGTGTTTGCGTAGAAATAAAGATAGGAATTGACCACAAAGGTTTGACTATTCGTTCTCACGGCTTATTTTGAGAGGTGTGCAGATGATGAATGTTTGCGGCTACTCTTGTGGCTGCTCAAAGACACTTATTATTTACGACCTGAGTCTTGGGTGGTGATTGCTGTCCTTAATAACGATGCTTTAGCCCCAAGGCTGGGGAGACTGCGGATCTGGAGTCGTTCTCACTTAGCCTGACATTCCTATGATACAGGAGCTGGGGCTGGCTGTAAAGCTCACAGCACATATAGTTCCAGCCCAGGAGTGCTAGATTTCAAATTCTTTCCTCATTCAAGACCGGGTGCTCAGGGGGCCCTGGGCAGGGGTCTCCTTCTGAATGTGGAAAGCACTGCTGGCTAAAAGATTGAAAGGAGGAGCTCCAAGGGACCGGCACTGGCTGGGGCAGCACAACTGTGTTCATTAAGAGAGCCAGGAAGCAGCGATGGGGGTCTTGTCCATCGACAACTTGGCAGGACGCAAAGTATTCCACCAAAAGGAATCACAGCTGGAAGGAGCAGGTGTGGGCAGAGCTGAGCCTGTGCAAATGCTGGCGAAGAGATTAAGGCAGGAAGGAAATTAGATTTTCCCAAGTTCCAAAGGGGGGAGCACTAGGAAGGAAAAGAGAGAGCGATGGACTGAACTTGATTGATTTAAGGTTTGAAATAAATATCCTTCACCAGCAAAGGGGTTGTCGGTCTGCATTTTAACAATTCAGCAGGCAAAAGCATCAGCATTAATTGAATCCACGCCTTCAACAGAGGGGGAGATTATCAGGTGCTTGAACAGAGAAACTAAACAGACAGCTCTCCCATCCTTTGTTTCCCCAAGAGCGGAGCCAAGAGCAAGGAAAAGCACTTGTCCCACTTGCCCTCCAGCCCTACCTCTCTGGCATTTCTTACTTTCCGGGTAACTGGGCATGTCCCCATCCTGAAGTTCTGTACTGACAGCAAGTAGCTGCTTGTTCCCAGGGCAAAGAGCAAGGGTGGAACCAGAGACCAACAAAGAGTGCAGCCTTCCTTCTAGAGAAAGCTAAGTGGACAAGAGCCTCAACATTTCTAGCAACCTTGTAGTTCTGGCCCTATTCTTGTTAGGGTCAAAATGGTCCTAATCTTATTAAGGTCAAACTTGCCCCTTGATTCCTTCCCCATTGACCCTAACTCTATTCATTTACAAGCAGTGTTTTCCTCTGATGCACTGTTCTTGTTGTTATGTGCCATCAAGTTGCCTGCAACTCATAGCCCTTAACTCTGCCCTATCCTGTGACTTATTGTCTTTGACTCATCTATCCCCTTTAGACCAAGTCTCTGAATCAATCCATCTCATCGGCGGTGGGGAAGGGGGCAGGGGGGGTGGGGGGGAACAAAACATGAGGAGTTCAACTAGATATGCTACCACAGTAAGTTATATTAGAAAACAACACAGGGTCGTGTAATCTGAAAAGAGACTACCTGCATTCCCGGAAAAGCAAGGGGGTCTCCTGCATGCTCAGGGACCCTGCCCCCATGGCTCAGAAAACAGCCTTTGCATATAAATGCAGAGAGGCACTGGTTGTCTTTTCTAATGTCTAATGTCTTTGACATTAGTTCCTCCTGACATAACACCTAGGAAGATTCTGGTACTGGCTCAAGGCTCCTGCATTCAAAGACAATGGAAGTCATGTTGGAAAAATTCTTGCTGTTCTTTGTATTCATTTTTTTATATACTGTGATTGAAATGGGAAAGTAAATCTCACATACATGATTATATTTGGTTCTCAAAATAAGCCTGGGAGTCAGGTGATACCATTATGCTTATTTTTCCAGTTGAAGAAAATGAGGCTCAGAGAACTTGAGGGCATGGTCCGGGTCAGACAACTGGTAAGCAGATCTGTGTGACCCTAAATCTCTTTTGCTGCCACCTACCCCTGGCCACAATCAGCTGGGAGGTAGACCTCTCAGCAATGTTGTCTGAATGGCTCTCAACACAGAGCCTTGTGCAGACAACTGCTTAATTAAAGGTGGAAAATGGGGGTTCTCTTTCTCCCCCTGCCCAAAGGCTGACTCTTGGTGTTGGTCTCTGACAGGTCTCTTTCTCTGTCCTTTTGTCTCCTCAAACACAACATGTTATCCTTAACCCTAAACCCAATCCACAAGTCAGATTGCTACATTCAATGGAGTGGCTAAAAACATGCAAAGAATACAGACAGCCCTAATGCCTGGCCCTAACCTTTTCCTCTCTTAATGGTCCTGCCAGAAAAGACAAAGTTCCCTTGGGCTAGAAAGTGGAAGGAAAATGATAGAGAAAAGTAAGGAGAGAGTACCCAGCAAATATTTGTTGAGTTGATTATTCTCCAGACAAGTCCACTGAACACATCACATCAGATATCTTGTTCCCTCGGGCTTTCAGCCAATCCTTACATCCTTCTCATGTTTATCTGACCTATTTTTCAGCCACAGTCAGAACCCAGTTCAGTACCCCAACCAGAGACACATTCAATTGCCTGCAAGAAGACCACATCCAGAGTGTGTCCCTCTTGACACTGCTTTACTCTTCTAAATTCTCCCAGCATCTTGTCACATCCTCACCCAAGAACTTTCAATGGTTCCTCAGTGAGTCTAGGATTAACTCTAAATTTCTCAATGAGTTTCACAGCTCCATACAACACATGTTGTTGTCATGTGCCTTCAAGTCAACTATGACTCATACAGACCCCGTGAACAATGGCTCTGAACTTTGACCCATCTTGAGCCAGCCTCACCATTTCTGACACTTCTGACCCCACTGCCACAGTCACTGTCCATCTATCACATACATATCTATAAAGATAGACAAGTGGAAGTAATATGCAACCTAGAACTTGTGAAGCTGTTAGTCTTTTTCTTCTGTGCCCATGTGGAAAAAGATTAGAGAACTTGACCCATGTAGAAAAAGAATAGAAGGCTTGATCTGCACACCCTCAACTCCTCACATATAGAATGCTTCCTATTAACATGTTGCTATTGTTGTCGTGTGTCACTGATTCAGAAATGACCCATAGCTGACCCTCCTGTGCATTTCCAGAGGCTGTAAATAGCACTGAAGGAGATTATCCTCCAGCAAAGCAGATGGTGGATTTGAACCATGTGACTTTGGGATTGCAGCATAGCTTCTTACTCTCAGGCCACCAGAACTCCCTATTAACAGAAGCGGGTGTTGTTGCATACTATCAAGTTGAAATCGACCCACACCTGAACTTCTGGTCGGTTTTCAGAAGCAGTTAATCTCGCAGGAGGAGACTGCCCATTCTTCTTCCACAGAGCAGCTAGTGATCTCCAACTGCATGCCTTTGAGATTGCAGTGCAGCTTTTTGCCACTAGGCCACAAGTGCTCCCTCTATTAACAGATTGTTTTCGTCCCCACATATGGCTCATAATCCTAGGACCATAACCAAAGATGACAGAAGAAGAACTGATGCCTTTGAGTTGTGTTGGAGAACAGTATTGAACATACCATGGACTGTCAAGAGAACAAACAAATCTGTCCTAGAGAAAATGAAGTAAGAATAATCCTCAGATGGTGAAACTCCACTCATATACCTTGTCATATATGTTGACAGAAAGGGCCAGTCCTTAGAGAAGGACATCATGTTTGGCAGGGTCGAGGACCAGCACAAGGGAGAAAGCCCCTTGACAAGATGGATTGACACAGTGACTGTGGGTCCAGTGCATCAGAAATGGAAGCCTTGTCCCTGAGACTTCTCGAAACACTTCTTTTTTTCCTGGTGTGGGAAGCTGATGCCTTCAGATACACATAAAAGAGTAGGGAGCTCAAAATTCCTCCTCCTTTGGGAATAAGCAATGTGCCCAGATTTTTAGATACTTACCATCTAGAGAGCAGAGCTGCCAAAAGAAATGTCTTTAAGTGTCCCAACATATTTGACAAATGAAATATCCATAAAAGTCATCAACTGATCTTGACATTAACCCAAGGCTTTGGGAGGTTGGAGTAGCCCAATGGGACAGTTATTAAGAGGGGCCCAAGGAGGTCTGGATAGACTGTCAAGTTCAACCCATCCTTTCTACCCACGTAGCTGAAAACTTGTAAGAAGGTTACAGGAGAGATGAGGGAGAAAAGAGTTATTAAGAGTTGTCTGAGTGTATCCAGATAGACTTTCAAGTTCAACTCATCCCTTCCACCCACAGCTGCTCACACTATCTGGGGACACATAAGGAGGCTGATCTGAACAGCCTGAAAGCCATGGTCTTTCATTACTTCCCTCTGCATCCCCTATGGACCAAGAGTACACGTTCTCTTCCATGGTCAAATTAGCTTCCCGTCTCATAGTATTTTAGTCATCCTAACCAAGAACCCCGGGGTTTCTTTATCAATCCCCAGTGAGTAGGGGTTGGTTTTTATTTATTGTGACTTTTAGACAAGAGCTCTATTTGTTTATTTTTACGAGCATGTGTTCCTTCCCTAATGACAGTTGCTTTAATGGACCAGGGCTAAGAAGCAAGTGATTCTACATACTCTTAATTCTGCTCTCCAAACCTCCCTTCATATCAGCTCTAACCTCTAGGGCATCCAGTAGCAAAATAAGGGCCTTCATATGACCTCTCAGTCATCCGGGGCTCCAAGGAAGCCTATTCCCAGGCTTGGCTCAGGACTGCTTTCATGGACACATGAGCCTTAACCCAAAACAGAACAGCACATTCTGAACAGAAGCTGATCTAGAAAATCTACATGTTCAAGAATAGAGAAGAGTAGTAAAGAATCATGGAGTCAGCTGCCTCTTTTGTTTCTGTAAATAAGGTTGTTGTTGTTGCTGCTGTTTTTCTTTTTTTTAATTATTTTTATTATTAATTTCAATGAAAATTTACAGAGACTTTGGATTTCCATTCATTCATTGTTGCACTTTTCTCCCCTCCCAACCCTCCCCCCCCCCAGTACACTACCCTCTTGGAAAAGTAAAAGAAAAATTCTTTCATTGTTTTACAATCCGGCCCCTGCAGGTCCACTCCACTATGCAGCCTTCGCTCTGGACTCCCGTCATGACAAAAGTACCTAATCACATATCCCTTTTAAACAGTTTTCTCCCTCATCTGTTTCAATGCTGTATACATTATTTAACCCATCTTTATCAGTCTCCCTCTAACCCCGATGTCAGTCCTGTTGTACAACAGTGCGGTATTTGTCCTTTTGTGACTGAGATATTTCACTCAGCATAATGTCCTCCAGGGTCACCCATTTTGAATAATATTGCATGAGTTTCTTGTTTTTCAAAGCAGCTGTTTTTCTTATATACCATCAAGTCTCCTGTCAGTCATAGTGAAGTGACCCTATCTACAATAGCTCTGAAGCCTGCCCTGTCCTGAGGCAGTCTTACTGACTCCAACACACTGACCCCTGTTGCCCCAGTTATTGTATCAATCCATCTCATCCAGGGTCTTTCTCTCTTGTGCTCTCCCTCTACCCTTCCAAGCATGATGTGCTTCTCCAAGGACCAGTTCCTCTTGGCCTTGTGCCCAAAGTATGCACCACAACTCAAAGGTATTGATTCTTCTGTCTTCCTTAGTCATTGTCCAGTTCTCCGATGCATAGCAAGTAATTGCAAAGACCAAAACCTGGACCAGGCTCATCTTTGTCTCTAGACTGACATCATTACTCTTTAGGACTGTACAGCACAGCAGAAATCCCCAGTGCAATTTGTCTTTTGATATCAGACTGCTGATGCCAAGAGTGTTTACTCGATGGTAGTACACAAAACAATAACAAAAATCAACTGACCTTGAATGAGAAAGGGACATTTTCCTAGATAATACAACTCTTTTACTTCATCATTCCTATTTGCTTTCATTTCTCTCCATTCTAAAGAAGTTTCAGAGTGTCTTCTGACATTCGTTTGGGTTTTTCTTTCTTCTTTGCTTTTGTAATGACACTTTGCTTTCTTCATTCACAACTCGCCTTGTCATTGATTACTCATGTTCAATGCATCAGATCTGTTCTTGAGATGGTCTCTAAACTCAGATGGGATATTCTTAAGTTTATCTTTTGGTTCTCTTAAATTGATTTTAATTTTATCATCAATTTAAGCTTGCAAATAAGAAGTTGGTGATCTGTTCCACGGTCAGATTCAGACCTTATTCTGACTGATGGTATTTAATTTCTCCACTGTCTTTCCACAGATGTAGTTGGTATGATTGTGTTCCATCAGGATAGATGCATGTGTGCTACCTTTTATGTTTTTTAAGAAGACATTTGCAATGAGTAAGACATTGATCATACAAAATTATTTCATACCATCTTCAACTTCATTTCTATTACTAATACCATATTTTCCAACTACCATGCCTTCACTTTTTTTGCCAGATTTTGCATTCATCTGTTACTATTTTTTTGTTTTCTTTCTTATTGTAGTCTGAGTAAAAATTTGCAAAGCATGTTGATTTTTCATTCAATGACCTATCACATTTTGTTCCATAACATTAGTTACAATACCCAAAAAGTCTGAACATCCATTTATTCAATGTCTATTTCTTGAGTCATTTTAGTAAACTTCTAACATCTATTTATCCATTTTTACTCCCTTCTCCCTACCCCCAGTAAGCACCCAAGAATTATTCTATGTGTACAAATCTTTCCTTAGCTTTTTATAAGAGTATTCTTATACAACATTTGTCCTTTTGTGACTAATTTATTTTACTCAGCGTAAAGTCCTCTAGTATCATCCCTGTTATGCAGTTTCTTAAATTCTTTGTTTCTCAGTGTTCTGTTGTACTTCAAATTTAGTATAGTCTACTTATCTGCTCATGAACATTTAGATTGTTTCCATCTCTTCACTATTAAAAAGAATTCTGTTATGAAAATGAGTGTACATATATCTGTTCATGTCTCAATTAATTTCTTTGGGATATATATTAGTAGTGGGACTACTGGATCAAATCATATTTCTATTTTCAACTTTTTAAGGCAGCACCAATCTTTCTATAGTAGTTGCATCCTTTTACAGTCCCACTCTGACTATATGAGAATCCCAATCTCTGCCCCCTCCTACCAGCATTTATTGTTTACTGTCCCACTAAATTTTGCTATTGTTTCTAGAGTGATATCTCATTGTTTTTGTTTGCATCTCTCTAATAACTAATGATAATTTTTTCATGCTTTTTTTTGGTCATCTGAATGACTTCTTTGGTGAAGTGTCTCAGATCAATAGTTACTGTTAATATGTCTTGATCAAATGTTTTATCAACTTAAGACTGTAGAAGTTAGTAGAAATTCTTGATTTCTTCATCTTTGGCTTATGATATTGTTGTATAAATTTGAGTAATAGTTTATATTAACAGGTCTTCCTCGTGCTTCTGTGGCAATTTATCCTATCACTGGAAGCATTGCTTTGCAGAAAAGATCTTGAAATGAATATGATACCATTCCTCTTCAATTTGTCATTTCTGATATAGTAGATTACATCTTTATCTAATTCAAACTAGCCAATAGCTGTCCATTTCAGCTCATTAAAACTTAGGATATTGATCTTTACACATTCATTTTACTTTTTACAACTTTAATTTTTTTTCCAAGATTCATTACTCCATACATTCTATGCTCCGATTATTTCGTGGATATTTATAACTGATTCTCTTTATTGTGAGTCATGCCAGATCAGCAAATCAAAGTCTTTCATTGGTTGAAAGCTTTACTATACTGATGGCATCTAAGTTGACTTTAATTTGAGGAGGCATCTCTTCCCAGTCACATTTTTCAGGCAAGAAAACTCAATGAAGAAAATCTACTCTGTCACATGGGATCTCCATGAATTAGAATAGACTCAGTGGAACCTAACAATAAGACCATTTCAGGCTCCAACCTCTATAGCTGTAATATAATAAATTTGTGTTGTTTTAAGTCACTAAATTTGAGATAATTTGTTACAGCAGCAGTATGAAACTCATGTATCATGTATACAAGTGAAGTAAGAGATAATAAAAGTATTTCAGAAATGGAGAGATGACATTAACTAGTTAAACAGTTAGTATCTGGTAAAAACAATATTTGTTGTTGTTGCTATTCAATGCCAGTGAGTTGAGTACAACCCAAAGCGATCCTAAGAACAACTGAACACTGCTCTATCCCATGCCAGCCTCAAAATCTCTGATATGCTCAAGTCCATTGCCACGGCCACTATGTCAACCCAACTAGTCAAGGGTCTTCCTATCTTTTGTCACCCCTCCACTCCACCTTTCCAAGCATGATGTCCCTCTCCAAGGAACAGACTCTCCTAGCAACATGTCGAAAGTATGTGAGAGAAAGCTTCATCACCTTTGGCTTCAAGGAGCACTCTAGCTGCACCATCTCCAAGACATATCTGTGTCTATATAGGCAATTTCCTGGTTACAAGCAAAATCAATTCCCAAGTGTACCTTTGGCCAAATGTATAGGTAAACTGGAATAATGTTGCTGTTGTTGTTGTTATGTGTAAAGCCACCTGTGATTTATAGTGACCCTATGTACTACAGCATGGGAAAGTCTGCTGTTAGGGACCTCTCCAAAGTACTGAAGAGCAATGGTGTCTCTCTGGAGACTAAGGTGCGTCTGATACAGGCCATGGTCTTCTCAATCACTTGTTATGCATCAGAGAGTTGGACAATGACCAAGGAGGATAGAAGGAGAATTGATGCCTTTGAGCTGTGGTGCTGGAGAAGAGTATTGAGAATACCATGGACTGCAGGAAAACAAACGGATTTGTCTTGGAGAGGATTAAACCAAGCTACTCCTTGGAGGCAAGGATTCTGAGGCTCCGTCTAACATATTTTGGACATGTTGTGAGGAGAGACCGGTCCTTGGAGAAGGACATCATGCTTGGGAGGTTGGAGGGACAGCGCAGGAGGGGAAGGCCCCTCTATGAGGTGGATTGATTCAGTGACTGGGGTAATTGGGATGGGAGTATCAGAGACAGTGCGATTGGCACAGGACAGAGCAGAGTTTAGGGCTGTTGTACATAGGGTCGCTATGAGTCGCAAGCGACTCGACGGCACATAACAACAAAACAACAACGTACTACAGCCTTAAACCCTCCTCTATCCCATGCCAATTTTATTGTCTCTGACACACCTACCTACATTATCCCAGGCACTGAATCAATCCATCTCATTGAGGGCCTTCTTTTTTTTTTTTTTAATTTAAAATAAAATTTCAATTTTATACTGGTTTACTTTCAAAGTTCATATACATTGTTTTTCCCACTGGATCTTTTTCATTTTCTTTACCCAGCCCTAACTCTCCATATAGTTGTACGACCCTATGATTACCCTGAGCATATATATATTTTTTTTTAATTCCATTCATTCATTGTTGAACTTTTCTTCTTTTACACTGTCCCTCCACCTTACAAAGAATAAGGTCCCTCTCCAAGGACTGGTCTCATGTTGCAACATGTCCAAAGTATGTCCGTTGAAGCTTCAGAATCCTTGCATAGGTGTATATAATTCCAGTCCTGGTGGCTTAATTCTAGGGAGCTTCACTGCTAACCCAGCTAACCCAAATGCCAAGTCCCTCTGGCTGTTCTAATCCATCATCTTCCCATGGAAAAAAATATTGGCAGTAACATCTCAAGGAATTTACAGACCCAGAAACTCAATGGAGGGTCAGATACGAAGTGGTTTCTACTTGACAGAAATGACTGAATAAATTATTCCAAGAAAAGACTCAATCTCTCTTTCATTATTGTAAAGTTGCATGTGTAGCAAGTGAAAATGATTAAGATGGAAAAAATCTGTTACAAGTAGAAACTGATTCAGTCATTTCAAAGTGAGGGAAGCCTTACAGGGCAAGTTGGCATTGCCTGAAAGTCAGACATTTGTAATTCAGGGACTGTGTATATTTTTATGTCATACTCTTCACAAAAAAAAAAATGAAGTCCAGATGTATTAAAAAAAACCTTAACAATGTGCACATAAAAGTATTGGAACAAATTATGGAAGAATGTGCTTATGAGGTTAGAATAGGGTAGGGGGACTACATAACAAAAAAAAGTATGAATGAAGGTATAATAGCAAAATACAAAGCATTTTTATGCAAAAAATTATTATTAACAAAGTTGAAAGATAAGAAAAAAACTATTAACCTACTTGTAACATACAAATAAAGCATTATTTTATTCTGTGCAGGAGTTTCCCCAGCCCCTTTGACAGTAAACATGAATTATTAACCAGACACTACAAGTAGACTCTTCTCTATCATCCTCTTTGGGTTCCAGGAAAGGCATCAGGGAAACCTTCCTGAAACCTTCCATGAGACCCCAAGGCTGTGTATTGTGGATGTAACAAACAAACAACAGCTTCTTGGGCCATTTTCCCACTCCTCCTTTCTCATATTCTAAGTCTCCTCCTCCTTGTAGAAACCTGTGGAATGAGCGAAGATCAGCCAATGTTCACAGGAAAGGATTGTTGAAATGCTAAGCTATTGAGGACTGGCTGAATAAATGACAGGAACTCACTGATTTGTTCCCTTTCACCCTCTTCTTCCTGGGCAAACACTAGACTCTATTTCCCAGCATCTCATGAGTTTAAATGGGCCCATGTGCCTGGGTTCTAGGCATGTCCCTTAAAAATTTTACATGTTTCAATTGTCTTTCTTCTGCTGGTGTGAGAGCTATAAGCATGCAAACTTGGGTGCTAATTGATGCTATTCTCCTATTGATGCTAATTCTGTTTCTCTGGAGAACTGTGAATAATACATTACCCCTCTGATAGCCAGCTTTCACATGGTCACACTACTTACCAATTCTATTGCCAGAATGGGTATCTTAGTTATCTAATACTGCTATAGCACAAGTGAATGGTTTAACACAGAGAAGTATTTACTCTTGCAACTTACGAGGCTAGAAATCTAAATTCAGGGAGCCAACTCCATGGTAAGACTTTAGGACAGCTCTAAGGGAAGGTTCTTATCCCTTTTCAGTGTCTATGAGCCTAACATTCCTTAAAGATCTCAGTAAATCTTGGCATCAATCTTCCTCTGGAATCAGGGGATTCCTAGAGAAGAATGCACTTATATAAAACACAAAGTATATGTACAAAACACAATGTATGTGAATGATTATATGTAAACAAATAACAAAATTTTTAAAACCTAAAACTTACTGACCTTGTTAATTGTATAGTAAAATTTTGACCCCTAAATAGTAAATTTTTTCATCTATTATTTGTCAGATAAATAAATGTTTTGACAATTTAAAAATGTAAAAAAAAAAGACTACATTTTGCTTTCAGCTCTGCTTTCTTGATGGTGATCAGGTCTTCTCACTTCTTTCTCCTTCTTTCTCTTATAAGATAAATAATAGTGATGCACAGACATTTCCCTTACATCAAGTTAGGGCGGTGACAATCCAAAAGTTGTTTCATCCCACCCTAATGCTCTTACAACTGATGGGCTGTTCACTTCAGTCACATGATGAGGCAGGATTACATTATCAAGTAACCGCCAAATACATCATTATATAACTGTGAAACCAGTGCATACCAGCCCATAAAAGTTGACAAGTGTGTGTGTGTGTGTGTGTGTGTGTGTGTGTGTGTGTGTGTGTGTGAGAGAGAGAGAGAGAGAAAGTGTGTGTGTGTGTTGACGGGTCACAATTCAGTACATAACCCTTTGAGATGAAGGGCTCCTACAAGACTGAAAACTTAAAGGTCCAGTTTTGTTCATGTACATAATAACTCTGAGGACCCAAATGTGAACCAAAATCTGAACTCTCTAAGTGATCCATCTCTGCATCCATTCTTTGTTTCGCATGTAGTTAACATCAGCATGACTATGCAGATTGGATTGGGACGGGATTGGATTGGAAGAGGGCAGCCTGTTGAAAATTTCCTCTTATAAGAGACTGTCCCCTGTTCACCCAGCAAGAGCTGTTTTCAATTCTCTCTCCTCTGTCTTTCTCAGCTACTGATTGGTACTTCTATTTTAACCACCACCATGTAGAGTTGCATTGTATCTGTTAACACGTTGCCACACACTTTTAAATTGACCACCGTGCTTAGAAACATATTTGCCGTCATTTACGGCAGCGTGTTAACATGGCTGCCTTCTCACTGTATTACAAACTCTCCAAACTCAAAGTCTCTATGCATTTTCCATTTTTGTGTCTTCAGTCCGGGCACACAGTGGAGCGACAAAGGACAATATGTTAATAGAGTCATAGCCAAATCCCTGCTTAGTGAAGTAATCTCTCTACCAAGAGGAGTTATAGCTTAAATTTTGGAGACAAATAGAAGGACATAAACCTATTGTATTGCATCGTAGAAGAGCCTCAGAGAGTATAGATTCTATCTTTCAGTGCTGGGACCCTCTCCAGGATTCTAGATCTGACTTGGATGTTCCCAGAGATCAGAGATGTACTGCCTTTTCAGCCTATCCAATTTTTAGCCATTTCCCCGCCCCCCACCCCCCCAATGCTTTCTTCCTTTCAGTTATCCAAAATCTTCCTTCTGACAACGTCTATGAGCTCTAGCTGTACTCTCTGGAGAAGAAATCTCTTAAATACTCAGAGCAGAGACACTCAAAGTACCTATAGTGCTCAGCAATGGACCATTTCAGATCTGTCACTTCCAGCAAGAAGTTTACTCATTCACAGAGTTCATTTCCCTGCCTCCAGCAAGGATTATCGTGCATATACCCTGATCATTCTTCAGAATATCCCTTAAAAAAAGAACTTCATCCTGGTCCTAGTGCTGAAATGCCCTGGTGCTCAATTCTAACTTAAACAACTTAGATTGCCAGCACTGTCTCTTCCGTCAATGAAGAAAGAGAAGTCTTGGCCTCTGGCCACTACATAAAGAGTGACCAATTACGCTCTATCCCTTCTCTCCCAACACATGAGCTTGGCAACCCCTCCATTCCTTTTATGAGCTGATTCATAGGTTCTGAGGGAACAAAACCCTTCCTTAAGCACCCCTAATGCCACGTGTGAATGAGTGTGCAGCAACCCAGTGAATGGAGCCAGGAAGTGGTGGCTCCTTGCACTGAGCCAACATGATCCAGGACACATCCCAAGTGCCCTGTGCCCGCGTCACCACTTGGACAGCCACGTGTGGGAGCGCCACCTCCACTAGGGGATGGAAGGACGTGAGAAGTAGCAGGTCCTTCCTGGCAGACCTATTGTAGACTCCATCCCTACCTCCCCCCACCCAACCCCTGCTAGCCCTGAGAAGGACTGGCCCCCATGCCGTGATCTTAATTACTTTGCAAGAGGACATTTAGTATCTGGAGCTCCTCTTTGTTCTCAGAGAAAGCTGGGAGTGGGTAACCGAACAAAGGCGAGGTTTTTTTTGCAGAACAGGGGCAGGGGAGAACACACGCTGTGAGTTTTGATCTGAGCCCATGTGCAGTGGGCTGGGGACTGGCAAGCATGAGGAGGGGGGCAGAGGGACCCAAGTAGGAGAGCTCAGGTTGCCCTTATGTGAGCTCCCAATCACGCCCAGCCATATATGAATTGCATTTTGGAAACATAAAATGGAACGAAGAACCAAATATGTCTTATCTTTACTCTCTATCTGACCCTAGATGGCCATTCTTTAAAAAGTATCTCTTGGGAAAGGTACTGGGTTGAAGGAGGTATGAAATACATGTTGATTACCTAATTTAGGTTTTAACACTCATTAATAGAATATAATTCACATCTAACCTACGTCACTCAAATTCCTTCTACAGAGATAGACAACAGTCAGCCAGAGGATGTCCTGTAATACGATAGAATGAAAGTGATGTTCGTCTCATTCCCTGACTCTTCTCATACTTCCTCTGGTCAAAGGTTCAGTTAACATGCTCACCTCTGAGAAATCTGAAATAGTTAATCCTGCTTCTATATAGAAGTACAGCACTTAAGAGAAACAAAGAGTGATCCAGGAAGAAGAGAAAGTGGGGAAGGAAAGGAACTAAGAGTGACAAGGTCACCGCCCAAGACCACCACCCCAGGTCAACATCCAAGACTGACAGTCAATCCTGAAGATGATTCCACAGGAGAAGCAGATGAATATTTCTCACCACTCTCCCACACCTCCAGTTCTGTGTGTGTTTTCTTTCCATAAAGTCATTTTCTTCCAATTCTGATCAAAGTGGGGGATGTGAAATATAATTTCAAACTCTCATTGGGTCCAGACCTTCTGGAACCATTGAGGCTAGCTAAGCCTCTGAAACAATCACTTTGAGACAACCTTTAAACCTTAAAACAATATCCAGATGTTTTCTTTAAACCAGTATGCTGATTAATTAGTAAAGAATTTCTGCCTTGAATCTTGTTACTTTATACATGGGATCCAGTTGACAGCAGCAACTCAAAGGTACTAAGTAAGAAGCTTAGGGGACAGAAAGTTCATGTTAAATAGGGAGGAATGTTGTTGTTGTTGTTGTTGTTGTTGTTGTTGTTGTTGTTGTTGTTGTGTGCCATCGAGTCGCTTGCGACTCATAGTGACCCAATGTACAACAGCCCTAAACTCTGCTCTGTCCTGTGCCAATCGCACTGTCTCTGACACTCCCATCCGATTATCCCAGTCACTGAATCAATCCACCTCATAGAGGGCCTTCCCCTCCTGTGCTGTCCCTCTACCATCCCAAGCATGATGTCCCTCTCCAAGGACCAGTCCCTCCTTACAACATGTCCAAAGTATGTTAGACAGAGCCTCAGAATCCTTACCTCCAAGGAGCCGCCGGGTTTGACCCTCTCCAGGACAAATCTGTTTGTTTTCCTAGCAATCTATGGTACCCTCAATACTCTTCTCCAGCACCACAGCTCAAAGGCATCAATTCTCCTTCTATTCTCCTTAGTCATTGTCCAACTCTCTGATGCATAACAAGTGATTGCAAAGACCATGGCCTGATTCAGAGGCACCTGAGTCTCCAGAGAGACACCATTGCTCTTCAGAACTTTAGAGAGGTCCCTAACAGCAGACTTTCCCATGGCAATACGTCTTTTAATTTCCTGCCTACTGGTGCCTAGAGTGCTGCCTGTGGAGCCAAGCAAACTAAAGCTGTGAACAATCTCAATCTCTTCACCACCCATCCTGACTCTGCCAATTGGCCCAGTGGTGAGAATTTTTGTCTTCTTGATATTGAGCCTCAATCCATATTGGAGGCTGCAGTCCTTGACCCTCTGCAGCAAACACTTCAGGTCCTCCTCACTTTCCACAAGCAGGGTTGTGTCATCTGCATATCACAGATTGTTGATAGATCTTCCACCAATCTTAACCCCACATTTCTCCTCACAGAGCCCAGCCTCCCAGATAATTTGTTTTGCATACAAGGTTGAAAAGGTATGGAGACAGGACACATCCCTGGCACAAGCCCTTCCCAATTTTGAACCATGCAGCATTTCCTTGTTCTGTTCTGATGACTGCCTCTTGGTCCAAGTATATGTAGCCAATGTCATTGGGTTGCACATGTAGAATCAGAGTATTTTCTTCTGTATATGTTTTCAGCAGTAAAAGGTAAAATAATGTCCTTTCTTCCCATAAACTACTCAGTTGCTCTCTTTTCTAGTGTTTTCCTTCTCAAAACCTTAAAGAGGAACACTCCTGATTTGAGCATCTAACTTGTACTAAGAAATGGATGGAATCCTTTTTAGAAATTCCCTCATGTTCTCTTCTCAGTCAAACCTCAGAGGCAGGTGTAATTTTATCACCCTTTCCTCTGGTAGGAAAACTAAGACTTGAAAACAAAAACAAGTTGTCCTAGATCACAGAGCTGGTGAAGAGTTGTCATCGTATCTGAGCATAAAGTGAAAACTGCTTCTTAGAGTCAACTTGGAAGACTGGCAATAAGCCCTAGGTCTGGAGTCAGACTTAAATAGGAGAAGAGGAATATGTGTCAGAATAGATGAGGTAGCTTGATGGGAACTTTAGCCTTAGCACAGCAAGGTCAAGAGCAAGTCAGGACCCCAACTCACCTGACAGAACTCTCTGGAAGCTGCAATATACAGTGCCTAGGGCCAGTCTCTACAATTACCAGAGTGGCAATGATGTGTTTCTCAAATGGGGCTGTTACTGTTGTTGTTAGGTGTCATTGAGTCAAAATGATTGACAGAGACCCTATGAACAGATCTGAACCCTGTCCTATCCTCTGCCATCCTCACAAACTCTGACACGCTCAAGCTCACTGCTGCAGTTGTTGCCGTGTTGAGAGTCTTCCTCTCCTTCACCACCTTTCCCCCTTCTCAAGCATCACGTCCCTCTCCAAGCAACAGCCTCTCCTAGCAACATGTCCAAAGTATATGAGATGAAGCTTCATCATCTTTGCCTCCAAGGAGCACTCTGGCTGCATGTTCTGCAAGTCATATCTGTTTGCTTGGGGTAGATTCCCAAATATCTGTCCTGTTGTTGTTGTTGTTTTTATAATACAATTGTGAATCATTCAGCTCTGGTAGACTGTAGGACAGTAGAAATGGCTGTCACAGGAAACCATGAGGAAACAAATTCTCAACACTCATCTCTACCTTGAACTTCCTGCCTCTCACTCCAGTGTCTCTTTTTCCATGTCACAGTCAGAGATGATTTCTGATTTCCTCCGAATCTCCAGAATAAAAAAATGCACCACCTAAGCTCCCGGAGCTCTGATGGCATAGTGAATGATACATTGGGTTGTTAATGAAAAGGTTGTTAGTTCAAACTCACCAGTCACACCACAGGAGGGGGGAAAATGGCCAATCTCTTCTCATATAGATTTATAGGGTTAGAAACCCAGTGTCACCACCATGAGTCCTTCGTGAATCTGTGGCACGTGTAGGCTTGTGTCTTTCCCAAGTGTCCTTGAACTATCTGAATCAAAGGAAGTAGACAGAAGATTGTGATAAGGCTCAAGATTGCAGAATTCAAAGCTCAAGTGTTCAAGAATAGGATTAGGGCTCATGGGTGAAATGGTCGAGGCAAACATCTTTAAGAAAGCTTTCAGAAAATGGATAAAACCTGCAAGAGAGGCTAGCCCTCTCACCAAACAGAAGGGTATCAGTTTCTCTTTCCCCACCCAGAGCTACATGATAGGGGCTTCCTTTTCCAATGCTCAGCTGTCCCCAAGAAAATTCTGGCTTCAGTCCTTTCTTCCCTTCAAGAAGAAAAGGAATTAAAAACTTGGCTGTGAAGAGCACTCTTTTAACCCACTTGCGGAGGTTCTAAAGCTCCTGGCCAGAGCCCTGGTGCCTAGGAGACTTGGCCAGGAGTTTGACACCCAGGGCTCTGTTCTGTTTGACACAGAAGGTAGGCTCTTCTTCCTCATGCTGAGGGTACGAAAGATCGGTCATAAAACAGCAGACCAGCTCAGAGTTTCCCTTGAAAATGTTTGAATATTATCTTATGATGGAGAAGGTTATCTGACACAAAGATCTTGCTGCAAAGCTCAAGAAAATATCCTGATAGCCACAAAAAGGTAAATAGAGACACCAAACTCCTGCCAGCTGGAGCCAGCAGCAATACAACCCTTTGCTTGGTTGCCCTGGGATAGTTCTCAGATGTAAACACTTCTTGTCTTCCTCCTGTTTTCCCCCTGTGCTCTTTGTTTTCTTTCCTAAGGATTAAGAGATTTCATTTTCATTGTTCCATAGATGAAAAGGGAGGTCGCTCTGAGCCATGCCAAGCACTGTGTGTTCCTTATGGGTTTGGAAATACTGAAAACATACTGAGCCCCCCCTCCTAGTCACCCCTCCCCAGATATATCACTCTGTCTCCCTCTACCAGGCCCCTTCCCTTGCTAGGTCCCCAGCCCCCTGAAAGCAGAGTCCTGGGAAGGTTGTGCCAGAAACAGAGCAATCCTCCAGTCCCACCCTCACCATCCGGAAGCCAGAAAGAGTTGGTGGAGATATTGCCATCTTGTCTGAGATTTATAGGGAGGCTTTCCTAACAAACTCTCTCTCCAGACACAATGCCCCCATACATCTGAGTCAGGGCCAAGGTCCTAGTCAACTTCAGGGAGAGGGTATATGCTCACAGGCATCTGTCGTTCCTCTTCTCGTAGACTGGTTGACTTCTGCAATGCTTCCAAAGGAAGTAAAACCAGAGAGGTGAGACGTCATAAGGAAGTGAAGGGTAGGGTCTTTCTTTGTGGGCTGGTTACTCTCCACTTTCTCCCCAACCCCATTCTAAACCCACTGGGCCCTGAGGGGTTGACCCAGCAGAAAAAGCATCCCACATGCTTTTGACTGGGTTCAGCTGATGGGACACAGCAGCTGACTGGAGAGTGGAAGAACGAGGGAACCGTCTTCTCTACTCTCTCCTTTCCAAGGTGCTGCTTTTCTGGCCGCAGCGATGTCCCTGCACAACCCAGCAGGTGCCTCTACACAGCCTTTCCTCCACAAGGTCAGCTCTCCTCAATCCCCAGTCAGTGCACTTCTGCAGCCCAAGGGATGGAAACACCTTCCTGCTGCAGCTAGCTTCCCCTTGCTCAAACCCCTTTGTCTGCACCTTTAACAACCTACAGACACACAATTGCAGGCAAATACCTTCATTGTCTTTTCATTTGAAACATTTGGGATGAATTCCTTTACTGCCAGGAATCTCAATGATGGGCTTGAGATAATCAATGCAATTTTGGAGGTTTTTTTAAAAAAAGGATTTATAACCAAAAAGGAGTCATACTGTGTTCAGGAGAGCCACTTCAATCAATCTCATTTGACTATTGGAAAAAGGCTCTAGACCAGTGGTTCTCAAAGTGTGTGCCAGTATTATCATCATCATCACCCAACATAAAAAAAAACAACAAACATAAAAACATA
This sequence comes from Elephantulus edwardii, assembly GCF_000299155.1. Classification (NCBI taxonomy): domain Eukaryota; kingdom Metazoa; phylum Chordata; class Mammalia; order Macroscelidea; family Macroscelididae; genus Elephantulus; species Elephantulus edwardii. The sequence goes on along the minus strand of NW_006399856.1, from coordinate 1,559,866 downwards.
AACATAAAACATAAAAAAATAAATAAATACAAAACCCCCATGAAAAGTAGATTATATAGATTTTCCAAAGCCACTGAGTTTAGGGTGCTCTTGACTACCCAAAGGCAACCGTGTAGATGTCAGCAGTGTTGGGTAGTGTCGATGGCCAAGGTACCAGTATGTTTAAGGAGAGAAAGTGTAGACTGATCTTAAACCTTTCTTTTCAAAGAATCTGAGAGGTAGCAGGTGTGGCAAGCACCAGACACTACACAGATACCGCTTGCACCGGCAAGCATCCATTCCCTCGCCCCTTTTGATTAATGTCTGTATAATCGCAATGGCTTCTTTAGCCTGAGTCACAGTCCAGAGGGATAAATGATATCTGAGGGTTGCCTTTGGGAGAGGAAACAGGGCCAGAGAAGAGAGAGAGAGGAGAGACACATCACATAGGGACTGGGGCCTGTATCTTGCCTGGATCCTAAAGCAGTGGTCCTTGGGCTTTGTATCTTAGTTTTTCACGTGGAGTACACAAGAAGATGGTAAGGAATTGCACTGATAACCTGAAGGAATTCAGCACCGTCTCCTCTATTCAACTAACTGCCTCTGAAAACCCACTGGAGGGTCAGCTATGAGTTGATTCCAACTCAACAGTACACAACAACCACAACATATTATTATTATGTTGTTGTTGTTGTTGTTGTTATTATTACCCAAAAACGACTGGAAGAATACATCAACAGAGAACTGCCAGAGGTGCAGGCTGGGTTTAGAAGGAGTGGTGGTAGTAGGGATATTGTAGCTGATGTTAGATGGATCTTGGCTAAAAGCAGGGAGTACCAGAGGAATGTCTATCTGTGTTTCATTGATTATGTAAAGGTGTTTGACTGTGTGGATCACACCAAACTGTGGCTAACTCCTAGAAGAATGGGAATCCCAGAACACTTGATTGTGCTAATGTGAAGCCTATACTTGGACCAGGAGGCAGTTGTCAGAACAGAGCAAGGAAACACTGCATGGTTCAAAATTGGGAAGGGTGTATGCCAGGGATGTGTCCTATCTCCATAGCTTTTCAATCTATATGCAGAACAGATTATCTGGGAGGCTGGGCTGTATGAGGAGAAATGTGGCATCAGGAATGGAGGAAGAATCATCAACAATCTGAGTTATGCAGATGACACAATGCTGCTTGCTGAAACTTAAAGGAGGAGGACTTAAAGTGTTTGCTGCAGAGGGTCAAGGAATGCAGCCTTCAGTATGAATTGAGGCTCAATATCAAGAAAACAAAGATTCTCACCACTGAGCCAATTAGCAGCATCATGATGAAGAGACTGAGATTGTTAACAGCTTTAGTTTGCTTGGCTCCACAGACAACATTCTTGGCACCAGCAGCCAGGAAATCAAAAGACATATTACAATGGGAAAGTTTGCTATTAGAGACCTCTCCAAAGTACTGAAGAGCAATGGTGTCACTCTGGAGACTAAGGTGCACTTGATACAGTCCATGGTCTTTACAATCACTTGTTATGTGTCAGAGAGCTGGACAATGACTAGGGAGGACAGAAGGAAAATTGATGCCTTTGAGCTGTAGTGTTGGAGAGGAGTATTGAACATACCATGGATTACTAAGAAAATGAACAGATTCATCCCAGAGAGGGTTAAGCCAGACTGCTTCTTGGAGGCAAGGATTCTGAAGCTTCGTCTGACATACTTTGGACATGTTTCAAGGAGGGACCAGTCCTTGGAGAAGGATGTCATGCTTGGTAGGGTGGAGGGACAGTGCAAGAGAGGAAGACCCTCTTTGAGCTGGATTGATTCAGAGACTGCGGTAGTTGTGGTAGGTGTGTTGGAGACGGTGAGATTGGCACAGGATAGAGCAGGTTTTAGGGCTGTTGTACATAGGGTCACTATGAGTTGCAGGTGACTTAAAGGCATATTATTATTATTACTACTACTACTAGTATTATTAAATAGTAGCAGCTGACATCTGTATAGATGTTGGCTACTAATTGTGCTTACTTACTGTGCTAATAAGGTAATAATTTAAGTATGATTTAAATATGACAATCCTACCAACTAGGTTGTTTTATTACTATTTTATAGATAAAAAAGCTGAGGCACATAAAGCATAAATAAATTTCCCAAAGACACATAGATGCTGAATGTCAGAGTTGGTACAATCATTGGTATTTTGTCCCTGGTTTCTCACCATCTTGTTATTGTTAGGTACCTTTGAGTTGATGCTAACTCTTAGCAATTCTACATACAATTGATTGAAAGCTTGCCCCATGCTGCACCATCCACTTAATCTCCCCTGAGCTTAAGTTCATTATTAGTGTCACTGTGTCAATCTAACTCATTCAGAGCCTTCCTAGCCTTTACTGACCCCCACGAACTCTTACTTTATCACAAAACATGGCATACAGTTATTGTTGTTAGGTGCTATTAAGTCCAGTCCTACTCATAGAGACCCTAGGAATAGCCATCCTGACACCTGCCCTATTCTGTGCCATCCTCATCATCTCTGACACACTAGAGCCCATTGCTGAAGACACAGTGTTCAGTGACTTCTTATATGGGCTCTATGTCTAATACCACGATTTTGAAAACCCGTTTTTTGCTTTGTTTTGTTTTGCTTTGTTTCAGAAATAGATGGCCAATCCTTCTTCCTAGTCTATTTTAATTTAGGAACTCTGTTGCAACCTCTCTACTATGGGTGATTCTTTTGCTATCTGAAACACTGGTGGGACAGATCCCAGCATTAAAGCACCCCACAGGCCACACCAATACAGCAGACTGACAGACAAGTACTGTACCAATTGTTGTTGTTGCTGTTGTTGTTGTAGTTATGTGACATCGAGTGGCCTGCAACTCAAAGCAACCCTATGTACAACAGCCCTAAACCCTGCTCTATCCTGTGCCAATTTTATTGTCTCTGATACACCTACCCCCAATACCCCAGTCACTGAATCAATCCATCTTATCGAGGATCTTCCTCTCTTGTGCTGTCCCTCCACCCTCTCAAGCATGACATCCCTCTCCAAGGACTGGTGCCTCCTTTCAACATGTCTAAAATATGTCAGACGAAGCTTCAAAATCCTTGCCTCGAAGGAGCAGGCTGGTCTCACCCTCTCCAGGATGAACCTGTCTGTTCTCCTAGCAGTCCATAGTATATTCAACACTCTTCTCCAGCACCACAGATCAAAGGCATCACTTCTCCTTCCATCATCCCTAGTCACTATCCAGCTTTCTGATGCATAGCAAGTAATTACAAAGACCATGCCCGGGATCAGGCACACCGTATGCCAAGACATGGTTATTTTAATTGCTTCATATGCATCTGAAAGCTGAGTAACGAAAAAGAAAGATCAAAGAAGTGAAGCCTTTAAATTGTGCCATTGGAGAAAAAGTATTGACTATATTACAAACTGTCAAAGGATAAACAAATCTGTCTTGGCAGAAGTATAACCAGAGTGTGCCTTAGAGGCAAAAAGAGTGAGAAACTTCATTTCTTGTACTTTGAGCATGTTGGGGCCAGTCCTTGAAAAAAGACACTGTGTTTGCAAAGGTAGAGGGTTCAAGAAAGAGAGATGGATTGACCCAGTGACTGTAACACTGCACTTGAACATGGCTGAGATCATGATGACCGCACAGGATTGGGCAAGCTTTCAATCTGTTCTTCATGAGGCTGCTGTGAGTCATGGTCAACTCGACAGCACCCAGCAAGAGCAACCTGCCTGTGTTTGTTCCAAGACAAACACTAACAAATTTGACTGATTAGGGAGGATATGCTTAAATTTCTACCTGTGGTCTGACTCTTCTCTGGCAACAAGTTTTCAAAGTGGGGGGTAGGGAATCTTTTTAAAAAACCTTAGTGCCTTTCAAAGCTTTGAATGTGCTTCAAATGCTAGAATTATCCTAAAGATCTAATTCAAAGAGCCAGCAACCTGTATTTCTACTTGCTCCTGATTCATTTGACTTCTCCTAAAATGTAGAATAATAGAGTTGGAAAATATCTTCAAAATTTTCTTCTCTAAATGGTAATACTGTTTTTATTATTTACTATCAAGTCAGAACTGACTCATAGCTGACCCTCCAGCAGGTTGTCAGAGGCAGTAAATTTTCACAGGAAGAGATTGCCCATCTTTTTCTTGTACTAAATGATAATAGAGTAACAAAAAGTTCTTGTGTTCTTTGAGTCACAAAAATAGCACAAACATTTAAATTATTTTTAAAAAATTACTTTATTGTTTTATACTGTAATATTCAATGGCCATGCCCTTTTAATAAACTACTAAACAGTTGGTGCTCTTCTCAAATCATCTTATTCCTTCACACAGGAATGCCAGTTACTTGGAGAATTTAACCAGGAATTAAAGATTCTCCATAGATTTCTCAGTAATAGGACTATCGATATCTTGGACTGATAATTCATTGTTATGTGAACCTGTTCTGCACCTTGAGGGCTATTTACCAGCATCCCTCACCTTTGGCCATTAGATCCCATTAACAACCCTCAGAAGATACGATGACCTTCATTCAGAAGCTCTGTTCTGTAGTATTATACACAAATCTATCCTCCAAGATTCACAGTCCAACTGCAACATCGACATCTACTCAAATAGTCTCCAGACTTTGAGATGAGCTTTACAGCAGGCACCTGGGCATGAAGCAGAGTGCACTCTATGTGCCACTTCACTTCAATACCTGTTCATTTCTGTGTCTGCTCTGTGTAGACATTGCACACTATGTACAATGACAACAAAATAGTTGCTTATCTGTATCCAGACCCTTTTGTTCGCATATTTGACTTCTCTAAAACAGATTCCATCTTCTCTTCCCTTTGTCTCATCCCTGACTCAGACCCTCCTAATTTAGGCCCTCTTCAGTGTGTGTAAGAGCTACACAGAGTGACCTCTAGAAGACCTTGTCCAACTGATGTGTCTAATTCTATGCAACTGAAGAAACCAAAGAGAGGAAAATGTTTATAAAATCAGTGAAGCCTAACAAGGGGGTGGGAATAGAGGGGAGTGCCTAAATTCCAGTTCTTTCCCCATGGAGAAAGGGAGGAAAAACCCAGGCCTCCCTGCCTTGATGTCATCTGATCCTGCCCTCCCAGAAGTCAGAAATGAACAGAAATCTATGTGTATTTTAATATACCCTCATTACAAATAAAAATAGTTTTATATCAATACAGGGGTTGGTTGAAATGCATTCCAACTTTGCTAAACAGGGAATGTATCAGAGCGCCTGTAATAATATCAGGCAAAGCCTTCCTTCTATGAAACTTGGATAGGGGGAGATTTGCACTGCCAGAGAAAAATCTGTTCTTCATCAATGTTTCAATATTCAAGGAAGCCGAGGACATTTTTCTGCTATTGAAGCAAATTGTCAGCTGCCAATAGTATGATTTAATTCCCTCTTATTCCCCGTCTCATTTAAAATAATTGCCACAAGCACTTGGTGGGCTACAATGGCCCTGTATGTAATAAAGGTTATACTGAAATGGAGGGAAAGGCAGAAGAAACAAGAAAAAGAGAGGCTACTCAAGAATATGAGGAGAGAGAGTAAACGAGATAGAAATAGAGAGAAAGTGATCAAAGCAATGAGAAAATAAGAAGAAACTGAATAGAGGACACGTGTGAAACAACAACAAAGAGCCAAGTATAGAGAGGGAGAAACTGTGTGTACCATGCTATCCATATGTCCAAGGACAGAGAAAGGGAAACTGTGTGTACCTTTGTATCCATATGTCCAAGGACAGAGAAGGGTAAACTATGTGTACCTTAGTATCCATGTCCAATGACAGAGAAGGGGAAACCGTGTGTACCTTAGTATCCATATGTCCAAGGACAGAGAAAGGGAAACTGTGTGTACCTTAGTATCCATATGTCCAATGACAGAGAAGGGGAAACTGTGTGTACCTTAGTATCCATATGTCCAA